>NC_134355.1:438210457-438522064 GCF_048569485.1 Anomaloglossus baeobatrachus
TACAGCTCTAGGAGTGAGTATTCAGCTGTAGAGGTGGGCATACACATTACTAGGGTGGGGGCTTACACATTACTGGGCTGGGTCAAACAGTACTGAGGGCATACACATTACTGGGATGGGGCAGACATATAGCTCTGTGGGGGACACAGCACTGGGGGCATACAGCTCTGTGAGAGGGCATTTAGCTCTTGGAGGGGGCATACTGCTCTGAGGACATTCAGCTCTGGGTTGGGGGCATACAGCTCTGGGGGGGCACTCAGCTCTGGGGGTGGTTATACAGCACTGAATGGGCATAGATGTTACTGGGATGAGGCTGCATACAGCACTGGGGCATGCAGGTCTGGGGGACATACAACTCCTGGGACATTCAGCTCAGGGAATAGGCATTCAGCTCAGGGGTGTATTCAGTTCTGGGAGGGGAGCATTTAGGTCTGGGGAGCATTCAGCTGTGGGAGGGGGCATTCAGTTCTGGGGGGTATTCAGTTCTGGAAGGAGGCGATCAGCTCTAGTGGGGACATTCAGCTTTAGGGAGACATACAGCTCTTGGGGGACATACAGCTTGGGGGAGCATTTAGCCATTCATGATGTAGATCTGGCACTTATTTGAATGTGGAGCTCTATAACCCCGCCCACACCAGTGATTGGCAGATTTCTGTGTACATTGTACATGGTCAAAAAAGCTGCCAATCTCTGGAGTGTTGATTGGGTTATGCAGAGCTTATGAATATGGTTGACTACTTGGCAGCTCACCATAGTCATCTAATTATAATCTTCTGCTGATTAAATAGTGACTTTATCAAAACTACACAAAGCAGCCCAATAAATGACACATCACTGGAATTAGGATCTCTGTGACTATATTTTGCTGGTCTAAAATTAAGGTGCAAAAATCTGGTGACAGATTCTGTTTAACTGTATAATTTAATAACATCATATATCTTCACTAGAGGTGTAATTTCTTAGCTTTATTAAGCCCTGGGGCTGGGCTGGTCCTTCCTCTTCACCAGGCCCCAGTCACAGCCGCAGCCAGGTCACTTTAGCCACTAAACATGGCTAATTTGCATGCCAAGTGCTTCAAGGGCATCACATGCAAATTAGCAATGTGGTGGAGGCAAAGTCAATGGAGCAGAAGAAGATGTCGGCACATCATCCTGTGACCCAGCGTGCAGCAGCACGATGAGGTCATCACTCTGCAACCTTAATCCACTGCTGCAAGCAACGTAGAGCTGTGGAGGTGACAACAATGCAGCAGCCAGTGGGGAAAGGTAATCACACTGTGTGCTGAAGACTGGGGCAGGGCGATCACCAACCCCAGTCACTGTCTTGCTTGGAGTGCGTACATCCAGCTGAAATGTATCATTGCTCAGACAGGACACAACAGAACATGGGAACTGGGGAGGGTGAGTAAAATGTTTTTCTTTTTTTTTTAATTTTTGATGCTGACCTGACAAACATACCAGGAGGGTCTCAGGAAGGGAACATATATACCTGGATGAGGTATACAATGCCTACAAGTAGTATTCAACCCCCTGCAGATTTAGCAGGTTTACACATTCGGAATTAACTTGGCATTGTGACATTTGGACTGTAGATCAGCCTGGAAGTGTGAAATGCACTGCAGCAAAAAAGAATGTTATTTATTTATTTTTTTTTAAATTGTGAAAAGTTTATTCAGAGGGTCATTTATTATTCAACCCCTCAAACCACCAGAATTCTGTTTGGTTCCCCTAAAGTATTAAGAAGTATTTCAGGCACAAAGAACAATGAGCTTCACATGTTTGGATTAATTAACTCTTTTTCCAGCCTTTTCTGACTAATTAAGACCCTCCCCAAACTTGTGAACAGCACTCATACTTGGTCAACATGGGAAAGAAAAAGGAGCATTCCAAGGCTTTCAGAGACAAGATCGTGGAGGGTCACAAGGCTGGCAAGGGGTACAAAACCCTTTCCAAGGAGTTGGGCCTACCTGTCTCCACTGTTGGGAGCATCATCCAGAAGTGGAAGGCTTATGGAACTACTGTTAGCCTTCCACGGCCTGGACAGCCTTTGAAAGTTTTCACCCGTGCCGAGGCCAGGCTTGTCCGAAGAGTCAACGCTAACCCAAGGACAACAAGGAAGGAGCTCCGGGAAGATCTCATGGCAGTGGGGACATTGGTTTCAGTCAATACCATAAGTAACGTAAGCAAATAGAAAAATTTCCAGCGTCTCCAGAAGATAAAATAACAATTTCTTTATTGATGTAAAATCTTCTTACCATCCAATAAAATGACATATGAGGACATATGGACATGTGGATAAAGGAGATCTTTCCTACGCGTTTCACCCTGTGAAGGGCTTAATCAACATTCCATGATTAAGCCCTTCACAGGGTGAAACGCGTAGGAAAGAGCTCCTCTATCCACATGTCCATATGTCCTCATATGTCATTTTATTGGATGGTAAGAAGATTTTACATCAATAAAGAAATTGCTATTTTATCTTCTGGAGACGCTGGAAATTTTTCTATTTGCTTCTGTGATTACACACCCGGGTCAGGGTGTTTCTGTGCGTCGGGGGTGAGATCAGGAGTGAAGAGGGGTGAGCTGAAAATCCTCTGTTTTTTTGCATAAGTAACGTACTCCACCGCAATGGTCTCCGTTCCAGACGAGCCCGTAAGGTACCTTTACTTTCAAAGCGTCATGTCAAGGCTCGTCTACAGTTTGCTCATGAACACTTGGAGGACTCTGAGACAGACTGGTTCAAGATTCTCTGGTCTGATGAGACCAAGATCGAGATCTTTGGTGCCAACCACACACATGACGTTTGGAGACTGGATGGCACTGCATATGACCCCAAGAATACCATCCCTACAGTCAAGCATGGTGGTGGCAGCATCATGCTGTGGGGCTGTTTCTCAGCCAAGGGGCCTGGCCATCTGGTCCGCATCCATGGGAAGATGGATAGCACGGCCTACCTGGAGATTTTGGCCAAGAACCTCCGCTCCTCCATCAAGGATCTTAAGATGGGTCGTCATTTCATCTTCCAACAAGACAACGACCCAAAGCCCACAGCCAAGAAAACCAAGGCCTGGTTCAAGAGGGAAAAAAATCAAGGTGTTGCAGTGGCCTAGTCAGTCTCCTGACCTTAACCCAATTGAAAATTGTGGAAGGAGCTCAAGATTAAAGTCCACATGAGACACCCAAAGAACCTAGATAACTTGGAGAAGATCTGCATGGAGGAGTGGGCCAAGATAACTCCAGAGACCTGTGCTGGCCTGATCAGTTCTTATAAAAGACGATTATTAGCTGTAATTGCCAACAAGGGTTATTCCACAAAATATTAAACCTAGGGGTTGAATAATAATTGACCCACAGTTTTATGTTGAAAATTTAACTGAGCAACATAACTTGTTGGTTTGTAAGATGTATGCATCTGTTAATAAATCCTGCTCTTGTTTGAAGTTTGCAGGCTCTAACTTATTTGCATCTTATCAAACCTACTAAATCTGCAGGGGGTTGAATACTACTTGTAGGCACTGTATATACCAGGAAGGGTACAGAAAGATGGGTACATATATACCAGAATGTGCCCAGGAGGGGATATATATACCAGGAGGGGCCCAGGATGGGACATATATACCAGGATGGGGACAAATAAACCAGGATGTGGACATATATACTAGGAAGTGCGGAGGATGGTGACATATATACCAGGAGGGGCCAAGAAAGGGGACATGTATACCAGGAGGAGGACATACTGTATATGCTAGGAAGAGGACAAATAAACCAGGATGGAGACATATATACAAGAATGGACCCAGGCGGGGAACATATATACCAGGAGGGGGCCATACATACCATTAAAGGCCATGGATGGAGACATATATACTAGGATGGGGACATACAGTTAGGTCCAGAAATATTTGGACAGTGACACAAGTTTTTTTATTTTAGCTGTTTACAAAAACATGTTCAGAAATACAATTATATATATAATATGGGCTGAAAGTGCACACTCCCAGCTACAATATGAGAGTTTTCACATCCAAATTGGAGAAAGGGTTTAGGAATCATAGCTCTGTAATGCATAGCCTCCTCTTTTTAAAGGGACCAAAAGTAATTGGACAAGGGACTTCAAGGGCTGCAATTAACTCTGAAGGCGTCTCCCTCGTTAACCTGTAATCAATGAAGTAGTTAAAAGGTCTGGGGTTGATTACAGGTGTGTGGTTTTGCATTTGGAAGCTGTTGCTGTGACCAGACAACATGCGGTCTAAGGAACTCTCAATTGAGGTGAAGCAGAACATCCTGGGGCTGAAAAAAAAAAAAATCCATCAGAGAGATAGCAGACATGCTTGGAGTAGCAAAATCAACAGTCAGGTACATTCTGAGAAAAAAGGAATTGACTGGTGAGCTTGGGAACTCAAGAAGGCCTGGGCGTCCACGGATGACAACAGTGGTGGATGATCGCCGCATACTTTCTTTGGTGAAGAAGAACCCGTTCACAACATCAACTGAAGTCCAGAACACTCTCAGTGAAGTAGGTGTATCTGTCTCTAAGTCAACGGTAAAGAGAAGACTCCATGAAAGTAAATACAAAGGGTTCACATCTAGATGCAAACCATTCATCAATTCCAAAAATAGACAGGCCAGAGTTAAATTTGCTGAAAAACACCTCATGAAGCCAGCTCAGTTCTGGAAAAGTACTCTATGGACAGATGAGACAAAGATCAACCTGTACCAGAATTATGGGAAGAAAAAGTTTGGAGAAGAAAGGGAACGGCACATGATCCAAAGCACACCACATCCTCTGTAAAACATGGTGGAGGCAACATGATGGCATGGGCATGCATGGCTTTCAATGGCACTGGGTCACTTGTGTTTATTGATGACATAACAGCAGACAAGAGTAGCCGGATGAATTCTGAAGTGTACCGGGATATACTTTCAGCCCAGATTCAGCCAAATGCCGCAAAGTTGATCGGACGGCGCTTCATAGTACAGATGGACAATGACCCCAAGCATACAGCCAAAGCTACCCAGGAGTTCATGAGTGCAAAAAAGTGGAACATTCTGCAATGGCCAAGTCAATCACCAGATCTTAACCCAATTGAGCATGCATTTCACTTGCTCAAATCCAGACTTAAGATGGAAAGACCCACAAACAAGCAAGACCTGAAGGCTGCGGGTGTAAAGGCCTGGCAAAGCATTAAGAAGGAGGAAACCCAGCGCTTGGTGATGTCCATGGGTTCCAGACTTAAGGCAGTGATTGCCTCCAAAGGATTCGCAACAAAATATTGAAAATAAAAATATTTTGTTTGGGTTTGGTTTATTTGTCCAATTACTTTTGACCTCCTAAAATGTGGAGTGTTTGTAAAGAAATGTGTACAATTCCTACAATTTCTATCAGATATTTTTGTTCAAACCTTCAAATTAAATGTTACAATCTGCACTTGAATTCTGTTGTAGAGGTTTCATTTCAAATCCAATGTGGTGGCATGCAGAGCCCAACTCGCGAAAATTGTGTCACTGTCCAAATATTTCTGGACCTAACTGTATATTCCAGGAGGAGGACTTATATAATAGAAAGATATTATACAGAGGGGCAGTGTGTGTGGGGGTATAGTATACAGAGGGGCAGCATATGTGGGGGAAATTATAGTGAGACAGCTTTTTCTAGATGGAGAGGCCTCTCCATCTTGAAAAAGCTGTCTCACCATGCGAAACGCGCGTCGATGAAGTCCAGGTTCCCTACTGGGAGGGTTTTCAAACTGAAGGTTTATTCTGTTATACATCAGAGCCCCAGGTAATGCCTTGTCCATGTTTGGGAGTCTAAATGAATGGCCTATTCATTTATACAGCCTACATGGTATGATTATACCCCTGCATTGGACCTTTTAGTTTTTTATAGCTATTTATTTATTATATGGTCCTGGTTAGTCTCTATTGTTTTTGACATTTGTTCCATTCCTCAGTTTGCTGATTTACACAGACCGGGGGTCTCAGATTTACCCGACTGAATTCAATTGTAATTAATGACACTGTGGCTGATTTTTCTCTAGAACTTATTTGTATTTTGGGCATTTTGAATGACTTTGGTGTTTTTCTGAGATTATCCCACTCTGTGTAACAATTCTGTCCGTGTAACAATCTTCACATCTCCCCCAGATTCATTTTGGTGATGTCTTAATCATGTTTTTAATTGTCTATTGTGGTTTTTTAATAAGAAATAAAAACTGTCCTTTTTGCACATATACTCTTTGTTTTCTTGTTCTTATATTTTTTAAAGTTATGTATTTATTTCTTTCCCAGCAGTGACCTGGGAGTCAGAGATGCATCCAGTCATCTTTCAAATACTATTTCCATCAATTTTAGCAATTTTCCTGCTTCCCCCCAGCGCTCCTGTTAGGGTCTTTCACAAAAATGCTTTAGTTTCCCATTGACTTCCATTATACTAGTTACTCGAGCCTAGCCTGGTCCTATTTTACTGCTCACTCATCACTAGTAGGAATACATTCCCTGGAATCAATTCCACTTATGGGCTGTAGCCACCTCAGTGTTACCAGGTTTCTATTTACTTGGCTTGTTACACATAAAATTATGATAATATGCCATTTGTACTTTGAGAGTTTTTAGTTAAAGCTACACATTAGTTGCCCTCAACATTATGCTTAGATCTTTAATGCATCTTTAATTCCATATTGTAGTATTAGTATATTCATTTTCTCCCACATTTTCTTTGCAGAAAGTCTAAAGATCATTTATTTACAAAAATGTTAGCCTTTAATTTACATAAACACTTCACTCTATGGAGGTTCTTCAGCCAGGAGCTGTCAGCAGTGTGGTCGATTATAACTTTCATATCATGTTTTTTGCTAGATTATCCTATTGAACTAATTTATAAATTTTGCAGTACCAGCTAATTAATGCTATGTGCATTAGGTAGCCGGTACAAGTCAAAGCTATCATGTTTGGAACTACAACAGGAATCTGTATGTTTATTTCATTCTTGAACATTGGTTAATGCATGTATTCTAGACATAACAAAAGAAGAGTTAAAACAGATTTTACTAGGAATGAAAGTAGAAATGCAGTTTAAGTAGAGACTCACTCTTGTTCAGTGAAATGACTTGTCTTCTCATCAAACCAAGGTGTCACATCTAGTCGTGCAGTTTGTAGTTTCGCTGCAATCTGTATAAAATGAAATGAAGAAAAGTATATTAAGATGAACAAAAGTATTTTAAGAAGGGGGAATCATGTGGACAAGAAATGCCATATTCTTATTTATATGAAGCCTATACAATATGTCCCTTTATAGATAGCTTTGCTACTAGGCCCAATACCAGTAGTGGTATTATTTGGCTCATTATAAATCAAAATGGACCGGGTCTTAACTCAACATAAAGGTCTCTAATCAAATGATTAGTCTGTAATTTGATTCCTTTAATATATATGAAATAATTGCTACAAACTGGACATTACAAAATGGGTGAAATATATATATGATTGCTAGTGTAAAGATGGATTCAACAGTAAGATAATATTTAAGGTAAAATATAATGAAAAATGACCTACCAGATCATAACTCTCTTTAGAAGTGAAAGATCGGGTAGAGTTCAAGTATACTTGTACAGATCTCTGCGCTGTACCTATGAAAACAAAGAACAGAACATTTCTGTAATAGTAAAAGGTGGAGAACAGGAGACAGGGTATCCTAGACTGGCCCTCAGGCTAGGGGACCTTAGCTATCCCTAATCCCCGAGTTAGCTCTGATGGTGAGGCTATCTGGGCCAACTTCCTTGCCCTGCTCCTAACCAGCTCTGATCCTATATCCTCCCTCCCCAAACAAGGGAAATCAAATCTCTATCTCACGGCACACACACACATACACGCACACACACACACACACACACACACACACACACACACACACGTATAAGACAAAAAGAGCTTAAGAGGAAAATAAGAGCAGGGAGGAAACAAGATAGTAGGAGAACTTCAGAACAACTCCACGCACAAAGTAATACAATCACCAGCAGGATAGGAATACAACAGCACACGTAACAGTTTAGCAAAAGCTATAGTGGGCATGGGAATACAGACTCCTCCATCTTACAAAGGCGAGGAGTGACTATGATAGGTCTCCCACAACATGTGATCCAAGAGGTAACCAGCAGGCTAGCAGAGACTAACTCCTGCAAGCCCAATCACTAATGAGATCACAGTTGGTCAACACCCAAGCCTGTTTGTGTAACTCAGAAGCACCAAAGGAGACATGGTGTGAAGTGTCAGATTCTACAGTGTAAACAGCATCAGATAATGCCATGACACATGGAGAGTTTAAAGCCAAACAATGTGTGACAATTTCATTACATACAGTAGGGAATAAAATATCATTATAGACATGCAGTGAAGGGAAACAGCTTACTAGCTTTATAGGATTTGTCATTTCACAACATACCGATGATCAGTCCATCAGTTATGCTATCAATATAGAATCAGTGGTGTCCAATTCCCAGCACCTCCAATCAGATGCAATATGCTCAATTGCCACTGCATGAAAACCGTAATTAGAGCTAGAAAAAAAGCAGTTTGTTCAATGAGTAGTGGCCATTGTTGGTATTGTACCTGGTAGTGTCTGCTACATACAGAACTGAATGGAGCCATGCTTTGTAGCATCATTCGCAGTGCTTATATAAATGGGCTGATGGAGTTTAGAGCCATTGGTCGGTGAAGGTGTTATGTGTTGGTCACTCATCAATCTGATACTGATAAACTATCCTAAAGATAGATCAGCGAGCTTTGACTGGACATCCCCTTAAAACGTGATGAGTAAATTATGTTGGCATATATTCACTTTACAAATCACTTTACAATACAGTTCACAATCAAATGTTTTAAAAACCAATGTACAAATAGATAAATCTACCTACACCGTGACAATAGTGACTTACCTGGTTTTAGTTCTGGATTGAAGGACTCTGCTGCGTCATTACATCTTTCACCAGTGAATGGCGGCAGACATGTGCAGTGAGGACTGCAATTCACACCAACAGTTGTACATGTGCCACCATTACTACAGTAGTCTTCTTCACACTGTGCAATACATGAGCAGTCTATGCCATTACCTACAAGTAGAAGCAAGAGTGGACACGTTGAAGGCATAAATAGTTATATTTCTAGTAAAGAGCAAAATGGTATGCAGAATTTTTATTATTAGAGCATATACCAAAATCGATCTATTGTAAAATTCTCATTAGTGAATTATTATCTATAAATCAGAGTGAACAGCCCAAATATGTTTGTCTTATAAAGGATCAAAGCACGTGATTCCACACATGTACCACTAATTTTATTAAAAAAATGTTCAATGCTATACTTCATCAGTGCAGGCACTGAAGCAGAACTAAACACTTGTTTTTGTCCACAGACTTAAAGGATTTTACCATGAACAAAGTTTATTGTAATCAATCGTTCTTAGAATAATAATAAGTTCCAAGATTGGATGTGTTTAAAAAAAATGTGTCCCTGCTGTGTACTGTGTAATAGCTGTTTTTGACCTAACAGGGACAAGGCCTGATCACACCACACCTCTGGAGCAGGGAAGGAAGCAAAAGAGTATGCAAATATTACAGCACGAATTCACAAATAATTCCTTCTATGAAGTAAAACATTTTAAAAAACAGGCAGGGAAATGTTTAACCTCACAAAAAGAATCAGCTGTGATCCCATGCTGTATTGTCTGTATACTCTTTTACTTCCTCCCTTGCTCAATTAGGAGGAAGAAGTCCGGTTTTAATTGCCGCGATATTCCCCACTCCGCAATTGTAGGATTAATGATTAATGTCTTTTATTTTTCATACACAAGTCCACACGTTTCAGGAGTACTCAGCTCCCTTCATCAGGACATCAGGCAAAAAGAACATCAAATTTGATTTATTAATTTGTTTTGCTATTTGTTCTAAGTACGATGATATCCCATATGTGGTGGAAACCAGTTATTTGGGAGCACGGCAGGGCTTGAAAGGGTAAGAGTGTCATTTGAACTTTAGAGTGCAAAATTGTCTGGAATGGTTCGTGGGACCCCCTGATGTGCCTAAACAGTGGAGCTCCCCCACAAATGGCCCCATTTTGGAAACAAGAACTCTTAAGGAAATTATCATGATGAAAATGAAAAAATACATTTTTAACCACAAGTGTTGCTTTATTCACAAATTTTTCATTTTTTCACTTGCGTAACAGGAGATAATGGACCATACAATTTGTTGTGGAATTTTTCCTGAGTACACCAATACCCCAAATGTGGTCCAAAATTACTTTTTAGGCACAGTATAAAGTGAAGAAGGAAACAAACTCCATATTTGAGTTCATATTAAATTGAATGGTTTGCGGGTGCCATGTCGGATTGAAAAAGCTCCTAAGGTGAAATAAAGTAACAGCAGAAACACTCCCCAAATGACTGCATTTTATAAACTGCACTTCTCAATTAATTCATCTGGGGGTTCAGTGAGCATATTGACACTGCAGGTGTGTCACTAAATTTTATGTCATTTGGCGTTGAAAAAAGTGTTACATTTTTACCACTAAAATGATGTTTAACAATAGATATCCAATTTTCACAAGGGGAATAGGTAAAATAGAGCCCCTAAGTGCAACAACAACAGAAACCTATCAGGTGACCAAATTTTGGAAATTACACCCCTCTGCAAATTCATCTACAGATTTAGTGACGATTTAGTCTTTGGAAAACACCCATTGCAAATAAGCCCTTGTCAAACCCAGTACGTTGTAGTGCTTGTACATTGTGCCCATCTCGTGCATCTAGACACCTGCACCCCGTTAATTAAGGGGGCTTTCTTCACTACAACAATACCAGACACGTGGATGCTTACTCTGGTTTAGACACAGTGTGGGGCTCAGAAGAGAGGCAATCATTTGGATTTGTGAGTGGAAAATTTGCTGGATTTCTTTTTTGAGGGGGGATTATAATGCTTTTCCAGTGCCTTTGGGCAACCAGTAACATGGAAGCCCCCTATATTTCCATTAACAGATGATGGACCTGAGTAGGTACTTGTATTTATGTGGGTTGAGATGAAGGCTATTTGTTGACAATTTGTGGTACAGAACATTTTGGATCAGTTTGCATTTATCCAATGCTCTAATCTGAGCACTTACATCAGGGTTTCTATCTACATCTGCGAAATACGTGATTCATGTGAAACCCGCAACAGATCCATTCACTATAATAAAGCAGCAGAGTTACTGTGGACTCTGTTCATCTTCTATCAGTCTTTTCAAAGGTGCACAAAATTATTGATGGCAGCACTTTTGTGCATGTCTAAAAAGATGGTCACCGCCAGACCACAGGCCAGATAAGAGTTCAAAAGTGACTCCCTTTACCTCATTATAGTGAATTTTCCTTTGGCGAATTTGCCTGAATCACAATTTTCGGAGATTTCCTTGTAGTCCCCAGTATAAAGCCTGCTTTACATGTTACGATTCTGCATACGATATCGTATGCGATCGTAACCGCCCCCATCGTATGTGCGGCACATTCAATTTTGTTGAATGTGTCGCACAAACGATTAACCCCCGTCACACGTACTTACCCGTTCATACGACCTCGATGTGGGCGGCGAACGTCCACTTCCTGGAGTGGGAGGGACGTTCGGCGTCACATCGACATCACGCAGCAGCCGGCCAATAGAAGCGGAGGGGCGGAGATGAGCGGGATGTAAACATCCCTCCCACCTCCTTCCTTCCGCATTGCTGGCCGGGAGCCGCAGGACAGATCTGTTCATCGTTCCCGGGGTGTCACGCACTGCGATGTGTGCTGCCCCGGGTACGATGAACAACCTGACGTTCAATTTATGAGGAATGAACGACGTGCGTGCGATGAACGTTTTACCGTTCAATCGCAATTGCACGTAGCTGTTACACACTACAATGTACCTTACGATGCCGGATGTGCGTCACTTACGACGTGACCCCGCCGACACATTGTAAGATATATTGCAGCGTGTAAAGTGGGCTTTAGTGCTTAGTGTAGAGTGCAGGATAAATATGAGCCACACCATACTGTAATCTTTGGCAGGCAGAATAAACAAATCAACAGCAGTTGAAGAATTGGCTCTATTTATTTCTTTTCATGCTGTTTACTTTGCGGTATAAGTGATTAGGTGGAATTACTCTTCTGGTCAGGAGAATTACAATAATCTCAGATTTATATGTTTTTAAGTTTGGCTACTATCATGCTAAAAATGTTTTTTTTTCTTTTTTTACTAAATAAACATTTTTTGCATCACCGTATTTTGAAGGCTATAGTTTTTTTTTATTTTTCTGCCAACAGAGTCATATGAGGGCTTGTTTTTTGTGGAATTGAATTTGCTGGAATTTTTATTCGTACCATTTTGAAACAATAATATTTTTTATTGCTTCCTATTCCGCTTTTTGTCAGGCAGAATTATAAAGAAACAGCAATTCAGGAATTTCTTTTGTTGTTTTTTCTTAAGCCATTCACTGTGTCATAAAAGTAATAAGACAGCTTTAATCTTTGGGCCAGTACAATTACACTAATACAAGATTTATATAGGTTTTTTATGTTTTACACCATAAAAATAATGTTATAGAAAAAAACAGGTTTTACATTCCTATATTCTGAGAGCTATAGATTTTTATTTATTTTTTTTACTGATGAAGTTGTTGCTGCTTGTTTTCTTGTGTTTTTGGCGGGATAAGATGACATTTTCAGCAGTAACATTTTTATTTATATATGACTTTTTGATCACGTTTTTATTCCACTTGCTTTAGTTGTATGTTGAAAAGACAGTTTTTGCTATGTTTTTTTTTACAGCGTTCACTAAAGGGGTTAATTAGTATAACAGTTTTATAGATCAGGTTCTCTCGGATGCGGTGATACTAAATATGTGTACAGTGGAACCTCGGTTTATGAGTAACTCAGTGTGCGAGTATTTTGCTATACAAGCAAAGCTTAGTGTACATTTGTAACTCAGTTTATGAGCATGCTTTGCTGTATGAGCAAATACTCACGGCACACACTTCCGGTTCCGTACTTTCACCGCGCTCTGACCCGCTCTTGCAGTCCACACAAACAAGCACAAACATGCACAGACATGCACAAACACACATAAATACACACAAACACACACAAACACATATTAGGCTTACCTTACCTTTCTTCGTTCCCTCACCGGCCTCCTGGTTCTTGTAGTTCACCGGTACAGGATGTGTATAGTGTAACCATCGCAACCGATGCCGGAGCTTCTGCTGCCAGCTGACGTCAAAGGCAGGAGCCCCTTGCCTCTGATTGGTCAGCGTGCTGCTTTTGAGAAGTGGCTGACAGCGGATGCTCCGGCACCGGTCGCAATGGTTAGCCGACACACATCCTGTACCGGCGAACTACAAAACCAGGAGGCCGGCGAGGGAATGGAAGGTAAGGTGAGCATAATATGTGTGTGTTTGTGCATGTGTGGAATGGTACAATAGGGGACCAAGATGGGACGAGTAACTTGGTTTACAAGCACACTCCCAGAATGGATTGTTCTCATAAACCAAGGTTCCACTGTACTTTCTTGTTTATTTTTTTTTACATAAAATATACATATTTATTGGAATGTGTAATGATCCAGGCCGGCTTTTCCCTGCTGCCAGTTACACCCAGCTCTGGCCTGGTCATGTCAGGGGTTGGCTTCCTTTGCCTCGTTCTGGATCCCAGGATGCTGTGTATTGCCTCTCTACCTGCTTAGTGCCAGTGATATTTCTGCCTTGCAGCTTGTATACTGGTTCTGGTGAGTGTTCCCGATCTGTTCTGCCTCTCTGCTACTGTGTCCGACTTTGACCCTCCCCCATTCGTCTGCCTGTCCCAGTCCCTAACTTCCCTCTCCTGTCTGTTGTTTGTGCTTCCCTCTGCATTCCTGATCTCCTGGTTTCCAACTCGGTTCTGTTTTCTGACTTTGATATTGACCCTCCCTTTGCAGTGACTCGACTCTCCTGGCTAGACCCTGACTGTTTGACTACTCTATTGCCCCCTGGTGGTTCACCTGTTAACTGGATGCTGAAGTTACTCTGCTATACTTCAGCTGATTTTCCATTACAGTGTTTCATTGTCTCTCCTTCACTACTCTTCTGCCACCTAGTGGGGATTACGCTGTACTACGTCTCACTAGCTTTTGTACAGCATGACAGAATGATTATTTGTTGTTCTTTTTTTCAAATTTATGTATTTATACTTTGCTTTTAACTTTTTACTTAGTCCCTTTATGGGACATTACTATTCACAGCTATGGTAGCTCATATAATCTATTGCAATGCACGATCATTATTATTATTATTATTATTTGTTATTATAGCGCCATTTTTTCATGGCGCTTTACAAGCAAAAGAGGGTATACGCACAACAATCATTAACAGTACAAAACAGACTGGTATAGGAGGAGAGAGGACCCTGCCTGCAAGGGCTCACCGTCTACAGGGATCATTGCAATGGATTATATGTCAGTGCTGCACTCGCAGAACTGACAGTTCGCCTTTCACACCATGCATTTGGAATTGTATGCAAGGCTTTCCGGGCTGACCGGTGTCATCATCACAATGATTCTGGTTTACCAGCGATAAGATCTCGTGATCGTGTCTTGGGATTCCCGATCGACTGGGAGAAGAGTGCAATCTTCTCTCAGCCACATAAATTCTGTGATCACTATTGATTGCAGCTTTTAGGGTGTTAAACTGCCATGAGATGTGTGGGCACCACTCCTGGCAGTGAGAGACAGGTCTCGGTTTTAACATAATCTTGACACTGTCTGGCGATCGAGCATTAAGGCACTGACAGACAAAAAATAGCCCATATGTCCAATGTCCGTAAGGGATTAAAATTAACTTTGTTCATGGGAAAACCCCTTTAAGTCCAGTTATTTGATTGTTAGTTTTAGTGTTTGGTATTTCAGGGTTCATTTCTATACAATGGCACTAGATGTCTAAATGGCAAAAGTAGAAGGAAGATTATATGGTTTCACAAAAAGCATGTTGTCATTGTTGATCTGTAAATCAACATCATGGGTTGGATTTCTTGTTAGGTACATGAGGCCTTATAGGAGGCCTTGCTCAGTAGTGTGGACAATCACTGTAATGCAATAAAAAAAATCAAACAGCGGGTGTTATGTAATGACTATGTCTGCTTTTTAGATGTCCATCAATCTCTGATAATGGAGGCAGATGCAGATAGCTACATACAGGAGAGATCACTAATCTGCTTATTTTTTGCTTCTTTAGCCTGAGGATTTGAGATGTGGGCATATAATGAAAAGATTCTGCTGTGACTAATGGGAAAAGCAAAGTTTAGTTTAGTATTGCTGGCCCCTGCGTTGTTTACACAGACACAGGGGGCTCATCTGAAAAGTGTGGCTGTTCCTGTTCTTGCAGTGGTTTAACCTCAGATATGTGATGGAGACTCAGCATTAATGAATATATTGTTAATTAATCTTGAATGATACTGAAGTAATGATATAGTGGAAAGAAGGCAAGAAACTAATGTGCTATAAAGAAATTATTCAATTACCTGTGAATCCATCCTTACAAGTACAGATGAAACTTCCCATAGTGTTATTACAGGTTGCATAAGGTGAACAGATATTGTTGGTCTTACATTCATCAATATCATCACACTGGATCCCATCGCCTAATAAATATAAAATGTATTAGTTACTTCAGGGATATTACAACACAGTACACATAACATGGTTGTCTACAAAATCATAATATGGGAACATTTAATGTCGGTGAGATCAATTAAAAACATTTAATACAGTCTATCGGAGATTGTCAGGTTGGTGAATGAGAAAAATATCTACAGATATTGTAAGGCCTCATTCATTTTATATACAGCCATCTTAGGGCTGCCGTATTCCTTCAATTTCATATGGAGGCATAGTAAAATGTTCGTTCCCATAGCACACTAACTATCAAGTCATCTACAGAAGTACAAGGATGATGGAGCTCCTTGCATAAGTCTCTGCTGTGTTAATGAGAAATTAAACAAATGTTAGATTGCTTGACACAATAACAATAGTCGCTAACAAACCTAGCAATTCTTGCCACATGGTCAGTAACCAAAATCCAGTTGTACCACAAATCTCTCTGGATTCATAATGCTATGTTCAGATGGGTGATGGCTTGCTCAGATACATTACATTGAAGTCAAGTGCTCTACCTGTATGAGATGTTCAGCTTCAGCTCAAATTGCAGAACTGTGAAAATCACTTTAAAAACAAATATGGTGTACTGTATAGTCCAAGGCCTTGGAGCAAAAAATGCTACACCAAAATAGTTATGAATATACGGACGTATAATGTCTCCATATTCTGATGTACAATTTTTAGAATTGTAAATGTATTCTATGACATTATTGGTAAATTTAAATAGGGAACAGCTATGAGGACAGGTTTCGTGCTGTCATATGCAGAAGTATTCCTTGGACCGTGGGAGAGGGAGAGCTTTTTTACTAATTCAGGTTGACAAAGTTTTACTGAGATCAAGATATATCGATGATATCTTCATGATCGGTCAGGGAAATGAACATCAAGGGATTTCTTGAACGGTTAAACAACAACATTTGTACTATTACATTATGCTACAAATATAGTCAAGATTCCTTGGAATTTCTCAACCTCGTAATGTACGAGGTGGAAAACGGGCTTTGTGAAGACCAAAACTTTTCAGACATATTATGTAGTTAATTCACCCTACATGCGTCTTCTGCACACCATAGAACAACTAAACAAAATATTCTTGTGGGACAGTTTCTCAGGATCAAGTGGAGTTGTTCTAATGATTCTTTATTTTTTAAACAGGCAAAAAAACTTTCATTAAAGTTCCAAGAGCAGGATACAACAAAATAATTATCCAAAATGGATTTTCAAGAGTGAAAAACACTAACAAAGAAGAGCATTTGATTCCATGGAAAAGGACAAAAAATGACAAGCAGGTAAGGTTTATTTCCCCATATGAAAAGCATTGGGCAGAAATGAGAGGGGCCTTATATAAATACGGGTCTTTTCTAACTAACAACCCTGTACTTGAGAATATATTCCTGTAAGACCATCAATCACTTACAAGAGGGCTGAGAAATTAAAAGACCTTTTGGTGTGGAGTCAGTTTATGGGAACCATGATCTGAAATGTTTTTGACACCGAAGGTCCCAAATGGGATTTCTTCCCTTGTGACCAATGCCTAGCCTGCCCCAATATGGCGAGATCTTCCTTATTTAAATCCAGTGAGAGGACGAAAAATTTCAAAATTACTCAACATATTACTTACGAAAGAGAATATGTGATCTATTACTCTATATGCTCTTGCAAAGTAATCTCTGTTGTTCTTGCATCAAGAAAACTGAAAGTGAGAATAATAGAACAGATCTTTGATATTGCAAGAGCTGTTAACATTAAAGATCTGTCACAACTAGTGATGAGAAAGCATGCTTGGCACTGCTTTGCACTCGATTGAGTATTCTGGTGCTCGGGCACCATGCTCAAGTCTCTGCCCCGCATGCTTTGTGGCTTTTTTCAGCCACTAAACATGCAGAGATTGCCTGCTAATCATGGTAATGCCATAGCCAATACTGTGACCGGCCGACTGCATAATGTCATTGGGTCTCTATAAGAGCCATTGATGAGATGCTTTTTGCACTGTACCGCAATAGTTGTAGGGACTAGGGAAAGAGTCTGCTGGAAAAGGAACAGTGTGTTATAGTGTGAATCGCTGCTAGTGCAACATTAAACTAACAGTCCTTTTAAGGAATAAGTGAAATTCTAGCCTCCTATAATACCATTTTTATTGTGCATTTAAAGTAGAGTGAGCTTCTGAAGTAGGGAAAGTGTATTGGAGGCCTGTAGGAGGGGACTCCAGCCTTACAGACCTTGCTGTTGCTGCTACTACTTGAAAAAAATCTATTCTCTAATAAAACCACTCTTAGCAGCATTTAGTGTAGGGCAAGTCACTAGAGTTAAAATAGTGTATTAGAGGCCTCTAGGCAGGGATTCTAGCCTTACAGACCGTTCTGCAACTTCCTAAAAAATATATTGTATTCTCTAATAATACCGCTCTTAGCTGTATTTAGTGTACGGTAAGCTGCTAGAGTAGCAATCGTGTATTAGAACCATGTATACAGGTATTTGAGCTGTACAGACTGTGTTGCTGCTGCTTAAAAAATCTATTCTATTCTCTAATTATTCTGCTCTTAGTTTGCAATAATTGTCTGGCAAGCTTATAGAGTAGGGATAGTATATTAGAGGCCTGCAGGCTGGGATTCTAGCCTTACAGACCGTGCTGCCGATTTGTAAAAAATATATTCTATTCTCTAATAATACCGCTCTTAATTTGCAATTAGTGTAGGGCAAGCTGCTGGAGTAGGGATATTGTCTTAGATGCCTATAGGAAGAGATTTCATCTTTACAGACCATGCTGCTGCTAGCTAAAAAATCTATTCTATTCTCTAATAATACTGCTCTTAGTTTGCAATTAGTATCAGATAAGCAGCTGGAGTAGGGATAGTGTATTAGAGGCCTTTAGTCAAGGATTCCAGCCTTAAAGACCATACTGCTGATACACAAAAAATGTATTCTATTCTATAATAATACCACTCTTAGCTGTATTTAGTGTAGGGCACACAGCTGGAGTAAGTATAGTCTCTGCCCCCATATTAGAGGACTTTAGGTAGGGATTTTAGCCTAACAGACCATGTTGCTACATAAAAATCTATTCTCTAATAATATCTCTCTTAGCTGCTTTTAGTGTAGGGTAAGTTGTTGTAGTGAGGAATGTGTATTAGAGGCCTGTGGACAGGAATTCTAGCCTTACAGACCGTACTGCTGCTACCTACAAAAATTGATTTTATTCTCTAATATTTCTGCTCTTAGCTGCATTTAGTGTAAGGCAAACTGCTAGAGTAAGGATAGTATATTGGAAGCCTGTAGACAGGGATTCTAGCCTTACAGACAGTGCTGTTGCTACCTAAAAAGTCTATTCTATTCTCTAATTATACTTCTCTTAGTATGCAATTAGTGTCAGGCATGTTTCTAGTCACTCTGGCTCCCCACCTTGAGAAAGCTTGACCCCGCGAAACGCGCGTCGGATGGAGATCCTGGGCGCTATTCAGGGACTACACTGAGCTTTTGGACACTGTTTGGGCTGGCTGAATTTGGAGCACTATCCTGAATACCTCACTGCACTAGCACTTTAGGTAAGAGACTGAGGATAGTATTATATGTACCCTTACTGTCTGGTTCTCTCCTCACTATTGTACTACTATTTTGTGACCCCAGGCTTGGCTCCACTAATACTTGTCCCCCTCCTTTGGAGTTTTTACAGGGGATTTACGGCTTGCGCTGCCCCCCTCCCAGTGTCCTAGCTCTTTATTACTTATTTGCCTCAAAACCCTGAACTATTTCTGTGACAGCCCCTAATTTTCCACAATAGTGTACTCTACAGATTGACACACTGTAGGTGGCTGCCCTCTCTGTTATACTTGGACTTTGGCAATCAGTCCCTCCCTGTTTTATGATTGTGTACCACCATTTTAATCACTCTGTGTTGTGTACGTCCTAATAAAGCATATGTATTTTTTGCACTTTACTCTTGTCCTCTTGTAATTTATTGTCATGATGAGTAGTGCTGGCACCGCCTTTGCCTTACCATGGCAGAACTGGTGCTCATAACTAAAGCTGTTACTATGAGAATTATTTTGTTAATATGTTTCTAGAGTAGGGATAGTGTATTAAAGGCCTATAGGCAGGGTTTCCAGCCTTAAAACTGTGCTGCTGATACGCAAAAAATATATTCTATTATTTATTAATGCTGCTCTTAGTTTGCAATTAGTGTCAGGCAACCTGCTGGAGTTGGCATAGTGTATTAGAGGCCTGTAGGCAGGGATTCCAGCCTTACAGACCATGCTGCTGATACTTCTATTCCATAATACTGCTCTTAGCTGCATTTAGTGTAGGGCAAGCTGCTGGAATAGAGATAGTGTATTAGAAGCCTGTAGGCAGGAATTCTAGCATTACAGACTGTGCTGCTGCTACCTAAGAAAATATTCTCTAATTATACTGCTCTTAGTTTGCAATTATTGTCGGGAAATTTTGTGTAGTAGGGATAGTGTATTAGAGTCCGGTAGGCAGGGATTCTAGCTTACAGACCGTGCTGCTGATATGTAAAAAATCTATTCTATTTTCTAACAATACCACTCTTAGGCATCTTCCCCATACTATTCTCATTCCATTTCAACAGTGTTTCCATACATTGTAGTGATTTTCAGGTACCCCCAGATCTCCCGAAGGGGTTGTTGGAAGAATCTTTGAGTTTCTCATTGACTTCTATAATGCTCATTACTTGATATGGCACTCAAGCATTAGAAAAGACTAAACTTGAGTAACAAGTACTTGAGCATTTTAGTGCTTGCTCATCACTTGTCACAACTTAAACCTATCCTCAGACACTTTAAGATGTTGCATAATTGTAATGCCAATTTTTTGAAAGTTGAAAGATAGACAAAATCCAATTAAATAACAGATGTGGAGGTTTGAAAAAGAAGCTTGCCCAACTTGAATCACAGTGGATTTAGAAAATCAACACTGTTAATCTAAAGCAGGGGTGGGGAACCTTTTTTCTGCTGTAGGCCATTTAAAAATTTCTACCAAACTTCGGGGGGCCACACAAAACTATCAACTTTAATATTAACTATCAACTCAAAATTACCCTACTATATTTGGTCAAACTACCACCTCACTGTGACGGCTGGTGCTTCTATTCTTTGGTGCAGCTGTAATATTAGGCGATATTGATCTTGTTGCTTTTCCTAACTGCTTTTCCGGATTTGAGTTGGCTGGAACTGCTGTATATACATCACAGGTGGGGATGGGGGCATATACATCAGAGGGACGGCATAGGAGGAATATAGAACACTGGGAAGGCTGGGGGCATAGACATGACTAGGGAGGCTGGGGGCATAGACATCAAAGAAGATGTTGAGTGCAAATACATCACTTGGGAGGAGGATATACCACTAGAAAAGCTGCAGGATATAGACGTGGCTTTGGGCATAGACATACATACATACATCATTAATGGGGAGCAGAGACATAGCTGGGGGGCATAAACATTGCTGGGGATATATACATAGCTGGGGGCATAGACAGCCCTGGGGGATGCCGGAGAGGCATAGACAGCCCTGGGGGATCCCAGAGGGGCACAGACAGCCCTGGGGGATCCCAGAGAGGCACAGACATCCCTGGGGGATCCCAGAGGGGCACAGACAGCCGTGGGGGATTCAGGAGGGGCACAGGCAGCCCTGGAGGATGCCAGAGGGGCATAGCCAACCCTGAGGGATGTGGGAGAGGTACAGACAGCCTTGGGGGTTGCCGAAGGGGCACAGACAGCCCTAAGGGGATGCCGGAGGGGCACAGACAGCCCTAGGGGGATGGCGGAGGGGCACAGAAAGCCCTGGGGGACGCCGGAGGGGCACAGACAGCCCTGAGGGATGCCGGAGGGGCACATACAGCCCTGGGGGATGCCAGAGGGGCACAGACAGCTCTGAGTGACACTGGAGGTACAGGCAGCCCTAGGGGATGGTAGGGGCACAGAAAACTCTGGGGGAATCTGGGGACACAGACAGCCCTGGGGGATGCTGGGGGCACAGACAGCCCTGGGGTCACAGAGAACAATGAGAGAGGCTGTAAAATCAGACAGACCTGGGGGAGGCTGGGGGCACAGAGGGTACTGGGGAAGCTGGAGGCACAGAGAGCACTGGGAGCACATAGATCACTAGGGGAGGCTCGGTGCACAGAAAGCACTGGGGGAGGCTCGGGGCTCAGAGATCACTGGGGAGACTGGGGGCACAGAAGGCGCTGGGAGCAAAGAAAATACTGGGAGCACAAAAGCGCTGGGGGCACAGAGAGCACTGGGAGCACAGAGAGCACTGAGGGCACAGACAGCGCTGGGGGAGGATGGGGGCACGGACAGACCTGGAGAGGCTGGGGGAATAGACAGGCTTGGGGAGGCTGGGGGCACAGACAGACCTGGGGGAGGCTAGGGGCACAGACAGACCTGGGGGAGGCTGGGGGCACAGACAGACATACGGAAAGCTGGGGAAACAGACAGACCTGGGGGATGCCGGAGAGTCATAGACAGCCCTGGGGATCCCAGAGGGGCACAGACAGCCCTGGGGGATTCAGGAGGGGCACACACAGCTGTGGAGGATGCCAGAGGGGCATAGACAACCCTGAGGGATGCCGGAGGGGTACAGACAGCCTTGGGGGATGCCGAAGGGGCACAGACAGCCCTGGGGGATGCCGGAGGGGCATAGACAGCCCTGGGGGGTGCCGGAGGGGCACAGACAGCCTTGGAGGATGCCGGAGGGGCACAGACAGCCCTGGGGGATGCCAGAGTGGCACAGACAGCCCTGGGGGATGCCAGAGGGCACAGACAGCTCTGAGTGACACTGGAGGCACAGACAGCCCTGGGGGACGGTAGGGGCACAGAAAACCCTGGGGGAATCTGGGGACACAGACAGCCCTGGGGGATGCTGGGGGCACAGACAGCCCTAGGGTCACAGAGAACAATGGGAGAGGCTGGAAAATCAGACAGACCTGGGGGAGGCTGGGGGCACAGAGGGCACTGGGGAAGCTGGTGGCACAGAGAGCCCTGGGAACACAGAAAGCACTGGGAGCACAGGGAGCGCTGGGACACAGAGAGCATTGGGAGCACAGAGAGCGCTGGGGGCACAGACAGCGCTGGGGGAGGATTGGGGCACGGACAGACCTGGGGGAGGCTGGGGGAATAGACAGGCTTGGGGAGGCTGGGGGCACGGACAGACCTGGGGGAGGCTGGGGGCACAGACAGACCTGGGGGAGGCAGGGGGCACAGACAGACCTGGGGGAGGCAGGGGGCACAGACAGACCTTGGTGAGGCTGGGGGCACAGGCATACCTGGGGAAAGCTGAGGGCACAGACAGACCAGGGGGATGCTGGGGACACAGACAGCCCTGGGGGAGGCTGGGGACACAGACAGACCTACGGGAAGCTGGGAAAACAGACAGACCTGGTGGAGGCTGGGGACACAGACAGACCTGGGGGAGGCTGGGGACACAGACAAACCTGGGGGAGGTTGGAGGCAGTTAGAGAACTGGAGGAGGCTGGGATCACTGCCGCCGGGCACAGTGAGCGCTGCTGCCGGGCACAGTGAGCACTGCCACAGGGCACAGTGAGCGCTGCCACAGGGCACAGTGAGCGCTGCCGCCGGGAACAGAGAGTGCTGCCACCGGGCACAGTGAGCGCTGCCGTGGGGCACAGTGAACACTGCCGCCGGGCACAGTGAGTGCTGCCCTTGGGCACAATGAACGCTGTCGCCGGGCACAGTAGGACCTTGGGGATGATGGGGTTGTCGCGCCTCTTCTGTTGGATTGGAGCGCACCTCTAACCCGCCTACAAAGTATGTCCTCACGTAGCCAGTGCTAACGTGGGGACATAGTCCTTCAGGTGCGTTCAGCATTGAACATGTCGTGTGGGGTTTTAAAGGGCCAGCAGCCAGCAAGATGTGGCTGTCACCCCAGCACTGAGGTCCTCGGGAATCAGCCTGGGGGCTGCAGAAAAAGTCATTGTGGGCCGGAGGTTCCCCACCCCTGATCTAAAGGATTTATAAGAAAAAATGAACTTTGTTCCCTTCTCGTGATTTGGATAAATGTTTTTTAAGTCTTTTATTATCTTTTCATGTTGTAATTTGGCTTTATAGGTCTTTTTATTATCTCAGGAATTTGGGATTATACAGAATCGAACATCTGTTTCATAGCCAAGATTTTATAGTTATCCACCAAAGAATGTATTTCATCATAAAGAATGCTCTGCCTATCTTAATCCTCTTCATAGGGTCTCCCCATAATCTATAAGGAACATCCACCCTAAAACCTATTCTCTTTAAAGTCTTTATCAAAAATACTTCAATTATTTGAAGTGTAAGATCTATATATGTATATTACCATAATATAACACCCCTTTTTTGGGGCCTTTTTGACCCAATGGCACTAGCTTTTGGTTCTTTTTTGTCTTCATATTTTTATGAACAGAGATTTTGGTGTTAATTTCAATATAAAAAGATGTAAGATATACGCTACTGGACGACAAATGCATTCTTCTCCATCTAACTTTGATTGGGTCTAGTTGAATTGTCCAGTCCTTTTCTCCTTCTTTTTCCTTTTCATTCTTTACTTTAACCTTTAATTTATCCTCTTTATTTAGGTCCTTATAAACATAATTAAACGAGTGACATTTGATGCTCTGCTTTCACATTATATATAGGCTTTTAGATGCCATTTTCTTACACAAGTATAGCCATATTTGTCATTCTAATATTGTAGTGTCACTTTCCTTTTCTCACTTACATTGATGTGTATATTTTATATACATTCATATGGAATATAATAGATTTATTATGGGGAGTCTTCTTTGCCTTCCAGAATTCAATTTATTTTCTTAAGAACAGATTTCTATCTTTTCTTTTTCTTCTCATTATTTCTGGGTTTTTCCGCTCCTTATGACAGTGCACCCTAATGACTTCATGCTTTGTAGTTTACGTTATTGTGTAATATGTATTTCTCAGATTGTTTCAGTTTTTTTCTACCTAAAATATTATTGAATTTAGTATATTGGTACCTGCACTAAGCACCTTATTATTCACTTAAATTTAATTCCCCATATTAATCGGCATTTGTAATACCTCTCTGGGAAATACTGACCGATACATGTATGGCAAATACCAATAAATAATAGTGGTGTCTGTACATTGTTTTGCGGTATCTATATTACAGTTAATTGTCCCAGAATAAAGCTTCTGAATAGCTATCGCATACTGGCATAGCGTACTCATATCTACCACAGCCTGGTCACACCAACTAGATATGTTTCTTCATATGTACCACAGGATTTGTGTTTACTCTGCAACACCATTGCGGTGTATTTTATTTTGTAAAAAGATTGTATGATATTTGTACCTACCTTAATAAAACTTTATCTTAATTTAAAAAAATGGCATTGCTTCTGATAAGTGTTTATGGCAGTTTTCTGAGGATGTTATACAATAAATTTGCCCCTCTATTGGTTAATATTGGTAAATCTATCCCAGTGTCCTCCTGCTTGGCATTATACTTCTCTACATTATTCTTGATTATTATCCCTTCAGATGTCCAGCCTGTTTCTTATGTGTTATTATTTGTTGTTATTATTATTATTATTAGTTATTATTATAGTGCCATTTATTCCAATGCGCTTTACATGTGAAAAGGGTATACATAATAGGGAAAAGTACAATAATCATGAACAATACAAGGCACAGACAGGTGCAGGAGGAGAAAAGTCCCTGCCCGCGATGGCTCACATCTACATGGGATGGGTGAGAATACAGTAGGTGGTGGTAGAGAAGGTCGTGCGGCGCTATAGTGGAATGAGGATTACTGCAGGTTGTAGGCTTGTCGGAAGAGGTGGATCTTTAGGTTCCATTTGAAGCTTTCCAAGATAAGCGAGAGTCTGATATATTGAGCAGAGAGTTCCAGAGTATGGGGGATGCATGGGAAAAATCTTGGATATGATTGTGGGAGGAGGAGATAAGAGGGGAATAGAGAAGGAGATCTGAGGATCTGAGGGTACGAGCAGGTAAGCACCAGGAGACTAGGTCACAGATGTATAGAAGAGACAGGTTGTGGATGGTTTTATATGTCACGGTTAGGGTTTTGAACTGTAGTCATTGGGCAATGGGAAGCCAGTGAAGGGATTGGCAGAGAGGAGAGGTCAGGGAGGAATGTCGGGATAGGTGGATTAGTTGGGCAGCATATTTTAGAATAGATTGTTAATAATAATAATATAGTCTCTTACATGAGAACTAGTCTTACAGTAGATTGCTAATTAAGGCAGTGTTCGGAATACGTTCTGTTATATAGAGAAACTTGTTTTAGATCCAAGTGTTCTCAGGAATCCATGTACGCTTATAATCAAAAGACTTCTATCTACTGTATGGTTCTTTACAGATTCTCACACTGAAATTCAGAATTACTTCCACTATAATACCAATACATTGGGATCAACTCTTTCGTTTTACCTGTGAATCCATTTTTACAAGTGCAAATGAATCCTCCTATTTTGTTAGTGCAGGTTGCATTAGGTGAGCAGATATTATTGGTCTCACATTCATCGATATCATCACAGTGGGTCCCATTACCTGAGTAATACATAATATTTTACAGTTAATATCAGGATACAAGATTACAGATAGAGGTTTTCAGAGAACATACTTTTATGGTATATACACAATAAGCAGTTATTGAATAAAAGAAGAGTGAAAACCTAAAGGATGTTAGTTGCTTGACCTTCTAAATCCATTTTGTACAAAGTTAGTGTGACATATAGTATTAACCCCTCCTTAGCTATCACGCTAATCACCACTGTCAGACTTGAGCGATGCCAACAGATCTATAGATGATGTATTCTCTGGTGTCATGCCATGTCTGTCTGCAGACACCTACTTGTTATATTGACCAATGCCTCACAGTAAATACATAAATTATTGGGTATATTCTCAATTGAAACCTAAAAAAAAAATCTATTCCTGAGCCTTTGAATGTAAGGCAGAGCTCAGGTTTATTAAAGTAAAAAAGTTCCATCCATTCAGTCAGAGATGTAACCATTTCTGTGTGTACACAAAGCAATAATACAATTGTCAAGGACAAAGCTGCCCACCGGCAGCAATACTGACAACATAATAAAGTGATATACGTACTCACTTTTTTCTGGTCCAAAATGACTTTTTAGGCACAGTACAAAGTAAACAAGGGAATGAGCGCCATATTTGAGTTCAGATTTAATTGGAATGCCTTGTAGGTGTCAGATTGACAAAGCTTCTGAGGTGCCAAAACAGCAGAAACCCCCACAAGTGATCGCATTTTATAAACAGCGCCTCTCAATGAATTCATCCGGAGGTGCAGTGAGCATATTGACATTACAGGCGTGTCACTAAATTTTATGCTATTGGGTGTTGAAGAAAAAATAGTTACAGTTTTACCACTAAAATGTTGTTTTAACCCCAGATTTCCAATTTTTACAAGGGTAGTAGGTAAAAAAGAGCCGCTAAGTGACAGAAAAACAGAAACCTATCCGGTGACCAAATTTTGGAAATTACACCCCTCTGCAAATTCATCTGCAGATGTAGTGGTGATAATAAATCCAAAACAGAGACTCCCAAACAATAAATAGTAAAATTAATTATTTTTATTAAATGACAAACATTTACATAAAAAGCATTAGAAACAATTGGAGAAATGAAAATTGATACAAAAACACCAGGGCAGATGAAGTAATCAATAACAGGCTGGTCTAATTATAACACAAAATGAAATATCCGTGGGAAATTATAAATTATTTGATCCATCAATTGTATGATAACAGCATAATAAAGTTGTTGGGTTGGTCTCCTGGTGTTCAATTCATCACAAATCAATATAAACCTGTGGCGGAGACTTAAGGTGGCTTTACACACTGCAACATCGCAAACGACATTGCTGTAACGTCACCGGTTTTGTGACGTAATAGCGACCTCCCCAGCGACATTGCAGTGTGTGAAACACATCAGCGACCTGGCCCCTGCTGTGAAGTTGCTGATCGCTACAAATCGTTCAGGACCATTCTTTGGCCCTTTGTTTCCCGCTGTGCAGCAAAGTCTCAGTGTGTAAAAGGACTTTACAGCGACTTTGTTAGCAACTTCCCTTTCAAAAGCTGCTTTAGGCCTGCAACACACATCCGTTTAAAACGTGCGTGTTTGGTCCGTTTCCGTACATACCGGAGATACGACCAAACGTGCACATATGTTTTTTTATGTTTAAAGGCACACGTGCGTGTTATTTGATCTTCCGAGAAATGTCCGTGTGTGATGCAAAATGTCGTTACTACATGTCGGAAGACAGAGTAGCGGGATGAGAATGAACTCGGGTGAACTTCACCCGACTTCATTGTCATGCCGCGGCTCTGTCTGTGTGCCGTGTACTGATTAGCGGTCACCTGTGAAGGATTCACCGGTGACCTCTAATCCCCCGAGTGACTGAAGTGTCCCCCCCTCTCTCATACTCACCGATCCCCGATCACCGGCGCTGCACGGCATTCACACTGCTCCGGCGGCTTTTTCTAATTTGAAAAAGCTGGCCGCTCATTAAACAATCTCGTATTCCCTGCTTTCCCCGCCCACCGGCGCCTATGATTGCTTGCAGTGAGACACGCCCCCACGCTGAGTGACAAGTGTCTCACTGCACCCAATCACAGCAGCCGGTGGGCGTGTCACTATGGAGTATAGAAATAAATAAATAAATAATTAAAAAAAATGGCGTGCGGTTCCCACCAAATTTAATACCAGCCAGATAAAGCAATACGGCTGAAGGCTGGTATTCTCAGGATGGGGAGCTCCACGTTATGGGGAGCCCCCCAGCCTAACAATATCAGTCAGCAGCCACCCAGAATTGCCGCATACATTAGATGCGACAGTTCTGGGACTGTACCCGGCTCTTCCCGATTTGCCCTGGTGCCTTGGCAAATCGGGGTAATAAAGGAGTTATTGGCAGCCCATAGCTGCCAATAAGTCCTAGATTAATCATGTCAGGCGTCTCCCGGAGAAACCTTCCATGATTAATCTGTAAATTACAGTAAATAAACACACACAACTGAAAAATCCTTTATTAGAAATAAAAAACACAAACACATTCCCTGGTTCACCACTTTAATCAGCCCCAAAAAGCCCTCCATGTCTGGCGGAATCCAGGATGGTCCAGCGTCGCTTCCAGCTCTGCTACATGAAGGTGACCGGAGCAGCAGAAGAAACCGCCGCTCCTGTCACCTCCACGCAGCAAATGAAGAGAGCCGCGTGATCGGCTGAGCTGTCACTGAGGTTACCTGGATCCAGCGGTGGATGCAGCGGTGGCCGCGGGTAACCTCAGTGACCGCTCAGCTGATCGCGCTACTCACCGCCGCTCCGATCAGCTCCACGCAGCAACTGAGGTTAGTATCGCGATCAGCTGAGCTGTCACTGAGGTTACCCGTGGCCACCGCTGGAATACAGCAACTGTTTCTTAATGGGATTACCCTTAATTCCTGCATATCAATTGTTCATGCTGTGTTCCTCCCTGTTCATTGTTCCAGAGACTCATCTGGTTGTGCACATGAAGTGATACATATGGTGGTTTTGTGAGCAATGAGAGAATGGGCAAAACGTTTGGTTATATATTAACTAGAAATATGCCTGATGCTATCGCAACAGGAAGCAGCTTCCAGACACAGGCGTGTGCGCAAGTAGCGGTGACGTCTACGATCTTCACACACACGTGCAGTACCAGCTGCAGCTGCTACTGCACGTATGTGGGAAGAACGGTGATATCACTGCTACTTGCGCACGCGCAGTTCGTGCTCGGAAGCTGCGGTGACGTATATGTCACTTGCACAGGCGTAGTTCAAACTGCGCCTGTGTAACTGACAGTGCCCAGTGCATGCTGGAATAGGGTTACAGAAACTGGCGATTATGTATGTACATTGGTACTGTTTAAATATTGCCTTGGATTTTCTTGGTACACAATCCTTTATTTCACAATTTATACTTTTTGATATGTATAATTATTTATTTAAATATTTTATGTGTATATATATATATATATATATATATATATATATATATATGTGTGAACAACGACAAGGCAGAGTCCAGCAATAACGTGAGCAATCCAGGATGATGTTAAAAAAAAATTTTCTTTCTTTTTATTCATAAATTCATTAAAATATAATGGTCCAAGCAATTCAGAACAGCATTATCGTAGGAAAGTAGCGCAGATAGGACTACGCGTTTCAGCGGTAAAATCCGCCTTTTTCACGGTCCAGAATCTCGGATTTTACCGCTGAAACGCGTAGTCCTATCTGCGCTACTTTCCTGCGATAATGCTGTTCTGAATTGCTTGGACCATTATATTTTAATGAATTTATGAATAAAAAGAAAGAAAACATTTTTTAACAGCATCCTGGATTGCTCACGTTATTGCTGGACTCTGCCTTGTCGTTGTTCACATTTATATGGATGGACTCCTACGTCCTGATCCGGGCACAACTGAGTTAACCAGGTCAGCTGAGGTTCCAGGTGATTCACAGTATATATATATACAGTCATAGGAAAAAGTTTGGGCACCCCTATTAATGTTAACCTTTTTTCTTTATAACAATTTGGGGTTTTTGCAACAGCTATTTCAGTTTCATATATCTAATAACTGATGGACTGAGTAATATTTCTGGATTGAAATGAGGTTTATTCTACTAACAGAAAATGTGCAATCCGCATTTAAACAAAATTTGACTGGTGCAAAAGTATGGGCACCCTTATCAATTTCTTGATTTGAACACTCCTAACTACTTTTTACTGACTTACTAAAGCTCATTGAGCTTTGAACTTCATAGGCAGGTGTATCCAATCATGAGAAAAGTTATTTAAGGCGGCCACTTGCAAGTTGTTCTCCTATTTGAATCTCCTATGAAGAGTGGCATCATGGGCTCCTCAAAACAACTCTCAAATGATCTGAAAACAAAGATTATTCAACATAGTTGTTCAGGGGAAGGATAAAAAAAATTGTCTCAGAGATTTAAACTGTCAGTTTCCACTGTGAGGAACATAGTAAGGAAATGGAAGAACACAGGTACAGTTCTTGTTAAGCCCAGAAGTGGCAGGCCAAGAAAAATATCAGAAAGGCAGAGAAGAATGGTGAGAACAGTCAAGGACAATCCACAGACCACCTCCAAAGACCTGCAGCATCATCTTGCTGCAGATGGTGTCAATGTGCATCGGTCAACAATACAGCACACATTGCACAAGGAGAAGCTGTATAGGAGAGTGATGCAAAAGAAGCCATTTCTGCAAGCACGCCACAAACAGAGTCGCCTGAGGTATGCAAAAGCACATTTGAACAAGCCAGTTACATTTTGGAAGAAGGTCCTGTGGACTGATGAAACAAAGATTGAGTTGTTTGGTCATACAAAAAGGCATTATGCATGGAGGCAAAAAAACACGGCATTCCAAGAAAAGCACTTGCTACCCACAGTAAAATTTAGTGGAGGTTTCATCATGCTTTCGGGCTGTGTGGCCAATGCCGACACCGGGAATCTTGTTAAAGTTGAGGGTCGCATGGATTCAACTCAGTATCACCAGATTCTTGACAATAATGTACAAGAATCAGAGACGAAGTTGAAGTTATGCAGGGGATGGATATTTCAGCAAGACAATGATCCAAAACACTGCTCCAAATCTACTCAGGCATTCATGCAGAGGAACAATTACAATGTTCTGGAATGGCCATCCCAGTCCCAAGACCTGAATATCATTGAACATCTGTGGAATGATTTGAAGCGTGCTGTCCATGCTCGGCGACCATCAAACTTAACTGAACTGGAATTGTTTTGTAAACAGGAATGGTCAAATATACCTTCATCCAGGATCCAGGAACTCATTATTAACTATAGGAAGCGACTAGAGGCTGTTATTTTTGCAAAAGGAGGATCTACAAAATATTAATGTCACTTTTATGTTGAGGTGCCCATACTTTTGCACCGGTCAAATTTTATTTAAATGCGACTTGCACATTTTCTGTTAGTACAATAAACCTCATTTCAATCCAGAAATATTTCTCAGTCCATCAGTTATTAGATATATGAAACTGAAATAGCTTTTGCAAAAACCGAAATTGTTATAAAGAAAAAAGGTCAACATTAATAGGGGTGCCCAAACTTTTTCATATGACTGTATATGTATATGTATATATATATATATATATATATATATATATATATATATATATATATATATATATATATATATATATATATGTATATGTATTGTTTCTAACATTAAGTTAAATTTGTATTTGATTCACAATTGTGAATTTAAGGGGTTGTATCTATATTCACCGTTCATAATATTATCTAAACTGGTTTTAGTGCCCTATTTATACTTATGCAAATTTTTGACATCCATTGCTCCTTTAGTGGTATTGGGTTTTTGGTCTAATTGTGCAATACGGTATTATATTTGTGTATACATCTTTTATATGAATTGATATATTTATATGCGTGCACATGCACTTTATAAAACATATTTTTATATAATTATTTATATCTCTATTTAAGCAGATTTATATTGATTTGTGATGAATTGAATACCAGGAGACCAACCCAACAAATGTATTATGGTGTTATCATATAATTGATGGATCAAGTAATTTATTATTTACCATGGATACTTTCATTTTGTGTTATAATTAGGCCAGCCTGTAGTTGATTACATCATCTGACCTGGTGTTTTTTTTGTATCAATTTTAGTTTCTCCAATTGTTTTTAATGCTTTTCATGTATATGTTTTGTCATTGAATAAAGATAATTAATTTTACTTTTTATTGTTAGGGTTCTCTGTTTTGATTTTATTGCTATAGTGACACCTAGTGGCCCGCTGATCTGTGTAGAGAGCGGTGAGCACAGAGATGATGTCATCACTGTGCGCACTCTCCACACACATCAGCGGGCAGGCAGACAGGAGGACATCGCGATGCTGCATGGAACGGTGACCGGCTCCACACAGGTCAGCGGCACTGCTGCTGACACAGACAGGAAGATGTGCGATGCTGCTGGAGTGAGGAAAGGTGACTATAAATGTTTATATTTTTGTGTTCCACAGGATGCAGGCCATATACCAGGATGGGGGTATATAGCAGGATGGGGGTATATAGCAGGATAGAGGTATATAGCAGGATGGCGGTATATAGTAGGATGGGGGTATATACAAGGATGGAGGAGTATAGCAGGATGGGGGTATTTTCAGGATGGGGTATATAGCAGGATGGGGGTATATAGCAGGATGAGGTATATAACATGAAGGGGGTATATAGCAGGATGGGGATATATAGCAGGATGAGGATATATAGAGGATGGGGGTATTTATCAGGATGGGGTATTTATCAGAATGGATTTATTTATCAGGATGGGGGTATATAGCAGGATGGGGGTATATAGCAGTATGGGGATATATAGCAGGATGGGGGTATATAGCAGGATGAGGGTATTTATCAGGATGGGGGTATATAGCAGGATGGGGGTATATAGACGGATGGGGGTATTTATCAGGATGGGGTATATAGCAGGATGGGGGTATTTATCAGGATAGGGGTATTTATCATGATGGGGGTATATAGCAGAATGGGGGTATATAGCAGGATGGGTGTATTTATCAGGATGGAGGTATTTATCAGGATAGGGGTATATAGCAGGATGGGGGTATATATAGCAGGATGGGGGTATTTATCAGGATGGGGGCTATACCAGATGAGGGACATACATACAAGGATGGGGATCATATACAAGGCAGGAGGATCATTACCAGGATGGGGTATCTTAGTAAGAGAATTTGGGGACATTACCCCCATAACAGTGTCAGCAGCAGATCCTCGCGCCATAACAGTGTGTCATGACCACACTTTTTGCTTAAAATTTCATTTTACTATTTTCCTCCACTAAAACTAGGGTGTGTCTTATGGTCTGGGGCATCTTATAGTCCGAAAAATACGGTATGTATTTTTACTTTGCTTTTTACTTTTTACCTAGTCACTTTATGGGACATTGCAAAGGATTATATGTCAGTGCTGCACTCGAAGAACTGACAGTTTGCCTCTCACATCATGCATCTAGAATGGTATGCAAGGCTTTCTGTAGGTGGCTGACCGGGGTCATCATCACAATGATTATGGGTTACCAGTGATAAGGCCTCGTGATTGTGTCATGGGGGTCACGATCGAATGGGAGCCACATAAATTCTGTGTGATGCCCTGGCCTATCAGGTCATCACATGGTATTGTGCAATATGCCCTTCTGCACAGTATCCACTTCCTCCTTGGTTACAGGTCCTTGACCTTTGGTGTTGCTACGAACAGGCTAATCAAAATCCTAGGAACAATCTGCACCACACCCACCAGACACACCAGTGGCTGACCTGAAGGGAATAGGGTCGCCCACTTGGGGAGTTGGTTAAGGGGAGGTCAGGAGTGTTAAGGCCACATCTCACTAAGCGACAGCGCTAGCGAAATCGCTGCTGAGTCCCGGTTTTTGTGACGCAACAGCGATCTTGCTAGTGATGTCGCTGTGTGTGACATCCAGCAACGACCTGGCCCCTGCTGTGAGGTTGCCGGTCGTTGCTGAATGTCCTGGACCATTTTCTTCAAAGGTGATGTCCTGCTGGGCAGGACACATTGCTGTGTTTAACGCTGTGTGACAGAGCCCCAATGACAACAGAGATCGTTATACAGGTCGCTACTGCGACCTGTATCGTTACTGAGTCGTTGGTTAGGTCTAAGTGTGTGACATCTCACCAGCGACCTCCCAGCGACTTATCAGCGATCCTTATCAGGTCGCATCATTTTCGGGATCGCTGGTAGGTCGCTAAATGTGACGAGGCTTTAGGAGACAATCAGTTGAAGAGTGACTCTCAAGATGAGAGGTCACAAGTCAGTGTGGAGTGACTTTCAAGAGGAGAGATCACAGGAGAATGTAGTGTTGGAGGTGAAAGTGAGAGGAGGTCAAGAGCTGGGCTCCTTGGTTTACTAGGTGGCAGACGTTGGTCTGGGCCTGGTAGAAGCTGGACTCCGGTCACAGGGGGATCGTGACAAGAGGCACGGACTGTCAAGGAGGACAGCCGGTGGCTTTGTGCCATCACCGAGCAGGGTCCAAGGGATGACAGGGTACGTGGACCCTAGGTCGAGAAGGAGCTTCAAGCGTCTTGACAATTTACCCGACGAGGACGAAGCCTTCAAGATCCATTCTCCACCCGCTAAAAAATTGGGGTACTACCGCAACGAGGGGGATAGGACTTTCCCACTACATTTCAGTCCAGAAAATCCCAAGCGTGAACCCTGAGAGCAGGCTCACCCAGTTAGCCATACAGGTGAGCGGTACCCGATAGTTCTATGCTAGAGGGACCAGTTAGAAGTGAGGTGTCACGGAAAAGGCCACAGGCTAACAAGCAACACCAACAGGCATGGGATACAAGCGTGCTCCCTTCCTGCTGCAGCAATACCATGAACTTTGGTTTACCACAGTTATCGGTGTCAGCGTTATTAGACTGAGTGAGCACTGAAGTGATCCCTAACCATCCCAACGGCACCTCCCTGTCCCCTACACTGAGTCCCGGGGCATTCCCCCTACCCGTTGAAGGGTCGAATATCTGGCTGCCCACACCATTGCCATCTGGCTGCCCATTGCAGCGGTGGTATTCCATCTTACCACGCACCATGGGTGGCATCACGAACTGTCCATTCAATCCCCTGTAAAAAAACCCCCTTCATTCCGAGTGGCCGTGCAACCCCGACCCCCGGGTCTGGAGACCCCTCAAGCCACCGCGGATCTGGATCCAAGCAGCGGCGGCAGGCTGCTGATGCGGGGGCGGCACACCCTGGCAACTTTGGTGTCACGGAAAGGATTCGAGCAGGACCCACTTACATGGGTGACGTGCGCATTAGAACCGAAAACCGCGAGTCAAAATCCCTTTTCCTGCCAATTCCGCCATCTTCCGCCATCTTTTCGCACCAAAATGCCATCTTCACCGTGAAAGCGTGCAAAGCAGAAGCCCCGCCCTTCGTCCTGAGCATGAGGCTGGAACCGGAAGTTCCCAGAGGGCCACAGCATGCGAATAAGTGCGAAGCAAAAACTGAGGGGGCGCGCCGGAATGTAACAGGGACGCCAGGACTCTGCCATAACTTTCCTGGACGACACAGAGGAAAGCTGGCAGAGAGAGACTGGTCACCAGAGCGTGCGGTTCCCGGGAACGTGACTTGGATAGAGGGAGAGACAGAGCAGCTGTGCAGGAGAATGCGGACGCAGTTCCTGTTTATCTTAAACCACTGGAGGGAAGAGATGAGGAGCCTTTCGATGACGGTGCGAGCCCGTGAGATGGAAATCCCACGTGAAGAAAGGGTAAGTGGTTACCCAGTCCCTACTGATTGCCCAAATCTGGCCGTAGCGGCTGAGAGATCCGGACCACCCCCGTTTGCAGCGAGTCCTTAACCGTCACCTACCTCGTCCTCGGCGGACGCCGAGCTGCCTGCATCAACCCCGACAGCGGAACCTTTGGTGTCTTTGAGTCAAGATCCAGCTGCAGAAACCACGGTGCTGTCCCTCGTCCCTGTCATGACAGTGATCATCGAGACCCCGGCCACACCAGACCCGGCCGCATCGTCGGGCCTGTCCTCAGATGCGGAGCACCCGGACCCTTCAACCTCGGCTGTGGAGCAGTCGGTTCTTCAACCTGTCAAGGCGGAAGTAGAACCTAAAGATCTCCCAGTTCCACTACCGTGCGGCATCCCGATGGCTGTTGGGGCAGCAAGAGTTCACATGAAACCAGAGCCAGGTATGGAGCTGAAGCCGGACGCTGATGCCCCCTACTGGGAATGACACCACCAGAGAAAGCTGAAACCAGAGATGACAACTCCAGACCAGCGGCAGCGGGAGATCATTGCCCTACGCAGAGGGAGAAAGAAAATCTGAGGAAAGCCACCTTTCATGTTCGAGGGCCACAGCGAAGGGCCCCTGTGCCATGCTTCAACCCTGAGAAGGGGTGGGGTTTCCTCTGGGAAGCAAGTCTCCCTGAAGAGGTGTTTGTAGCTCTAAGGGATATCGAGCAGCATCTCCCGAGGGATCACCCGGGCCGTAATCTGGAGTCGGGGGAGGTTGTCACTTACACGCGGCACTGGAGCGAGCAGGGCTAGTACGCCCTAGATGTAAAACAGCTCGTTATGGTGAATGAGCAAGTTGTGCCAGCTGCTGCAGTCGAGTACCAGCCTCCCAGTGAACGGTACAGAGAAGTGTTAAGAAAAAAAAGGAAAAAGAATGCCAGCAGTTTAACGATGCCACAGAATTGTTAGGTATCGGTGTTTTCGTTTGTTGTTTTCCACAGTTTATTGTTTTTCATATAGAAATGTTAGTGAATAAGTGCTTAATTGACAAGTTTTAATGAACAGAGTAAAAAATTACCAGATTTGCTAGAAAATTGCTAAAGATGTGTACACCCGGTACATGGACTCCGTTAAAGCTTTATATTTAGTAAAAATGGACCACGGTCACAGGACTGGCATGAAAAACACAAACTTGTGTATTGTATATAGTTGCACCTCCTGTGCCCACCAGAGTCATCTAAAACAACGCCCGGGACCTTAACCTGGTCACGGACCCACTATATGTTTGCAGGGGTTCAGGTTGTTTGGGTGGTGGGTTAATGGGATCCGGGATATTGGGACTGGACTGTCGTGGGTAGAGGCTGCAATGGAGAAGGTTGAGTCTCCACTACCACTAAAACCGGTAGCGTCCCACGGTTGAGGAGATGAACTCTTTAAAAATGTTAGTAACATTTAAGTGACAAGCCTCCCGAATGCGAGATGTATGTGTAAATAAAATGTTAACCCTTTTCTACCTTTTTCTACAGTTCAAAAAAAACCCTCTGGAGTCCTGTAGCTTGGGATTGAGCTACATTTAACCAAGGGGGAATGTGACACCCTGGCCTATCAGGTTGTCACCTCTTCCTTTGTTATGGGCCCTGACCTTTGGTGTTGCTAAGGACAGGCTAATCAAAATCATAGGAACACTCTGCACCACAACCACCAGACACACCAGTGGCTGACCTGAAGGGAATAGGGTCGCCCACTTGGGGGGTTGGTTAAGGGGAGGTCAGGAGTGTTAGGAGACAGTCAGTTGAAGAGTGACTCAAGAGGAGAGGTCACAAGTCAGTGTGGAGTGACTATCAAGAGGAGAGGTCACGGGAGAGTGCAGTATTGGAGGTGAAAGTGAGAGGAGGTCAGGAGCTGGGCTCCTCAGTTACTAGGTGGCAGACGTTGGTCTGGGCCTGGTAGAAGCTGGACCCCGGTCACAGGTGATCGTGACAAGGGGCACAGACTGTCAAGGAGGACAGCCGGCAGCCTTGTGCCATCACCGGGTACGGGCCAGGGCACGACAGGGTACATGGACCCTAGGTCAAGAAGGAACTAGAAGCATCTTGACAATTTACTCGACGAGGACGGAGCCTTCAAGATCCGTTCTCCACCCGCTCCAAAATCGGGGTACTAGCGCAACGAGGGGGATAGGACTTTCCCATAACATAGTCCAGAAAATCCCAAGCGTAAACCCTGAGAGAAGGCTCACCCAGTTAGCCATACTGGTGAGTGGAACCCGATAGTTCTATGCTAGAGGGACCAGTTAGAAGTGAGGTGCCACGGAAAAGGCCACAGGCTAACAAGCAACACCAACGGGCATGGGAATCAGGTGTGCTCCCTCCCTGCTGCAGCGGTACTATGAAATTTGGTTTACCACAGTTGTCAGTGTAAGCGTTATTGGACTGAGTACTGAAGTGATCCCTAACCGTCCCACCAGCACCTCCCTGTCCCCTACACCGAGTCCCGGGGCATTCCCCCTACCCGTGGAGGGGTCAAACATCTGGCTGCTCACACCATCACCAACAGGTACTCCCCATTGCAGCAATGGTATTCCATCTTACCACGCACCATGGGTGGCGTCACGAACTGTCCATTCAATCCCCTGTAAATAGCCCCCTTTATTCCGAGTGGCCACGCAACCCCGACCCCCGAGTCCGGAGACCCCTCGAGCCACCGCGGATCCGGATCCGAGCAGCGGCGGAAGGCTGCTGACGCGGGGGCGGCACATCTGCGATTGCTATTGATTTCAGCATTTAGGGTGTTAAACTGTCTGGAGATGTGTGGGCACTACACCTGGCAGTGAGAGTCAGCTCTCAGCTTTTAAAGTCGGAGACCCAGCGGTGATCAAGCATCAAGGCACTGACAGACAAGAAATACCCAGTACGTCTAATGTCAGTAAAGGATTAAAATACATTTTGTTCATGGGAAAACTTTAAGTCCAGTTATTTGATTGTCAGTTTCAGAGTTTAGTGTTTGGTATTTCAGGGTTCATTTCTATACAATGGCCCTAAATGTCGAAATGGCGAAAGTAGAAGAAAAATGATATGGTTTCACAAAATGCATGTTGCATTATTCATCATTCAACATCAGGTGCTGGATTTCTCATTAGGTACATGAGGAGACCCTGCGTGAGTAGTGTAGACAGTGACTGTAATGCAACAAAAAAAGCAAACAGCGGGTGTTATGTAATGACTATGTCTGCTTTTTAGATGTCCATCACCCTCTGATAATGGAGGAAGATACAGATAGCTATATATAAAAGAGATCACTAAGGGTACTTTCACACTTGCGTTCAGCGCAGTCCGTTACTATGGAGAATAGCGCAGTCCATTAACGCACTGTGCTATTCTCCATAGACTTGTATGGACGAAACACTGTAAAGCCCGCTTTACACGCTGCAATGTTTCTTACAATGTGTCGGCGGGGTCACGTCATAAGTGACGCACATCCGGCATCGTAAGGTACATTGCAGTGTGTAACAGCTACGTGTGATTGCGATTGAACGGTAAAACGTTCATCGCACGCACATCGTTCATTTCTCTAGAATTGAACGTCAGATTGTTCATCGTACCTGGGGTAGCACACATCGCAGTGTGTGACACCCCGGGAACGATGAACAGATCTTACCTGCGTCCTGCGGCTCCCGGCCAGCAATGCGGAAGGAAGGATGTGGGTGGGATGTTTACGTCCCGCTCAGCTCCGCCCCTCCGCTTCTATTGGCCGGCTGCTGCGTGACATCGCTGTGACACCGAACGTCCCTCCCACTCCAGGAAGTGGACGTTCGCCGCCCACAGCGAGGTCGTATGGACGGGTAAGTACGTGTGACGGGGGTTAATCGTTTGTGCGGTACATTCAACAAATTGAACGTGCCGCACATACGATGGGGGCAGTTACGATCGCATACGATATCGTATGCTGGATCGTAAGGTGTAAAGCAGGCTTAACTCAATTGTCAGCGTTGCATCCACTGGACGATGCAGCGTCGTTATTTTGACGCTGCGTCGGGTGGAAGGAACGCAGCATGTAACTTTTTTTGAGCGGCGGAAACCTCTATTTTTCACTGTGCATGCTCATTTTTTTATTTTTTAAATCCCTGAAACTTTATTTTGTTTCTCGGTGGCCAAACGTGAGAGCTTTCAGCTGAGCGCCCGGCCGCCGACATGTGAGAGCTCTCAGCTGAGCGCCTGGCCGCCGGCATGTGAGAGCTCTCAGCTGAGCGCCCGGCCGCCGGCACGTGAGAGCGCTCAGCTGAGCGCCCGGCCGCCGGCATGTGAGAGCTCTCATCTGAGCGCCCGGCCGCCGGCATGTGAGAGCGCTCAGCTGAGCGCCCACAGCCGGCTATTGAGAGCAATCAGCTGAGCGCCCGGCTACTGGGTGATCAGCTGATCGTTCACAATAGTCTGCTGCCGGTAAAACAGTAAAGAAGAAAAAAAGGAAAAAAAAAAGCTTTCCGTTGATTTATACGATCCATTGCATCCATTGTGCAATTATATGCAACGCATCCATTGCATCCGTCACACAACGCAATGCAATGGATGCCGTTCAACGCAAGTGTGAAAGTAGCCTAATCTGCTCATGTTCTGGTTTTTGCTTCCTTTGCCTGAGGATTTGAGATGTGGGCATATAATGAAAAGACTTTGCTGTGACTAATGGGGAAAGCAAAGTGTAGTTTAGTATTGCTGGCCCCTGCATTGCTTACACAGGCACAGGTGACTCATCTGAAAAGTGCGGCTGTTCCTGGTCCTGCAGTCTAACCTCAGGCATGTGATGGAAACTCAGCATTAATGAATATATTATTAAACAATCTTGAATGACAAGGAACTAATGATATATTGGAAGGAAGGCAAGAAACTAATGTGCTATAATGAAATTATTCAATTACCTGAGAATCCATCTTTACAAGTACAGATGAAGCTTCCTATTGTGTTAGTGCAGGTTGCATTAGGTGAGCAGATATTATTGGTCTCACATTCATCAATATCATCACACTGGATTCCATCACCTAATAAATATAAAATGTATTAGATACTTCAGGGATATTACAACACAGTAACATGGTTGTCTAAACAGTTATTAAAAAAAAAAAATCATAATATGGGAACATTTACCCTTAGTGTGATGAAATAGAAAGAATTAATGCAATCTATCAGAGGTTGTCAGGTTGGTGAATGAGAAAAAAAATCTGCAGATACTCTAAGACCGCATTCATTTTACATACAGCCATAATAGGGCTGCCCTATACCTTCAATTTCATATGGAGGGATAGTAAAATGTTTGTCCCAATAGTACACTAACTATCAAGTCATCTACAGAAGTACAAGGATGGTGGAGCTCCTTGTGTAGGAATGTGCACACAGCAGTCTGTGCAAATGGAGTGATCTGGCAGAAATAGTGATGGAGCACTGCCATCTGGGCAAAGAAAGAACAATAGCCTGGGAATAAAAAGTCACCTAGGATATAGAAACCTTGCAGCGTGTTCCTGGAAAAAAGCGTTTGAGAAAAGGACAAATTCAGAAAGAGGGAGGGTGAGAGGAACAGGGAAGAAGCACCCAGGAGCTGACCGGAAGAACAGTTCTGGCATGAAGGAGAAGCAGTGTGAGGACGTGCAAGCTGAGGGGAAGAAGGAAGCCTCCCCTGCAGGAGATTTTAGCATCAGAGAGATGGCTCCAGAGCAGACTGAAACAGGTATTCCGCAAGTCGTGAACCCTTGCACCGTCCAGCAAGCCCCTGAAGATGACCCGCAAGTCCCGCACTCCAGTAACATCCAGCAATCCCCTGAAGACGACCCGCAAGACCCACACACCCCCATTGTCTAGCAAGCCCTTGAAGATGTCCTGCATGTCCCGAACCCCCGCACTGTTCAGAAAGCCCCTGAAGACAGCTGCAAAGACCCCCATTATGCTCGTCAAAACTCCGACAGCGCCTGCCAAGACCTCCAAGACGTCTGCTATGCCCGTCAAAACCCTGACTGTGCCTGTTAAGACCTCCAAGACACCTGCTACACCTGTCAAGACAAGACCCTGTCTGCACCTGTCAAGACCCGCAAGACCCCCGCTATGCCTGTCAAAACCATGGCTGCCCCATTCAAGACCCTCAAGACCCCTGCTTTGTCTGTGAAAACCCCAAATTTCCTGCCAAGACCCCAGGACCAGACTACGTGGACATGCTGCAGACGTTGTCAGTCAAAATAGCAATCAATGGGTGACCCATATCTTTTGGGCTGTTGCTTTCTGTCCAACTGTGTGGTACTTGATATGGGGGACTGTGTTGATAGTGGTTTAAGCTTAGTGTATTGTACAATTTAGGGACCAAAACCCATAGAAACAGAGGGTGTAGGGTCCGAGGACTACAGATGGTGGCCCTGAAATATCTATACTTTTTCCTACAAGAATTAATGTGCTGGTCCCCTATCTCTGCGAGACTGAGTTTTGACGAGCTGCTGTGTTGTTAATTTCTAGTGTAAATAGAAGCTGAACTATGTTTCCCTTCTGATAACCTTCTCTTGCCTTTTGTTTCCCAAACCCTGTTGGTTTATTAATAAATAGAGTTGAGTCACCACTGCGTCTTCCTCCTTTTTGTGCTGCAGCTTGACCCTGCTCTTACACTTGCACAAGTCTCTGTAGTGTTTGTGAGAAATGAAAGAAATGTCCGATTGCTTGACAATATAAACATGATAATAAACAAAATGATTCTTGCCACATGGTCAGGAACCATGCCGCAAAAATCCAGTTGTACCACAAATTTCTTTGGATTCATAATGCTATGTTCAGATGGGTGATGGCTTGCTCAGATACATTACATTGAAGTCAAGTGCTCTACGTGTATGAGATGTTTAGCTTGAACTCACATTGCAGAACTGTGGAAGATTACTATAAAAACAAGTATGGTGTATTATATGGTCCATGGCCTTGGAGCAAAAAATGCTCCATCAAAATAGTTATGAATATACAGACGTATAATATCTCTATATTCGGATGTACAATTATTAGAATTGTAAATGTATTCTATGACATTATTGTTAAATTTAAACAGGGAACAGCTATGAGGACAAGTTTCGTGCTATCATATGCAGATGTATTCCTTGGACCGTGGGAGAGGGAGAGCTTTTTTACGAATTCAGTTACACAGGTTGACAAAGTTTTAATGAAGTCAAGATATATCGATGTTATCTTCATAATCTGTCAGGAAAATGAACCTCAAGGGATTTGTTGAACGGTTAAACAACAACAATTGTAATATTAAATTATCCTACAAATATAGTCAAGATTCCTTGGAATTTCTCAACCTCATAATAGATAACAGGATGGCTGGGAGAAAACCGGGTAAATGCTGCGCTAGAAAACCACGATTCCGATGGATAAAATAAATCCTTTCCTTTATTGGCACAAGTCAACGCGTTTCGAAGGCATATCCGCCTTCTTCATCAGGACAAGACAGTACAAGAAAAGAACAGCATAACATGTGCTGCTGCACAGTGTGAGATATAAAACCTTGAACAGAATGAGTGAACACGTCATCAGGATTGACGTCAAAGAACCAGTGACTCATTGCCACGTGGAGCTTTTCAGAAAAAAGAGAAAATGGAGAAAGGAAAAAAAAGGGGAGAGAGAAAAAGAGACAAGGAGAAGAAAAAGGTTTATGGTTGTGATTAGAGATAGGGTGTAACCAGTTGCACTTGCTGAAGTGTTAGATGTATAAACAAGTTCGATATAATCAGGACGAAGAAAATAGTGGCACTGGAGGATTGACGTGAGCTATCGTGAAGAATGAAGAAAAATATATATATGTGTATAAAATAAAAAGAATTCTTTTTGAAAAAACTTTCTTTTTTTCGCTGTGAATAAATATAAATATAAATAAATATGAAAATAAAATGATATGATATAAAAAAATATATTGATATGATATGATAAAAATGATATGATAAAAAATGATAAAAAGGATGTATATCTATTTAATTATACATATATGAATATACCTATGTGTAAAAAAATTTTTTATTTCCTTCTTTGCATATATATAACAAGTGTAAATATAAAATGTGTATCTATAAAAAACGTGTATGGAGTGTAAAGAATATTGATGCGAATGGACTAAGAAATGAAAAAATTCATATAAACTGGTAAATTAAATGTGTATGGGAAAAATTTAATAATCGTGTTCTCATCCAATACTTATAAAGAATGATGAACAAAAAAAATTCTTTTTGTTTCATTGGAAGTGTAAGACAGTGTATTTGGAGAAGCAGAACCGCTGAAATAGTGGATGTGTGATACAGGGGTGAGGAGAGTTCAAGCCACACCGTGAGAAAAAAATATATACTGGGAATCCGTAAGCAGGCACCGCTCAATATGCTACAATAGTAGGTATGTGAGGCAGGGGTGAAAAGAGTTCAAGCTAGATCGTGGGAAAAAAATGTACTGAGCATGCGTAAACAGGCACCGCTCATTATTATTTGAACCCACTGTCAGAGGTGATACTAGGACAGAGCGTGGGAAAAAGTAAAAAGCGCATGCGTGAATGAGAAAATAGTCGGAATAAGACATTCGGATAAATAAATCTGAAAGATCAGAAAGAACAATTTGAAACAACTGTATATAACAGATACATTAGTGCAGATAGTTTCATGTTAATGAAAACAAGGAAAGGAAGCAAGATGCGAGCAGGAAATAAGAGCCGATTAAGTGCGCTCTCGACAAAATAATAAAGAGAGAGAAATACATGTGTATATATATGTCTTATGATCGCGTTACACAATTAGAAGTCTGTACAAACCAAACAGAGAAAAGCACGGGGAAAAAACGGGGAAAAAAACGGGGAAAAATTGTACATTAAAAAGGAGGACGATTTTGCAGATGAAAGGACATACCAACAAGTCAACATGCATATGTCCATGTACACACACATATTAAAAACATCTGTTTGGAACATAAGGATTAGGAGCTATGATCATGGTGCAGTTTATATGCAAGCTAATTAAATGAAATATAAAACTGAAAGGATAGTCTGCTGATGAAATATACATATATAAAAACGAAATAAAATAAAATATTGGCCTATAAAAATGAACTGCATGCTGATACTTAAAAACAATGGTAAGTATCAAAAGATTTATTTAGCAATTTATAAAAAATTTTTTTAAAATATGTATATTTATGGACAAGATATTAATTAAAAAAATTTTTGAACAATAAAAATAATAAAAATATTTTTACTGTAAAGATTAATAATTAATAATTAGTAAAAAAGATCCATAAGCTCATTTAGGCCATGGGGTTTTAGAGTACCAAGTATTTTTTTATATCATATCATTTTATTTTCATATTTATTTATATTTATATTTATTCACAGCGAAAAAAAGAAAGTTTTTTCAAAAAGAATTCTTTTTATTTTATACACATATATATATTTTTCTTCATTCTTCACGATAGCTCACGTCAATCCTCCAGTGCCACTATTTTCTTCGTCCTGATTATATCGAACTTGTTTATACATCTAACACTTCAGCAAGTGCAACTGGTTACACCCTATCTCTAATCACAACCATAAACCTTTTTCTTCTCCTTGTCTCTTTTTCTCTCTCCCCTTTTTTTTCCTTTCTCCATTTTCTCTTTTTTCTGAAAAGCTCCACGTGGCAATGAGTCACTGGTTCTTTGACGTCAATCCTGATGACGTGTTCACTCATTCTGTTCAAGGTTTTATATCTCACACTGTGCAGCAGCACATGTTATGCTGTTCTTTTCTTGTACTGTCTTGTCCTGATGAAGAAGGCGGATATGCCTTCGAAACGCGTTGACTTGTGCCAATAAAGGAAAGGATTTATTTTATCCATCGGAATCGTGGTTTTCTAGCGCAGCATTTACCCGGTTTTCTCCCAGCCATCCTGTTATCTGCTATTCCTGCTTCGGGGCTGCTGCTGACCACTGCTGCATGATCTACCTATATGCTTGCATAGGAGTTGTGCCTGTCACAACTGAAACAGGTGAGTACCTGTCTCTACTGGTGTATCCCCTTATCTACCAGATAAGACCCTATTTCTGCGCTTGTTTCTTCCACAGTTTTTTCTCCTGATCTCAACCTCATAATGTACAAGGGGGGAAACGGGCATCGTGGAAACCAAAACTTTTCACAAAGATACTGTAGTTAATTCACCCTACATGCCTCTTCTGCACACACTAGGCCAACTAAACAAAATATTCTTGTGAGACAGTTGCTGAGGATCAGGTGGAGATGTTCTAATGATTCTGTATTTTTTCAACAAGCAGAAAAACTTTCATTAAAGTTCCAAGAGCATGATACAACAAAATAATTATCCAAAATGGATTTTCAAGAGTGAAAAACACTAACAAAGCTTTTGAAGAGCATTTGATGTTATGGAAAAGGACAAAAATCGACAAGCAGGTAAGGTTTATTTCCCCATATAAAGAGCATTGGAGAGAAATGAGAGGGCCATTAGATTAATACTGGTCTTTTCTAACTAACAACCAACCATGTACTTGAGAAATAGATCCCTACAAGACCATCAATCACTTACAACAGGGCTGCAAATTTAAAATACCTTTTGTCAGTTTATGGGAACCATGATCTGAAATGTTTTTGACACCCAAGGTCCCAAATGGGATTTCTTCCCTTGTGGCCAATGTATAGCCTGCCTCAATATGGAGAGATCTTCCTTATATAAATCCAGTGAAAGGACGAAAACTTTCAAAAGTACCCAACATAGTACTTGCGAAAGAGATCATGTGATCTATTACTCAATATGCCCTTGCAAACTAATCTATGTTGTTCTTGCGTAAAGAAAACTGAAAGTGAGAATAATAGAACACAGACAGTAGGCGGGGATTCTAGCCTAACAGACCATGCTGCTTCTACCGAAAAAATCCATTCTATTCTTCAATTATGCTGCTCTTAGTTTGCAATTATTGTCATGCAAGTTTTTGGAGTAGGGATAGTGTATAAGAGGCCTGTAGGCAGAGATTCTAGCTTAAAGACCATGCTGCTTCTACATAAAAAAATCTATTCTATTCTTCAATTATGCTGCTCTTAGTTTACAATTATTGTTGGGCAAGTTTTTGGAGTACGGATAGTGTATTAGAGGCCTGTAGCATTATAGAAGTCAATGAGAAACTCGAACATTCTTCCAACAACCCCCCCAGGAGATCTGAGGGTGCTTTAAAATCACAAAAATCGATGGAAACACCGCTGAAATGGAATGGGAACATCATGGGGAAAATGCTTAAGAGTGGTATTGTTAGAAAATTAAATAGATTTCTTACATATCAGCAGCACGGTCTGTAAACACAAAAAAACACCCTCTTTCACCACTTTATTAACCCCTAAAACACCCCTGAAGGTCCAATGTAATCCAAACAAGGTCCCACAAAGATTCCAGCACTGCTACATATCTGATGTCAAATCACAAATGAATTCACTGCACTCGATATTTATGATACAAAAGGTGACACATTTTTATTAAATAAAGAATTGCGACTATGCAATCAGACGTTCTAACCCGCCTGGGTCTTAGTCAGGAGTCGCTGTATAGTGGGTGTCTGGAGGATGAAATATGAGGTGCACTGTAGCACTAATGCATAGAAGAAGGTGCCTTGAGGATAGTACACAGAGTTTGCAGGTGGAGCAGCGCTGTTGCTATTGGTATAATATATCCATGGATACTGCTATGCCTGCAAACCCTGTGTACTGTCCTCAAGGCACCTTCTTCTATGCATTAGTGCTACAATGCACCTCATCTTTCATCCTCCAGACACCCACTATACAACGACTCCTGACTAAGACCCAGGCGGGTCGGAACGTCTGATTGCACAGTCACAATTATTTATTTAATAAAATTTGTCACCTTTTGCATCATAAATATCGAGTGCAGTGAATTCGCTTGGGATTTGATACTAGGGTCTTTGACCCAATTTTCACTTGCACCATCATCACTATAAGTCCGAGTGCAGACCATCCTTCTTTACATATCTGATGTCACAGAGCACGTTCATTGAACATTACCTCCCGTTGCGGACTTCGGGACTGAGTGCGCTCAGTTGAATTCACTGACTTTACTAAGGTCACCTGAAGTCAGGTTACCGGCAGTCACAGCTGTGCCCACAAATTCCCTGAGTGACGTTATCTCTCATCACACAGCTCACTGTGTTCCATGATCGCGCTCTGTGACTTCAGATATATAGCAGAGCTGAAATCATCGTGGGAACTTATATGGATTATGTCAGCCCTGCAGAGTTGTTTTGTGGGTTAATAAAGTGGTGAAAGAGGATACTTTTTGTATTTTATTTCAAAAAAGGATTTTTTTGGTTTTTGTGTTTATTTCTTTTCACTTACAGATTAGTTATGGGGGGTCTCATAGACCCTCTCCATTACTAATCTAGGGATTTGTGGGAGCTGAGGGCTGCTATTAACCCCCGATTAATCTGATTGCCACCGCACTAGGGGAATCGGGAAAAGACAGGTAAAGTGCTGGGATGTTCACATATAATGGATGCGACAAATCTCGGCGGCTTCAGGTTGCTATTTGTAGGCTGGGGAGCCCAATAAGCATGGATCTCCCCAGTCTGAGAATACTAGCCCTCAGCTGTTGTGCTTTATTTTGGCTGGGTTTCAAAATTGGGGGGGCTGCATGCTGTTTTTTTTTAAATATTTATTTAAATAATTAAGAAAAAAAAGTTGCATGCGGTTCCTCCAATTTTGATACACAGCCAAGCTAAGCACACAACTGGAGTCTGCAGCATGTAGCCGTGGCTTTACCTGTGCTCAGTATCATAATATGGGGGAACCCTATACAAACATACAAATATTTTATTTATTTATTTCATTTTCCAGTGCGATATAGACCCACACATCATCTGTGATTACAAGCAGTTAGAAACGCTGGCACTCAGGGTGGGGGCGCGTATGACTGCAACCAATCACAGAAACCGGTGGACGGAGAAAGCAGTGCATATGCAATGAAGGTAAATGAGCAGCCCTGGAAGTGAATGAGCAACCAGAAAGCAGTTACATCCATGTCGGAGACTCAGTAAGTATAACGCGCTTTCTCCTATCCCCCATCCCTTCTACCACCATTTTTAATAGCCATATTCTGGTCACCATAGACTTATATGAGGACCGGCATCCGGCCCAGAACCGGATTTTTATTTTATCCGGTTAGGTCCACCTCAAGGATCATATGGCTGAGCTGTCATAAATCAATATTCCTTGAATTTGTAGCAAAGAGAATATTCTATTATTGGAGGTAGAGATCAGATGTATAAGAACACAATGCTTTTCAAGAGCTAACCTTTCTTTTTGTCGGATCAAAAACAAAAAATGTTGACATTCAGAGAAATTACCTTGGTATCCATCATTACATATACATAAGTAGCTCCCTGTTCTGTTACTACACGTTGCATAAGGGGAACAATCACTGTCATCCTTACAGGCTGTAAGTGCCTCACAGTCAAATCCATCACCTGTGTAAAAAGAATATGATGTATAAAGGGCAACAATTAATCAAAATGTCAGTGTAACTTGAAATAAATGTATCTTTTCATATTAGTAACTTTCAATTTTACAAATATTTTAATTGATATACATAGAATACAGTTTGTCGGGATCCCTGTTAGATTGAACTGCATATATTACTACCCTTTTTAATACAGTTTAAGAAAATGTATACATAGGAATAAATGACAAATCAGAACCCACCTGTGAATCCATCATTACAAGCACAGGTGAAACTTCCTAATGTGTTAGTGCAGGTTGCATTAGGTGAGCAGATATTATTGGTCTCACATTCATCAATATCATCACATTGGATCCCGTCACCTAATTAATAATACATTTTTTGAAGGTAAGTGAGGATATAACATTACAGGTAGACATGATAAGGAAAATGTATACACAGGAATCAATGACAAATCAGAACTCACCTGTGAATCCATTCTTACAAGCACAGGTGAAGCCTCCTATTGTGTTAGTGCAGGTTGCATTAGGTGAGCAGATATTATTGGTCAGACACTCATTAATATCCTCACAGTGTGATCCATTACCTAATTAATATTAAATGTTTTATAGGTTACTGAGGATATAACATTAGACGTAGATGTTATAATGTATACACGGGAATCAATGACAAGTCAGAACTCACCTGAGAATCCATCATTACAAGTACAGATGAAACTTCCTATTGTGTTACTGCAGGTTGCATTAGGTGAGCAGATATTATTGGTCTCACATTCATTAATATCCTCACAGTGGGTCCCATTACCTAATTAATATTGAATGTTTTATACTTTACTAAGGATATAACATTACAGGTAGATGTGATAATGAAAATGTATTCATCTACATACAATGTCTAATCAGTTTTTGAAAAAGCAAAAAAAAATTTGGATAATACAAAGATAAGACATCAAGCAATAAATATTATAAAACATCGGACACAGGTTCTCTTGTTATGAGCAGATTACAGACACCTCTACTGAAAGCATGAAGGAAATGTTAGATTTCCAAAGGGTAGTTACATAACTTACAGAGGATTTAAAATCTACATACCCTTGATACAATACCATTTTTTTGTTATAAAAAAATGACTAAGGAGAATAATTTCAGAACTTTTTAGTCTTTTAATGTCACCCGGAATCTACACAATTCAATTCAAAAGGAAACAAATCTTTTTGGGGTTAACAATGAAAAATAACTATACAATCTGGTCGCATAAATATGCATTCACTTTGTTGAACTACTCTTTCAATTTATAATAGAATTCAGTCTAACTGCGTAGGAGTCTATCAGCATGGCACATCTAGAATTTTTACCCACTTTTCTTTGCATTAACACTCAATATGTAATATCTCCTCTGTATCTCCTCTGCACTCGCAGGGGGTTGGACCCGATGGCCCTTGAGGTCCCTTCCAACTCCATTCTAGGATTCATTCTATGATTCTATGATTCTACATCCTTCTTCAGGTCTACCCATAGATTTTCAATTGGAATTAGGTCTAAGCTTTGTTTGGGCCATTTCAAAACTTTCATCTTTTACTGAAGCCATTTTTTGTTGATTTAGAAGACTGCTCATTCACTTCCAGGACCGCTCATTACCTTCACTGTATTTGCACTGCTTTCCCCACCTACCAGCATCTGTGCGATCAGCAGTGAGGTCACTCAGGTAAGTTGCAGGCACAGCTGGAGGTTCCCACAGCCCTCCACCTGTGCCTGCAGGTAACCTGACCTCAGGTGACCTCAGTAAAGTCAGTGACCTCCCATGAGGTGAGTCATTGAGTTTAATAAAGTACCCTGAGGTCAGTTTACCTGCGGTCACAGGTGGAGGGCCATGGGAACCTTCAGCTATGAACGCAAGTTACCTGAGTGATATCACCGCTGATCACGCGGCTCTCTCAGTCTCTGCCTGAAGTCTTCAGCAGGTGGTCATTATCCATTATCGCACTCTGTGAATTCAGATATATAGCAGAGCTGAAATCATCATGGGACCTCATGTGGATTATTTCAGACCTGCAGGGGTGTTTTGAGGGTTAATAAAGTAGTGCAAGAGGGTGTTTTTTTTTTGTATTTTATTTCAAATAAAGAATGTTTAATATGAGGAACCTCATATGACTTTTTTCATTAATTATTTAAATAAATAATTTTAAAAAATGACCTGTGGTCTGCCCCAATTTTGATACCCAGCCAAGAAACTCCCATCCTGATGAAGGCTTGGACAGCCGAAATGACCGTCGGGTGACACAGGACACTGTGCACTCCAAGGTTCTCTCTTCCCAGGTATGTTAGTATATCTTACATGCGGATAATTATGGCTTAGTTATATGCCCCTTTACTGCACATCTGCTATGGGGGTCTAATCGCTAACTGCGATATACTGTGGTCAAGCTATTACATCATTCTGACACCTGCTTTATATTACTTTCTCCTGGTTGACAAATTGTACCGCTCCAACTACTCATTCAATCAATGGGACGGTATTTGTATAATTATATGTACACAGGTTCAATCATCTAATTTGATTGACTATATTTATTTCCTTGGACCTCCTGCTACCTGCAGTCTCACTTGTAATTGTGCCACCATTTCACCTTTCCTGATTTCAATAAAGATATCACCCTTGCACTATCAGGCGTTCTGGTCACGTTTTTCTTCTTTCTATATAACCAGCCAAGATAAAGCCTGACAGCTGGGGCCTGGTATTCTTAGGCTGGGAAGACCTGTACTTTTTGGACCCCCCAGCCTAAAAATAGCAGCCTGCAGCCACCCAGAATTGTTGCATCCGTTTGATGCGACAATCCCAACACTTTACCCGGCTCTTCTCAGTTGCTCTGGTGCAGTGGCAATCAGGCTAATAAGGGGTAAAACCCAGCTCTAAGCTGCCAATAAGCCCTAGATTAGTAATGGGAGTCATCTATGAGACCTCACTATTACTAATCTGTAAGGGAAAAGCAATAAACACAAACAACGAAAAAATCCTTTATTTGAAATAAAATATGAAAAAGCACCCTTTTATACCACTTTAGCAACCCCCAAAACATCCATGCAGGTCCGGTGTAATTCACACAAGGTCCCACGATGATTCCAGCTCTGCTACATATCTGAAGTCACAGAACACAATCATTGAACATGACCACCTGCTAGGGTCTTCAGGCTGAGACTGAGTAAGCTGTGCGATCAACGGTGACATCACTCATGTAAGTTGCAGGCACAGCTGGAGGTTTCCACAGCCCTCCACCTGTGACTGCAGGTAACCTGAAGGTAATCCCCAGTTGCCTCTATTTTGCGTCATGGAAGCAGTTATAAATAGGTTACAGGTATGTTTGCTTCAATATGGTTCTGCTTTTAATTATTTTATTTTTATCTAGGAAGCCACATGGTACATGAAATACATAATATAGTGTAGGACCCCCTTATTGAGAATTGCCGTAAAGTGGCAGGGGTGGCTCAAAGAATTTATCAATTATTTGCTAAAAATCTCATTTTGTATTGTAGTACAGTTGCAATAAATACGTGAATTTGCACTTTTACATCATGCATGACACTCTCAGATTGTGCTGGCTGCCCTTTCTCATTAAAGTTAGTGACCTCCCCTGAAGTGGATCACTGAGTTTAATGAAGTACCCTGAGGGCAAGTTACCTGCGGTCACAGGTGGAGGGCCGTGGGAACCCCCAGCTGTGACCGCTGGTTACCTGAGTTATATCACCGCTGATTGTGCAGCTCACTCAGTCTCTGCTGAGGTCCGCAGCAGGTGGTCATTATCCATGATCACACTCTGAGACTTCAGTTATGTAGCAGAGCTGAAATCATCATGGGACCTCATGTGGATTATGTTGGACCTGCAGGGGTGTTTCGAGGGTTAATAAAGTAGTGAAAGAGGGTGCTTTTTTGTATGTTATTTCAAATAAAGAATGTTTTTGATGTTTGTGATTGTTTCTTTTCACTTACAGATTAATAATGGGGGTCTAATAGACCCTCCCCATTACTAATCTAGGGCTTAGTGGCAGCTGTGGGCTGTTAATAACCCCTTATTACTCTGATTGCCACCGCACTAGGGGAATCGGAAGAGCCAGCTACAGTGCTGGGATTTTTGCATCTAATGGATGCGACAATTCTGCGTGGCTGCAGGTTGCTATTTTTAGGCTAGGGAGCCCATTAAGCATGGGTCTCCCCAGCCTGCAAACACAAACACCAGCACCCACCTGTTGGGTTTTATCTTGGCTGGGTATCAAAATTAGGGGAGAGAGCACTCTGTTTTTTTTAAATTATTTAATGAAATAATAAAAAAATTGCATGCAGTTCCTACTATTTTGATACACAGCCAAGATAAGCGCATGTCTGGGGGTGCAGCGTGTAGCTGTGATTTTATTTGTGCTGGGTTTTATAATATGGGAAGACCCTGGACACATATTTTATTTATTTATTTTTACAGTACAATATAGACCTACACAGCGTCTGTGATTGGAAGCAGTCAGACACGCTGGCACTCAGGGTGGAGTGCGTATGACAGCAACCAATCACAGACACCGGTGGGCGAGGAAAGCAGTGCATATGCAGTAAAGGTAAATGAGTAGCCCAAGAAGTGAATGAGCAGCCTGAAAGCAGTTAAATCCATGTCAAAGACTCAGTAAGTATAGCCCGCTTTCTCCTATCATCCAGCCCATCTACCACCATTTTTAATCGCCAGATTATGTCACCATAGACTTATATGGGGCCCGGCATCCAGCCAAGAACCTGACTTTTTTCTAATTCGGTTAGGTCCGCCTAAAGGATCATATGCTGAGCTGTCATAAATCAATATTCCTTGAATTTGTAGCAAAGAGAATTTTCTATTATTGAAGGTAGAGATCAGATGTACAAGAACACAATGCTTTTCAAGATCCAACCTCTCTTTTTGTCAGGTCAAAAACACAAGTTTTGACATTCAAAGAAATTCCCTGTTAGATTGAACTGCATATTTTAAAACATTTTTTAATTAAGTTTAAGAAAATGTATACATAAGAATAAATGACAAATCATAACCCACCTGTGAATCCATCATTACAAGTACATGTGAAACTTCCTAATGTGTTAGTGCAGGATGCATTAGGTGAGCAGATATTAGGGGTCAGGCATTCATTAATATCCTCACAGTGGGTCCCATTACCTAATAAATATTAAATATTTTATAGGTAACTGAGGATATAACATTACAGGTAGACATGATAAGGAAAATGTATACAAAGAAATTAATCACACATCAGAACTCACCTGTGAATCCATCATTACAAGCACAGATGAAGCTTCCTATTGTGTTAGTGCAGGTTGCATTAGGTGAACAGATATTATTGGTCAGACACTCATTAATATCCTCACAGTGGGTTCCATTACCTAGTTAATATTGAATGTTTTATAGGTTACTGAGAATATAACATTAGAAGTAGATGCGATAATGAAAATGTATACACAGGAATCAATGACAAATCAGAACTCACCTGAGAATCCATCCTTACAAGCACAGGTGAAACTTCCTATTGTGTTACTGCAGGTTGCATTAGGTGAGCAGATATTATTGGTCTCACATTCATTAATATCCTCACAGTGGGTCCCATTACCTAATTAATATTGAATGTTTTATACTTTACTGAGGATATAACATTACAGGTGGATGTGATAATGGAAATGTATTCATCTACATACAATGTCTAATCAGTTTTTTAAAAAAATAATTTGGATAATACAAAGATAAGACATCAAGCAATAAATATTATAAAGCATCGGACACAGGTTCTCTTGCTATGAGCAGATTACAGACACCTCTACTGAAAGCATGAAGGAAATGTCAGATTTCCAAAATTCCCAAATACACCTTCCTAAGGGTAGTTACATAACTTACAGAGGATTTACAATCTACATGCCCTACATACCAGTTTTTTTTGTCATTAAAAAATGACTAAGGAGAATAATTAGAGAACTTTTTAGTTATTTAATGTCACCCAGAATCTATACAATTCAATTAAAAAGCAAACAAATCTTTTGGGCTTAAGAACTAAACAATGTGGTTGAATAAATATTCATACCCTTAAACTAATACTTTGTTGAAGTACTCTTTCAATTTATAATAGAATTCAGTCTATCAACATGGCACATTTAGAATTGACACTTTTACCCACTTTTCTTTGCATTAACACTCAAAATGTTTTATCTCCTCTCCACATTCTTCTTCAGGTCAACCCATAGATTTGCAATTGGATTTAGGTCTAAGCTCTTTTTGGGCCATTTCAAAACATTCATATTCTGCTGAAGTCATTCTTTATTGGTTTGGAGGAATTATTTAGGTTGTTGTTATGCTGAATGGTAAAATTCTTCTTCATCTTCATCTTTGTAGTAGTGTCATGAATGTTTTATTGCACAATTAACTGATATTTAGAATTGTTAATAATTCTTCCACCTTGACTAAAGCACCAGTTTAAGCTACCAAAAACCAGCCCAAAACATAATGATGCCCCCACCATTCTTCACTGCGGGTACCCTATTTTTTTTTTTTTTTGTTGATGTGCAATGTTGGCTTTGTTCTACACATATCTTTTCTAATTATAGCCAAAAAGTTCAACCTTGGTGTCCTCAGTTCATAACATGTTTTCCCACATGCCATTGGCAATTTTGATGTAGGCTTTTGGCAAAACATAGCCTGGCTTGGATGTTTTTCTTCTTGAGAAATGGCTTCTATATTGCCACCCAACTCCACAGGCCAGACATATAAAGAATCTGAGAGATTGCTGTTCCATTCACTACACTATTTGTACTTGCCAGAAATTCCTGCAGATCCTTTAATGTAAAAAGCAGGCCTCAATGTCAATATTGTTTTAACATGTCAATGTTGTATCAAATTTAAGCCACTTAACAGTGTTAAATCTAGTGCCTTGCAATTTTTTTGAACCCTTATCTTTTCTCATGCAGCCCTTAGCCATGCGATTAGCTTGGCTGTGTATCAAAATCAGAGGAACCACATATGACTTTTTTTAATTATTTAAATAAATAATTTTAAAAAATTACCTGTTGTCTGCCCCAATTTTGATACCCAGCCAAAATAAAGCCTGACAGCTGAGGGTTGGTATTTTCAGGCTGGGAAGACCTGTGTTTATTGTGCACCCCCAAGCCTAAAAATAGCAGCCTGCAGCCACCCATAATTGTCTCATTCATGCGACAATTACAGCACTTTACCTGGCTCTTCTCAATTGCCCTAATGCGGTGACAATTGGGGTAATAAGGTGTTAATCACAGCTCAAAGCAGCCACTAAGCTCTAGATTAGTAATGGGAGACATCTATGAGACTCCCATATTACTAATCTGTAAGTGAAAAGAAACACAAACACCGAAAAAATACTTTATTTGAAATAAAATTTAAAAAAGCCCCCTCTTTCACCACTTTATTAATACAGAAAAAACATCCATGCAGGTCCAACATAATCCACATGAGGTCCCACGATGATTCTAGCTCTGCATATCTGAAGTCACGGAACACGATTATTAATCATGACTGACTACCCGCTGCAGTCTTCAGGCAGAGACTGAGTAAGCTGATCAGCGCTGACTTTCCTCAGGTAAGTTGCAGGCACAGCTGGAGGTTTCCACAGCCCTCCACCTGTGACTGCAGGTAACCTAATCTCAGGTGACCTCAATAAAGTCAGTGATCTCACCTAAGGTGGGGTACAAGTAGATATGATAATGAAAATGTATTAATCTAAATACAATGTTTAATCAGTTTTTGAAAAAGCAAAATAATAAAATTGGATAATACAAAGATAATACATCAAGCAATAAAATATTATAAATCATTGGACACAGGTTCTCTTGTTATGAGCAGATTACAGACATCTCTACTGAAAGTATTAACCTCTTAATGACCGTGGGCAGTAAAATGACATCCTTGTGGTCTGTATTAATCCCCGCCGGCTGCTGCACACGTCAATTGATTTGTACAGCTGACATGTGGGCCTCACAAGCACGAGTGGATCCACATTCCACCCGTGCTTGTTAACCTGTTAAATGTGACAGGGCCATTTAATTGGTGGTCGCGGTAGCGCTTTACTCACTGGCCACCATCAGAAGTCACATGATGTGTTCACATGCAGCCAATGGTTGCCATTTTAGCACAGTTTGATGTGATGACTCCTGTGGCTATCGTGACTCACTTCCTGTTTCACCTGGCTGAGTATCATATTTTTTTGTTGATGTGCAGTGTTGGGTTTGTGCTACATATATCATTTCTAATTATAACCAAAGTTCAACCTTGGTGTCTTCAGTTCATAACATGTTTTCTCACATACCACTGGCAGTCTTGATATAGATTTTTGACAAAACATAGCCTGGCTTGGATGTTTTTCTTCTTGAGAAATGGCTTCTATATTGCCATTCAAGTCCATAGGCCAGACATATGAAGAATACAAGAGATTGCTGTTTCATTCACTACACTATCTGTCCTTGCCAGAAATTCCTGCAGCTCCTGTAATGTTACAGAGGGCCTCAATGTCAATGTTGTTTTAACATCATTTAATATCCAGTATCTTGCAATTTTTTTACTTCCTTATCTTATCTCATGGTGAAAGGGATATGGATATCAGGTCGAAAACTTTTTTGTAAGCTCTTTACAGGCCATAGCTTTTGCTGTAAAATGCAACAAAGAAACTATCAGGAAAATCCTACTACAATAGCTAAACTTTATATGGGATTAATCAGAATCAATTTGAAGAATGGCAGTTGTGTAATGACTACTATTTAACATGAGTTTACATGTGATTGGCTAATTCTGAGTGCAACCACATCTTCAATTATAAGAGGTATTCACACAATTTATATTATTTAAGTTTGTTTATTTTCACATGATAAAGGCGCCGCTTCATCATTGTTGAAGAATGGGTTTACCTTAGAAGCCATCCCACCTAACATGTTATTATTCAACTGGATCCATTATTTAAGTTTCGTTTTTTTTCACATTTTTTTTTCAATTCGGCGTTGAACCATGTTTTAAATACAAAACCTTATTATCAACATTGTGGAAAAATGGGTTCAGTCTAACAGCCAGCCCATCTAACGTGTTGTTATCCAACTGCATCCATTATTTAAAGTTTGTTATTTTTATTTTCCCCGTAAAAATGATTTCAGCTTGTTTCTCAATGGATTTGTACAGATTATGGGTGACATTACAGGAGGAAAAAGCTCTTAAATTATTCTTCTTGGTATGATTATTTTGTATGACTGAAACAATACATGACTCAAACTATGTATCAACTGGGGTGTGAAGACAGTTTATATCTACTGTTGATTGCATTTTCTCCAATGAAGTCTTAAATAATTTATCTTTTATTACCCTGTAACGTAAGTGTCTCCTCAAAGACAAAATAACAAAAGATTTAGCATTTACTCACTTGGCACAAATAGCATAATGCAAATAGATATCTTCATACATAAATCTGTAACTCAAGGCCAAGCCCGACAATTCTACAGCCATCGCTGTGTTAAATTACAAGTTGCAGTTTTCTACATCATGGTATAGTGAATGTGTTAGGGTACTTTCACACTTGCGTTGTTTTCCTTCCGTCACAATCTGCCCTTTTGGAAAACAGCAGAATCCGTTAACGGATTCCGCTGTTTCCCATAGACTTGTATGGATGACGGATTGTGCCAAAAGGACCTGTGTTGCTTCCGCTGGGCGACGCTCCGTTGCTTCCGCCCAGCGGGAGGAACGCAGCATGTAACTTTTTTTGAGCAGCGGAATCCTTAGGATTTCACTGCGCATGCTCTCTCTGGCTCCCTGCACCCGTAACCAAGGTAAATATCTGGTAACCACGCAAAGTGCTTTGCCCGATATTTACCCTGGCCACGTGTTCAGGGAGACTGACACTTCCCCGCTCGGCTCCGCCCCCTCCCGCACTCCACTCCGCATGTGTATATATATACACACACACACACACTCACCCACCTGTCCTCAGCGCCATGGCTCCGCCCCCTCCCGCACTCCACTCCACATGTATATACACACGCACACACACTCACCTGTCCTCAGCGCCATGGCCCTGCTCAGCTCCGCCCCCTGCACACATTCTCGGCGGCCGAGCAATCAGCTGATCACCCAGCAACCGGCTGCTGGGAGCGATCAGCTGATCACCCGGCAGCCGGCTGCAGGGAGCGATCAGCTGATCACCCGGCGGCCGGCTGCTGGGAGCGATCAGCTGATCACCCGGTGGCCAGCTGCAGGGAGCAATCAGCTGATCATCCGGCGGCCGGCTGCAGGGAGCGATCAGCTGATCCCCCGGCGGCCGGCTGCAAGGAGTGATCAGCTGATCACCCGGCGACTGGCTGCTGGGAGCGATCAGCTGAACACCCAGCGGCCGGCTGCAGGGAGTGATCAGCTGATCCTCTGGCGGCTGGCTACTGGGAGCGATCAGCTGATCGTTCACAATAGTCTGCCGCCGGTAAAACTGTAAAAAAAAAAAAAAATCAAAACGGATTCCTTTGTTTTGCAGCATCCGTTGCATCCGTTGTGCCACTATATGCAACACATCCGTTGCATCCGTCACACAACGCAATGCAACGGATACCGTTCAACGCAAGTGTGAAACTAGCCTTATTGTGTTAAACTTGAAAATGCTACATCTGTGAGCACATACAAAACGTGAACTATTCACTTCCGTTAATGTCACATATTGCTGATGTATTGTACTTACCTGTGTATCCAGGATTACATGTACAGATGTAACTTCCTTCTGTGTTAGTACAGGAGGCGTCAGATGAACAGTTGTTTCTTCCTCCACATTCATCAATATCCGCACAATATGTCCCATTACCTGATCACAATACACAAATGATGACTGATTATAGAAACCTGAGATTAAGAATCTATCTACAGTTGTTTTACAATCTTACAATATGGCCATGAATCATCAATGGCTGGTTCAGGATTCTATAGGAAAACTGCAGCCAAAGTCTATCAGTCTGCACTAATGAGAAGATATGCTACACTAACAAATATTAACGTGACCTTATATTATTGAGAAGACCATATTTCATATCAATATATATATATATATATATATATATATATATATATATATATATATATATATATATATATATATATATATAAAAAACACACCACTTTTTGAAGATATTTGAGTATTCTATGATTTCTGCCATTGTTATTTGAGAGTTATTAGTGATAGATGGCATCTAGTGAACGGTTGTATATACAGACATCTTTAGTGATAAGTGATTACCTTGGTATCCATCATTGCATGTACATAAGTATTCCCCTGTTTTGTTACTACATGTTGCATGAGGAGAACAATCACTGTCATCTATACATGGTGGCAGAGGCTTACAGTCAAATCCATCCCCTATGAAAAGAACATAATGTAATAAATGATGTATACATAAGTAATAATCAAAATAAAGATTTGTTTTAATTGACACAACTTACAACCCCTATTCTCCTAAAAATCGGGAGGCTGTGTAAAATGTAAGGGTATGTGAACATGAAATTTTTGCACGTGCACCTTATGGCTGAAAAAAATGCATCTTGTGGCGGAAAAACGCTCCAAAAACTGCATGCTTCTTTATGTGTTTGGGTGCATTTTTGGCGTGCTTTGATGCATTTTTCATGCATTTTTTCGGTGCGTTTTGTGAGATGCATTTTTTTATTGTATATAATGGCTGAAAGGGATAAAAAAACACAGAACAAAAAGCACAAAAATTGACATACTGCTTCTTTTTTCTGCACCAAAAACTGCAAGGAAAAACCAAGCAAATGCATAAAAAAAAAACGTGTGCACACAGCCTAAGGAAAACAAGAATGCAATGATTTGTAAACCTCTTATATCTATATTTCATTCACAACAGAACATCAAACACAGTTCAAAAGGGGAAAGGTAGACATTTTACATTTCATTTGAAAAAATCAACCCCTTCACCCCTAAGCCTGTTTTCACCTTCCTGACTAGGCCAATTTTATCAATTTTGACCATTGTCAATTTATGATGTAATAATTCAGCAACACATCAACATTTCACAGTGACTCTGAGAATGTTTATTTGTAACATATTTTAGCTTATGATAGTGATACATTTTGGTGAATTTGTTTTGCTTTTATTTGTTAAAATATTGGAAATTTGTTGAGTCCTGACTGAGGTAGTGTCTAAGCGAAACGTGCGTCAGAGGGTCTCCAGTGGCAGACATAATATGGTAATATTTTAACAAATGTTTCTCTGGTGACTATTTTGCTTTGATTATTTTGCTTGGAATTCACCATGTGAACTATAGATCTATCCCGATGTGGAAATGTGAGGCACGGTGCTGTTCATTATTTGTTTGATATACAGTTACATCAAGAAATATTTGGACAGTGACACAAATTTTGGTATTTTACCTGTTTACCAAAACATATTCAGTATACAGTTATGTATTTGATATGCGTTTTAAGTATATATTCTCAGCTTTAATTTGAAGGTATTTACATCCTAATTGGGGTAAGGGTTTTTGAATTACAGTTCTTTAACATGTAGCTGCCTCTTTTTCAAAGGACCAAAAGTAATTGGACAATTATATTAAAAGCTCTTTAATGGTCTGCGTAGGCTATTCCCCCATTAGCCATCATCAGTTAAGCAATTAAAAGGTCTAGAGCTGATTCCAGGTGTGACATTTGCATTTGGAAGCTGTTGTTGTGAACCCACAACATGTGGTCAAAGAAGTTCTCAATCGAGGAAATACAGACCACTATTGGGCTGAAAAAAAAAAAAAGAAAAAAAAATCCATTAAAGAGATAACAGTATTGTTAGGGATGGCCAAATCAAGAGTTTGGTATATTTTGGGGGAAAAATATGAGCACACTGGAGAGTTTGGAACTCAAAAAGACCTGGATGTTCAAGGAAGATAATAGTGGTGGATTATCACAGAATCCTTTCCTTAGTGAAGGGAAACCCCTTCACAACATCCACCTAAGTGAAGAACCTCTCCAGGAAGTGGGTGTTTCAGTATCTAATTCAACCATAAAGAGAAGACCTCATAAGAGCAAATACAAAGGATTCAACACAAGGTGCAAACCATTAATCAGCCTTAAAAATAGAATGGACAGATTAGACTTTGTCAATAAGCATCTAAAGAAACCACGCAGATCTGGAAAAAGCATTCTATGGACAGATGAAACTAAGATCAATATGTACCAGAATAATGGGAAGAAGAAAGCATGCAGAAGGCTTGGAGCGGCTCATGATCCAAAGCATACCACATCCACTGTAAAACATGGTGGAGGCAGTTTGATGGCATGGGAGTGCATGGCTTCCAATGACACTGGGTCACTAGTGTTTATTGATGATGTGACTGAAGAATTTCTACTCAGATTCCACCAAATGCAGAAAGGTTGATTGGACGGAGCTTCACCATACAGGTGAACAATGACCCAAAACTTACTGCAAAAGGAATCCAGGAGTTTTTTAAGGCAATGAAATTGAATATTCTGCAATGGCCAATTTAATCACCAGATTTGAACCAAATTGAGCATGAATTTCACATGCTTAAGACTAGAGATGAGCGAACTGGTCGCGGTTCAGCTCGAGGTCGGTTCGCCGAACGGAGCTCCCGTTCGAGTTCGGTTCGTAAAACGTTCGACGAACCGAACTCGAACCAATAGGCTATAATGGGAGGCAATCACAAACACATAAAAAGGATTTATAAATGTACACATACAGTTAATAAACATTGCCATAACACTTACCGGTCCCCGCGATCCCTCCTGCACTCTGTCTCCTGCCGCTATTGCATCCGATGATCGCTGAATCCTCCCAGTGACCGAAACTGCCAGCAGAGATGCAGGACCTATCGTGACATCAAAATAGCCATGTGACCAGTCACGTGGCTATTATCTCATTGGCTACAGACTGGTCACATGACTATGACGCGTCATGTAGAACCTGCGAGTGCATCTCTCCGGTACACGGTGCACATTTGTGTATCGCCGTGTACCGTCGACATGCTATAGCACACGGTCGACTCCCCGTTCCGTTAGGGACCGGCTGACACAGCCGGTCATTAACGGAGATCACCGTTGCCATAGCAACGCAGTTAGCGGTGACGTCACCGCTAACCGCGGCTCCGGGAGCACCGTTGCTATGGTAACGCGTCTGTCAGCGTTACCGCTGTTACCGCTAGCAGCACTGATCACTCACGGAGTGAAGGCTGCACGCTGCTTCTCGTGCAGCTTTCACGGAGTGAATGCTCCACGGGAAGCAGCGTCTTCCCCCATGCAGCAGTGATGGAGCAGAGCTGCATTTGTTGAACGAGAAAGACAGAAGACCATGGATCGTGTAGGGCTGACAGGGTGTAATAAAGATGGAGTCTCTAATGTGTCTGTGTATTTATTTCTATTAAAGTATTTTTTCTCTGTGTGGTGTCTTTTTTTTTAACCCTTTATTGGAGATTCTTAATGGCCGGGTCAAACGTGCCTGATATTAAGAATCTCTGGCTTAATACTGGCTAGTAAAACAAAGCCAGTATTAACTCATGATTACCCAACAAGCCACCTGGCTCCAGGGCTGTTGGAAGAGTTGGATACAGCACCAGATGATGGCGCTTCTATGAGAGCGCCATTTTCTGGGACGGCTGCGGACTGAAATTCGCAGCAGAGGCGCCCAGAAACCTCGGGCTAACCTGTACTGCGGATTCCAATCCCCAGCTGCCTAGTTGTACCTGGCTGGACACAAAAATGGGGCGAAGCCCACGTCATTTGTTTTTTAATTATTTCATGAAATAAGTGAAATAATTAAAAAAAAACGGGCTTCCCTATATTTTTGGTTCCCAGCCGGGTACAAATAGGCAACTGGGGGTTGGAGGCAGCCCGTGGCTGCCTGCTGTACCTAGCTAGCATACAAAAATATGGCGAAGCCCACGTCATTTTTTTGGTGGGCAAAAAACTTCTGCATACAGTCCTGGATGGAGTATGCTGAGCCTTGTAGTTCTACAGCTGCTGTCTGCTCTTCTCCATACAGACAGACAGCAGCTGCAGAACTACAAGGCTCAGCATACTCCATCCAGGACTGTATGCAGAAGTTTTTTGCCCCCTGAAATAATTATGTGGGCTTCGCCATATTTTTGTATGCTAGCCAGGTACAGCAGGCAGGTACGGCTGCCCCCAACCCCCAGTTGCCTATTTGTACCCGGCTGGGAACCAAAAATAAGGGGAAGCCCTTTTTTTATTATTTCATGAATTTCATGAAATAATTAGAAAACAAATGACGTAGGCTTCGCCCCATTTTTGTGTCCAGCCAGGTACAACTAGGCAGCTGGGGATTGGAATCCGCAGCACAGGTCGGCCTGAGCTTTCTGGGCCCCACTGCTGCGAATTGCAGTCTGCAAATGGCATTTTCATAGAAGCGCCATCTTCTGGCGCTGTATCCAACTCTTCCAGCACCTGCCTCCTATACCTGGCTAGCATACAAAAATATGGCGAAGCTCACGTCCTTTTTTTGTAGTTTTTTGGCAAAAAAAATAAAAAATGCTTCCCTGGATTTTCCATTGCCAGTGAAGGTAACACCAAGCAGTGGGGGTTAGCAGCCAGTAGCTGCTTGGATTACCCTTAGCTAGCAATACAAAAAATGCAGCGGGAGCCCATATATATTTTTTTTAATTATTTATTTAAATACCTTAAAACAAAATGGGCTTCCCTGTATTTTGATTGCTGGACATCACAGTGCTGTAAAAATAAATCTTTAAAAAAATGACGTAGCGCTCCGCGGTATTTTTGATTCTCAGCGCAGATAAAGCAGACAGCTATGGGTTGCCACCCCCATCTGCCTGCCGTTACCTTGGTTGGCAATCAAAATACAGGGAAGCCCATTAATTTTTTCTATTTAAAAAATAGTTAAAAAAAAATGACGATGGGTCCCCCCATTTTTGATAGCCAGCTAGGGTAAAGCAGATGGCTGTAGCCTGAAAACCACAGCTGGCAGCTTTACCGTGGTTGGGGATCAAATGTGGAGGTCCCCTCAGGCTCATTTTTATAATTATTTTATAAATATTAATAATTACACAATAAAAGTAGGGTCCCCCCCAAATTGGATCACCAGCCAAGATAAAGCGGACAGCTGTGGTCTGGTATTCTCAGGGTGGGAAGGTCCATAGTTATTGGGCCTTCACAGCCTAAAAATAGCAGGCCGCAGGCACCCCAGACGTGGCGCATCCACTAGATGCGCTAATCCTGGCGCTTCACCCCAGCTCATCCCGTGCCCTGGTGCAGTGGCAAACGGGGTAATAAAATCGGGTTGATAGTAGCTGTAAAGTCACCTGAGATCAAGCCCAGCAGTTTGTGATGTCATGGCGTCTATTAGATACCCAACATCATAAACTGTCAGTACTAACAAAAAAAAAAAAAAAAAAAAAAAAAAAAAAAAAAAAAATCGACAAAAGAAATTTATTTGAAAAAACAGTCCCCAAAACATTTCCTCTTTCACCAATTTCTTGTAAGAAAAAAAATAAAGGGGTCCCACGACGACTCTGGACAGTCTAGAATATGGGGGGGAGACACTCAGGGAACGTATCCCCCATTTTCTAGGAGTGCGGACCCTTCATGTGAGGAGTGTGGGTGCAATGAATCTGCACTCACTCTCCCCGGGTCCACAGCAGCAGAGTCCATGTCATAATGGTTGCTACCAAAGCTGCAATGTCCTGCTCATGAGGTAAGGGCATGCCTAATCAGGAGAACTACTGTAGAGGAAGCTCTGCTCACTGGTATATAGGTGCTCAGAGGTAATAATAGATAAAATTAGTGAGTAACCTCGGCACTCTAAATCTCCCAGACTAAGTCAGTAAGTCACAACGGATAGTAATGCAAAATCACTCTTTATTGGTCCGTATTAAGAAAAAAAAATTTTTCATAAGCATATATGTTTTTGTCCAAAACAAGTTACAAATGACGTTTCGGCCTGAGCCTTCGTCAGATTGGACTTATCTGCATGTAATCATGAAAAATGACAATAATCAGTATCACATAAGAGTGAGAGAACAATAACATAAACTCGAACAATGTAGAGGTACAATTGGGATGCAGCAAAAAAATTGCAACACAGCAAGAAATGAAACACATGATACAAATGTCATAATACAGTACAAGGACAAAATAGTAATGACAAATATGGGGTCAGAGTAGGCTTAGACAGCTCTGGTACGAAAGAGATGTCAATCATGAAGTAACATGTGCAGTAGGTGTAGAGCTACACTATGCATGGCAGAGCTAATGGGTAGACCAACCATAGAAAAAGAACGGAGAAAAAGTGGAGAAAAAGTGGAGAAAATGTGGAGAAAAAATGTAGAAAAAGTGGAGAAAAAGTGGAGAAAAAGTGGAGAAGAAGTGGAGAAGAAGTAGAGAAAAGGTGGAGAAAAAGTGGAGAAGAAGTGGAGAAGAAGTAGAGAAAAAGTGGAGAAAAAATAGAGAAAAAGTGGAGAAAAGGTGGAGAAAAAGTGGAGAAAAAGTAGAGAAAAAGTGGAGAAAAAGTGGAGAAGGGGAGAAGAAGTGGAGAAGAAGTGGAGAAGTGTTTGTTCATGCCAGATGGGAGATAAATAATTTTTTACCGGAGCTGTCATTTACTGTAACGTGATCATCGGTGTACGGTGTATACCTGTGATCACGTGAGCGGGGACCGGAAAAACCGTCCTGAATCATGATCTTCAGGGTCTCAGCTAGCCCTGAAACCCCGGAGATTTTCTGACGCCGGGGGGCGTTATTCACTTATTTCTGCCTGCTGTTTATAAACGGCAGACCAGAATAAGGCTACATTAACACGACCGATCCATTTTTGCGGTCTGCAAAAAACTGTCCGTTTTTTTTCACGGGTGCATCCGTGTGGCATCCGTTTCCGTTCCGTAGTATGTCATCTGTTTGTCATTCGTGTGCCTTCCGTTTTTTTTGTGTACTGCAAAAAAACTGAAGGAGGGTAAATGCATAAATTTACCCAGGATCCATAGCTTCATCCTACATGAGGCGGTCACATGTTCACTCCAGTGCCATTTTGTACTGCTTTTCACAGCATAGAGCGCTCTGGTGATTTTCTTGTGCTTGTACACTTCATATCAGTCTTTTCTGTCATTATAATGGCAGAAAGACACATAATGTCCCACTCTCCTGCATTTTGTAATTTTGCACCCTTTGGTGCCTTTCATGTGGCACTAAGGGGTGCTTAGCTTTGTATTTAGCCAAAAAAATGAAAAAAAAAATGACGTAGGGTTCCCCCTAGTTTTGTAGCAAGCTAGGGTAAAGCAGACGGCTGCAGCCTGCAGACCACAGCTGGCAACCTCACCTTGGCTGGTAATCCAAAACTGAGGGCACCCCACGCTGTTATTTTAAATTAAATAAATAATTTAAAAAAAAAACACGTATGGGTCCCCCCAAAATTGGATCACCAGCCAAGGTAAAGCAGACAGCTGGGGTCTGATATTCTCAGACTAGGGAGGTCCATGGTTATTGGACTCTCCCCAGCCTAAAAATAGCAGGCCGCAGCCGCCCCAGAAGTGGCGCATCCATTAGATGCGCCAATCCTGGTGCTTCGCCCCAGCTCATCCCGCGCCTTGGTGCTGTGGCAAACGGGGTAATATATGGGGTTAATACCAGATGTGTAATGTCAACTGGCATCAAGGCCTGGGGTTGGTGAGGTCAGGCGTCTATCAGATACCCGACATCACCAACCCAGTCAGTAATAAAAAAAATAGACGACAAACACATTTTTATTTGAAAAAACAGTCCCCAAAACATTCCCTCTTTAACCAATTTATTAGAAAGAAAAACAAATCCAGGTCTGGTGTAATCCAAGGGGTTGCCATGACGATCCACACTGTCCCAGTCAATGAAGAGCAGGATGTTCCCCATTGGCTGGGAGAGCAATGCAGTGACCTGAGCTAACATCAATGGGTCAGCCCAGGTCACTGCAGGGCATGACAAGTGCTGCTGTCAGCGAGGTACATTACCTGCGCTGATCTCCAGCACACTGACAGCACCTGTCACTGAGTTCAATGACCGCCGCCTTCACAGCCAAGTATCGCGAGAGGCCCGTGACGTCACCGCTAGTCAGTCTCGGGTCGGAAGTGAGAGAAGGTGATGTGACAAGCGGCGGCCATGGAGGACAGTGACAGCACTGAGGTCGGGATGGCGGGACTTCATCACCGCAGGTAAGCCGAGCGGGGCCATGTGTGCAGAGTGTGTGTGTGTGTGTGTGTGTGTGTACACGTGTGTACATGCCGCGGGCAGGAGGGGGCGGAGTGAGCTGAGCGGGGAAGTGTGGGCTTCCTACACGTAACTAGGATAAACATCGGGTTACTAACCAAAGCGCTTTTCTTGGATACCCGATGTTTATCTTGGTTACCAGCTTCTGGCAGGCTGCCAGCGATGGCTCCTGCACACTGTAGCTGTAAAAAGCCCTGCTTTTAGCAAAAAGCTCGAGTTCTAGTTCGATCTAGAACAGCCCCCAAAATCACTCGAACCGCGAACTGGAGAACCGCGAACCGCGCTCAACTCTACTTAAGACAAAACTTAAGGCAGAAAGTCCTGCAAACAAACAACAACTGAAGTCAATTGCAGCAAAGATCTGGCAAATCATTGCAAAGGAGGAAACCCAAAAATGTAGTGATGTCCATGGCTTCCGGACTTCAGGCAGTCATTGCCTGCAAAGGATTCTCTATAAAGTATTAAAAGCGAACAGTTTATTTATGGTAAAGTAGATTTGTCCAACTACTTTTGAGTCTCTGAAATGAGGAGCATTTGTGGGTAAAATGGTTGCAATTCCTAAACGTTTCACGGGATATTTTTGTTTAACCCCTTTAATTATATCTGAAAGACTACACTTCAATTGCATTTCAGATATTTTATCTGAAATAAAAAATAACAGCATGCAGAGGCCAAATCACGAAAATTCAGCGACTGTCCAAATATTTCTGGACCAAACTGTATAATTAGCCCCAGCATTGTGTCGACACAGTCTCTATGAGAGAAATATGTCAAATATTATTAGTTGTTCCAGCAGTGGATGATTGCTTATCTTGCCTTAGCAAATTGGTGCTCATATATTATTTACATTTTTGGGGTCCATGAATTACAGTACACGCACTTGCACTTTATATTAATTATTGTTATTTATTATTTAGGTTCTCCTATATGGGAGCAGTATACCATATTTTATGTGGCATTGCTAATTTAATTCACAGTTCTATTTATTATAAATTGACCATAACACTTGCACTTTGCATATGTATTTGATATGTTTGTACCCAGCATCAAAAGACCAATTGTGGAATATTTCTATATAATTGATTACAACACTTAACCATCATATACAACATCTCTATTGCTAGATTATATAGAATCTCACTATATATTTTCCAAGAAATATAAGTGAACTACATGTTATCTATCTCATTTTTGAGATAACTTGGATCTGTATAATTGTTACCATTCTGTAACCTATTATAGATTGTACTTGTTCTCTGTCCAGGTGAATTGTATCGTCGTATCTTCTCTAAACGTTCTTTGTTTTTAATATTATCTCTGTACTTGTTACGTAATAAAGAATTTTTATTTTTCAACATTGTTTTATGGGGTCATACTCATTCAGAAACATATTAGAGTGACTCCAACATTTTGTAGGCAGTCTTTGAAGATGGGAGCTACAAGAGGGAGTGTGCACCCTCTGCCATGTGATCGGGACCCCAAGGGATGAACACAGGAGCATAATCATTTCCATGGTAACTCAATATCATCATGACGACTTCTGAGTCACCCAACTATGGCAAGCCTTTTAGACCATGCCAGAAGCATTGTGAAAGAGGCTGCCTGTCATCGTAAAACTGTCAGGTATAATAAAATGCAATGCTTGTGAATTGCAGTGAATTGTACCAGTGAGCAGAGTAATAAAATTTAAAGTCCCATAAAGTGAATAAGTAAAAAAAGTAAAAAAAAATGTAAGAAAAGTTGTATAAACATACAAAAAAAAAAATCACAAAAAGAGCAAAAAAAATACTATTTAACATTTATGTAAAAAAAAATAAACAAAAATGTACACATATTTGGTATCGTATTCAGAATGAGCCGATCTCTAAAACTGGCATAGTACATATCCTCTTCAGTGAACGCCGTAAAAATAAATAAATAGAAAATGCTGCCAAAATACATGCTTTTTCATCACAACGCCCCAAAAAATAGAATAAAACACGATCAAAAAGTCACATGTAAGTAAAAATAGTATAGCTGAAAACATCATCTTGTCCTGCAAAAAACAAGCTGCCATACAGCTTTGTCAGCTGAGAAATAAAAAAGCTATAGCTCTGAAAAGAAGAGATTAGTGAACCTTTCAAAGTAAATCTATCAAAATATAAAATCAAGTAATCTGATTAGTGAACAGCACAGCAGCAAAAAAATTGAAACGCCAAAATTATGTTTTTTGATTACAGCAAATTTTGCGCAAAAAGCAATAAAAGGCAATAAAAACTTAGCATCCGCGCAAAAATGGTACAGTTAAAAATGTCAGCTCGCGGCACAAAAAATAAGCCATTTACTGAGCCATAGATCCCCAAAAAGAAGAACACTATGGTTCGTGGGAAATGGCACAAAACGTGCGCCACTTTTTTTGGACAAACTTCTGATTTTTTTTAACCCTATTGATAAAAGTAAGCCTATTTATGTTTGGTATCTATGAACTCGCACCGACCAGAGGCATCACACCAACACATCAGTTTTAACATATAGTAAACACAGTGAATAAAATATCTCAAAAACAATTGTGCAATCGCACTTTTTTTGCCATTTTCCAGTACACTATATGGTAAAACTCATGACTTTATTTAAAGTAAAACTTGTTCAGCAAAAAATGTGCCTATATTGATGGAAAAATAAAAATGTTATGGCTCTCAAAAGAAGGGTGGCGATATAAAAAAATGGAAAGCGCAAAATCGGCCGGTCGTGAAAGCGTTAAAGCAAGAATATACAATGAATGCAATATTGTGCTTGGGATGTGTAGAGACAGCAGCTCAAAGCAAACAGGATAAAGATAGCAAAAGGCCTAATGCAATTGTAATATAATACTTCAGTGCTGATGTACCAGATTGAAAGGATTCACTGGTGCTAAAAAAGTACAAATAATAGCCACAAAACTGATAAGACATGGAGGATCTTACGGTACCTTCACACTTTAGCGATGCAGCAGCGATCCGACCAGCGATCTGACCTAGTCAGGATCGCTGCTGCATCGCTACATGGTCGCTGGTGAGCTGTCAAACAGGCAGATCTCACCAGCGACCAGTGACCAGCCCCCAGCCAGCAGCGACGTGCAAGCGACGCTGCGCTTGCACGGAGCCGGCGTCTGGAAGCTGCGGACACTGGTAACTAAGGTAAACATCGGGTATGGTTACCCGATGTTTACATTAGTTACCAGCGCACACCGCTTAGCTGTGTGTGCAGGGAGCAGGGAGCCGCGCACACTGAGCGCTGGCTCCTTGCTCTCCTAGCTACAGTACACATCGGGTTAATTAACCCGATGTGTAATGCAGCTACATGTGCAGAGAGCAGGGAGCCGCGCACACTGCTTAGCGCTGGCTCCTTGCTCTCCTAGCTACAGTACACATCGGGTTAATTAACCCGATGTGTACAGCAGCTACATGTGCAGAGAGCCGGAGCCGGCAGCACAGGCAGCGTGAGAGCGGCGGAGGCTGGTAACTAAGGTAAATATCGGGTAACCACCTTGGTTACCCGATGTTTATCTTGGTTACAGCTTACCACAGCTGCCAGACGCCGGCTCCTGCTCCCTGCTCGCTTCATTTGTCGCTCTCTCGCTGTCACACACAGCGATCTGTGTGTCACAGTGGGAGAGCGCCTTTGAAGAAAACGAACCAGGGCTGTGTGTAACGAGCAGCGATCTCGCAGCAGGGGCCAGAATGCTGCTCAGTGTCACACACAGCGAGATCGCTAATGAGGTCACTGCTGCGTCACAAAAAGCGTGACTCAGCAGCGATCTCGGCAGCGAGCTCGCTGTGTGTGAAGCACCCCTTAGTTTTGGGGAAAGTATAAAATAATTAAACTTATTTAGTCTTGAAAACAGATGTCTAAAGAGGGAAGGGACATGATTACATTCATTCAAGTACATAAATGGCCCATAAAGAAGTACAAAAATGCCCAATACAAAAATTAATATAAACCCTTCTTAGAAGACAAGGATATACTCCCTTCTGCTTGGAAAAAGAAAGATTATATTTCCATGGAAGACAAGGATTTTTTACCATGAGGTCTACTAATGTCTATTATGGCCCACCTGAGGAGCTGGTCACAGCAGGAATTGTTAATGGATTCAAAAAGGTCCTATAAGCTTTTATAATGAGAAAATAACATAAATACTTATAGATCTGTACATTTTTTATTCTGAATCTTGATCTAGTTATTTGACATTTGGGATCAGGTGGGAAAATTTCTTTAGGGCAAATTGGTTCACGCATTATTGTGCCACCTATACCACATTCCCTTAATCCTGCCCCCTTCCCTTAGATGGACTTAATGGATATGTTTCTTTTTTCCAACTGTGATAACTGTAATTATGTAACTATTTTACCAAGAAGGTAATATAAAGGGATTAGTTAATTTGCTTTACCTGAGAATCCATCATTACAAGTACAGATGAAGCTTCCTATTGTGTTAGTGCAGGTTGCATTAGGTGAGCAGATATTATTGGTCTCACATTCATTAATATCATCACATTGTATTCCATCACCTAATTAAGAGAAAATGTTTCACAATTAAATGGGGTTGTCTGGTGTAAAATGATAAGTAAGTAGTCCCTCTGTGACTGCACACTCATGAATCCTCCCAGCATACACATCATGCTCTGCAAGGATTTGCTGTTTTCTAAGCCGGGAACAACTTTCACATGTCAATTGTGCTGTGAGCATGTTCCTGGACAGAACCCGACTAGTGGGTGTGACCTCACTCAATACAAGTTCATGGAGTGGGCATGTCTGACTAGAAGGTGCAGCCATCTAGTGGGCGTGGCCTTGCTCAATACAAGTTCATGGAGTGGGCATGTCTGACTAGAAGGTGCAGCCATCTAGTGGGCGTGGCCTTGCTCAATACAAGTTCATGGAGTGGGCATGTCTGACTAGAAGATGCAGCCATCTAGTGGGCATGGCCTTGCTCAATACAAGTTCATGGAGTGGACATGTCTGACTAGAAGGTGCAGCCATCTAGTGGGCGTGGCCTCACTCAATACAAGTTCATGGAGTGGGCATGTCTGACTAGAAGGTGCAGCCATCTAGTGGGCGTGGCCTTGCTCAATACAAGTTCATGGAGTGGGCATGTCCGACTAAAAGGTGCAGCCACATAGTGGGCATGGCCTTGCTCAATACAAGTTCATGGAGTGGACATGTCTGACTAGAAGGTGCAGCCATCTAGTGGGCGTGGCCTCACTCAATACAAGTTCATGGAGTGGGCATGTCTGACTAGAAGGTGCAGCCATCTAGTGGGCGTGGCCTTGCTCAATACAAGTTCATGGAGTGGGCATGTCCGACTAAAAGGTGCAGCCATCTAGTGGGCGTGGCCTTGCTCAATACAAGTTCATGGAGTGGGAATGTCTGACCAAAAGGTGCAGCCATCTAGTGGGCGTGGTCTTGCTCAATACATATATAGAGCGAGGCCACACCCACTAGTCTAGTTCTGTCTGGGAACATGTGTATCCCATAGCACTGTCCTTGGCTCAGAAACCAGAGAATCCTTGCAGCCCACAATGCATGGGTTGGGGAGGATTTACAAGTCTACAATTACATAGTGACTGCAGACATCATTTTAGACACAATGACTCTTTAAATGAAGATACAACATAAGGTGTACATGTGACACATTGTTTAATCAGTTACTGAAAGATAAGAATTTCAATCATTAACATATCAAGTTCACAAATAAATTATTATATGGCATCTGATACAGATTCTCTTGTTATGGGCAGACTGCAAACAAGACTACAAAAAGCTCTCACTGGCTCTAAATAGAGATGAGGGGATCGATCAGCAAAGGATCAAATTCAAGTTTAATTTACTAAAGTACAATCAGAATTCCAAGAGACATTGAGCACTTTGCAACTTTATTCACAAGGATCTTCAAAATATGGCAGATGCTATTTCACACATGCTGCACAATTAGTAAGTGGGTAAATGGCATCAGCTGTAGCAGAGCAAGCGTCTCCATAATGCCAGGCAGTAATCCAATCACATGGTGTAGCAAAGCCAATAAGGGGGGCTATCACAGGCAGTATCTAGCATAGGGGCTATCCAAGGAACACTATATTTTGCTTGTGCTGTGTAGAGATAGCAGCTCAGAGAAAACAGGATAGGGATAGAAAAAGGCCTAATGCAATTGTAGTATATTGCTTCAGTGCTGGTGTACCAGATTGGAAATGTCAATGATAGATAGTCTCAGTTTGTGAATAGAAATCAAAGATTCAAGCGATATATAGTGAACTGTTGTAGCAGTCTCACCATCGCCACTCAGTATGTGACTATGAAGTGAAATAAAGTAGAAATAGCACCTTAATAGCTGCTTTTTTTACATAGTGCCAGCAAGTCAAGGTAGCGTTTAAAGGGAGCCTGGCACCAGGATTTTCCTGTATAAGCTGTGGACACCACCAGTGAGACCTTATATACAATATTCTATAATCTATATACATAATTGCCTTATTCTGTCTGTCTGTCTTGCTCCAAAATGACGTCATTACGGTGACAACCATCGCCACAGTGCATGCGCTAAAAAGCCTGCGACCAACGGCTTAGCTAAAGGCTCCCTGCACACATAACCAGGATACACATCGGGTTACTAAGCAAAGCAAAGCAAAGCATGTGCAAGGAGCCAGCACTAAGTGGTGTACGCTGGTAATGAAGGTAAATATCGGGAAAACAAACAAAGTGCTTTGCTTAGTTACCCGATATTTACCTTTGCTATGTGTGCAGGGAGCCTAACTGAACAGGCCGAACTACGGGCCGACAGGACGACGCCTGACACTTCCCCGCTCGGCTCCGCCCCCACGCACTCTGCATGTATACACTACACACACACACACACACACACTCACCTGTCCCCAGCCATGCAGTCCCTGACACTGACATCATTAGTGCCATGGGCCCGCTCAGCTCCACCCACCCCGCACTCCTCCCCCAGCACACATTAGGCTGCTTTCACACTTGCATTGTGAGGCATCTGTCACAGTGCGTTGTGTGACGCATGTGACGATGCGTTGCAAATAGTGTGCTAATAAAGTAACGGATTCCTGTAAAAGAACGTTTTGCGTTTTTTTGTTGTTTTTTTTTTTTTTTTAAATGTTTCACCGGGAAAAGGAGATTTGCGATCAGGAGGAGAGAGAGAGAGGTAACCGCAAATCCCATGAGTGACCGCAGTGAGCCGCGCGAACAGCTGTGCCGTCACTCAGGTGACCCGTGGCCCCAGCTGTGCAGTCCTCCACCCGAGAGCTGTGTCCGCGGGTCACCTGAATGAGGGCACAGCTGATTGCGTGGCTCACTTCAGTTGCTGCATGGAGCTGATAGACAGCTGTCGTGTTCTACAGCCGGTCCTGTCAGCTTCATGTAGCAGAGCTGAAAGCGTCGTGGGACATCTGTGGATTACGTCGGACCTGGAGGGGTATTTGGGGGTTTAATAAAGTGGTGAAAGAGGGTGTTTTTTGTCTTTTATTTAAAAATAAAGGCTTTTTTCGGGTGTATGTGTTTATTTTCTTTAACTTACAGGTTAATCATGGAAGGTATCTCGGGGAGACGCCTGCTATGATTAACCTAGGACTTAGTGGCAGCTATGGGCTGCTGCCATTAACTCCTTATTACCTCGACTGCCACCGCACCAGGGCAATTTGGGATGAGCCGGGTAGAGTCCTGGGACTGTCGCATCTAATGGATGCGGCAATTCTGGACGGCTGCTGGCTGATATTGTTAGGCTGGGGGTCTCCCCATAATGTGGGGCTCCCCTTCCTGAGAATACCAGCCTTCAGCCGTGTGGCTTTATCTTGGCTGGTATCAAAATTGGGGGGGGACTGCACATCGTTTTTTTAAAATTAATTATTTATTTATTTTACTGCACGATATAGACCCGCCCACAGGCGGCTGTGATTGGTTGCAGTGAGACAGCTGTCACTCAGCGTGGGGGCGGGTTTGACTGCAACCAATCATAGGCGCCGGTGGGCGGGTGAAGCAGGGAATACGAGATTGAACAATGAGCGGCCGGCATTTTCAAAAGAGGAAAAGCCGCCGGAGCTTTGTGACAGCCATGCAGCACCGCGCCTGTGATCGGTGCGTATGAGAGAGGTGGGGAGAGGGGGGAGAGAGGCCAGGAGTGATTTTAAATGATTTAGATCATTCTGCTAGATATGCTGAGCATGCTCAGTAGAACATGACAGACATTGTCAGCGGATTCCGCCACTTAGTGTATAGCGGCGGAATTCGTCACCATAGACAATTAGACACCTTGGCGAATTCCAACTGAATCTGTCAATGTGTGTTATTTTAACGACCCAGAAAACGCTACATGTAGCGTTCCCTCCGCCTGACGCTGTGTCAAAAGAACGACTCAGCGTCTTCCAGCGGATGCAACGCAGACACTTGTGTTACAGTACATCGTCAATACAAGTCTATGGCGGATTGCGCTGAACGCAAGTGTGAAAGCGCCCTTACCCCACAGGGTGGGGGCACATGTCAGGATGGTGGCTGCACCATGATGGGGGCACATACCAGCATTGGGCCACATCACAGCATCAGCATATTTTTACTTAACTTTACACTGTTCATGGCCTTCTTTCATTACTAGCCATGGACATCATTAAACATTAAACCTAATCCATCCAGTCCATTCATTACCTTATTATTCAATCTGCTAACCTACGTACACATACTAAACTACCCAATACGTTAGAATCGGGCCACCTGCTAGTACTGTATATAAGTGCCCAGGAAGCTCTGTATAACATAAAAAAAGACCTTTATTATACACACCTAGGGAACTGTCGGGTCCAATGGGCATCATTGCTCTCAGTCCGCCACCTCATCATATGCAGTCGATGTACACTGTCCAAGTCCTGTTTGATATCGCACTCTATGTTACCCACACTGAGGCCGCCATTGCGCTCCTGCACATGCGTCCCTTGATCTGCCCTGTTGAGGGCAGAGCAAAGTGCTGTAATGCACAAGTGCGAGGAAAGGTCAAAGACCACCCACGCATGTGCACTACAATACTTTGATCTGCCCTTAGCAGGACAGAGAGAAGAGCGCATGCACAGGAGTGCAATAGCAGCCTAGGTGACTACAATAAAGGTCTTTTTTATGTCCTAGAGAGCGGTCTGTATATAATGCTATATATGAGGGCTTACTGGTGGTGGCCACAAGTGACAGGTTCCCTTTAATCACTCATTACAGGTTTTGCAATTAAATCCAAATTCTGAACTGAAAACTTATTTCTGTAAATTAAAGTGCAATCCCTATATTTTGAGACCTACAATTTTTTTTAAAGAGAAATCTTACTACCTCTGACATTTAAACACAAGTGTTTGGCTACCAAAGTGTTCCTGTTTCAATTATTTTTTGAGCCTGTTCCAATAGTCCAATTTTAGAAATGTACACACGTCACCAGAATACAGTTAGGAGTTGTATACTGTATACTTTCTTTTGGAATATGATTCTACCTATATTTTCTGGTCACACTTTTTTGGTCTTCATTCTTTAATATAAAAGGTTTCTTTTTAGTTTTAGAATGTTTGCTTTAATTGTTTAGTAAGATACGGTACACTTCGAAGTCATAATGCCTTTTTGCCACATTTTCCTTACCAGTCATAAACTTACGGTATGTGTAGCAACTTTGTAACCTAAAATTTTAGATTTCATTAAATTACTTCTTATTTTGAATGTCATTATAAAGATAAAAGGTTAAGGTTTTGCAAATATTTGACAAGTTGCACAATCATAGGTGATACAACAATACTACTGGTTGTTGCTGCAAATTATTATCCATGCGTGCTTATGGTGAGACCTCTGTATATAGGGTTAAGCATTTATGGCAAGGGTAGAGAATTTCAAACCAAAAATTGGTTGGTTGTAAATAAGATTTCTAAACAAATTAAACATTTTACTTTACGTAAAATATGTGAGAGAAAAATAAAATTAATATTATGGCTAAGAATTCTGCCCATGACAACCAACCATCACAATCGGGTTATGATTATTGATTGGCAGACCCGGACTGTAAAATTCTGGATTTGCATGGTTTCAGAAGTATCCAGGTGCCAGGCTTGGACCCAGGGTTCTCAGAGAAGACCGGCTAATGGTTGGGGTCCGGCAACTCTAGGGAAAAAAAATATAAAGGAAAAATAAAGCAAGCACCCTATACTTATTGAGCTTCTGGTACAGCTGTAACTGCTTTTGGGCAGCTAACTCTTTTTCCAGGGCTGCTTATTAGCCTCATACATTTTCACTGCTTCCCTCGCCCACTGGCAGTCCTGATGTCTGTGACTGGTTGCAGTCAGATGTGCCCCCAGCCTGTGTAACAGTGTCTGACTGCTTGCGATCACAGACCCTGTCTGCGGTAAATAAAATAAATAAATACATTAATTGGCATAGGGTCACCCCATATTATGATACGCAGCACAGATAAAGCATATAGTTACAGACTGCAGCCCCCAACCGTGCGCTTATCTTGGCAGTGTATCAAAATAAGAGGAACCACATGCAGCTTTTTTGAATTTTTTAAATAAATAATTAAAAAAATCAGTGTGTGGTCCCCCCCAAATTTTGATACCCAGCCATGATAAAGCTCCACAGCTAAGCGCTGGTATTCTCAGGCTGGGGAGACCCATGCATATTGGGCCTCCCCAGCCTAAAAGTAGCAGCCATGCAGGGTTGTCACATCCATTAGATGTGACAATCTCGGAACTTTACCCGGTACCAGAGCAATCAGGGTAATAAGGGGTTAATAACAGTCCATGGCTGCCACTAGCAATATAAACAACAGCAATAAATAAATCTCGCCTCATAAAGGTTATTTTTTAGACCATTGATAAAATTTTAGTATCCTAAAAAGTGTGCATGTTTTGATAAAATATGCTGCTGGTTACCATTCATTATCCACTAGCCAGATATGTGAAAGTCCTTTGGACATTAAGTAGGCTGTGTTTACATTACACAGCTTAAAATGTGTTCAATTGACTGGTAAAGGTACTCATGGTGTTCTACACATATTTTCCAAGCATAATTTTTCTGCAAATTGATTTTTTGTTTTTTACATTTGGCAAAGCGGGAAATTCAAATTTCACTAGATCCACTCATATTTACTATCTATATATATGATTGCCTTATTCTGTCTGTCTGTCTGTCTTGCTCCAAAATTGTGTCACGTGACAGTGTCACCGTAAGTGTCATAAAAGTGACAACTGTCGGATTGGCCGCTGGGCTCGGCCTGGCCCCGCCCCCCCCATGGATTTGCCGCTCGCTTTGGCCTGGCCCCGCCCCCCGCATGGATTAGCCGCTCTGGGCTCGGCCTGGCTCCGCCCCCCCACGGATTGGCCGCTCGCCTCGGCCTGGCCCCGCCCCCCACATGGATTAGCCGCTTGCCCGGCATACGCTGCGGTCAATAATGAAGTGTCATGCAGCGGTGAAAGAGTTAAAGACACTGCAAGACACTTCATTATAGGCAGCGGGCACCCCCAGAAGAGAGAAGACAGAAGAAGACACCGCAGTCATACTCACCAGACGCCGACCGGGAGCAGGTGAGCGCATCAAGGTCCTGCAGCGGCGGAACACACACACAAACACACACACATAAGAACAGACACACACACCAGATCACACTCACACATACCTCACACACACCTCACACACACATCAGATCGCATCCACACACAACAACATTACTTCTCGGCGGCGATACTGTGCGTGCAGTGACCTTCCAGGACCTGCTGGAGGATCACATGGCCGGAAGAATGTGGTATCTCTGGATGTGGTGAGTGTGTGAGCGCGTATGTGCAAAATCGTCAGTGTTTGTGTGCGTGTATGCGATCGGGTGTGTGCATGTATGCGATCGGGTGTGTGCGTGTATGCGATCGGGTGTGTGCGTGTATGCGATCGGGTGTGTGCGTGTGTTCTGATGTGTGAGTGTATGCGATCGGATTTGTGAGTGTCGGCAGAGGAGCACGGCGTGCAGCACAGCTGCTGGGACCGCCCACCGGAGGGAACAGGGAGAAGTGGGGTGTGAGTGTATGCGATCAGATGTGTGCGTGTATACTGTCTGATGTGTGACAGTGGAGCACAATGGGGAGTGCGCAGCATGGGGGATGGAGCACGATGGAGGTTACGCAGCATGGGGGATGGAGCACGATGGGGGGTGCGCAGCATGGGGAATGGAGCACGATGGGGAGTGCGCAGCATGGGGGATGGTGCACGATGGGGAGTTGCGCAGCATTGGGAATGGAGCACGATGGGGGGTGCGCAGCATGGGGGATGGAGCACGATGGGGGGTGCGCAGCATGGGGGATGGAGCACGATGCGGGGTGCGCAGCATGGGGGATGGAGCACGATGGGGATGTGCAGCATCGGGGATTGAGCACGATGGGGAGTGTGCAGCATGGGGGATGGAGCACGATGGGGGGTGCGCAGCATGGGGGATGGAGCACGATGGGGGGTGCGCAGCATGGGGGATGGAGCATGATGGGGGTGCACTCCTCCCCCCAAAACACACACAGCGCCACACGCGCACCGCACAACACACCACACACACACTGGGAACCACAAACACCGCCCTACACAGACAATGCCGCACACACACAACACCCAACACAGAAACACCGCGGCATACACAAATATACGCACATACCGCGCAACACACACACTGCACAAAACATACCTCCCCCAAAACACACACACGCACTCCACACCCGCACAAACTGCACAACACACACAGCACCACACACACAGAACGCTGTAGACACACAGCGCTCCACAAACAATGCAACACACACAATGCAACACACATACAACACCGCTCTCACACACACCCACACCAAGACAACACCCAGAACATTTACAGCGCCCTACACAAACACTGGCAACTACACACAACAACATCGATATATATAACAAAAAACATACATTAACTACACAATAAATTCTAGAATACCCAATGCGTTAGAATCGGGCCACTTTCTAGTTAAGTATAATATGCTAATAACTGTCATTGCTTACCTATGAATCCATTTTTACAAGTACAGAAGAAACTTCCTATTGTGTTGTTGCAGTCTGCATTAGGTGAGCAGATATTGGAGGTCAGACATTCATCAATATCATCACAGTGGGTTCCATTACCTGATCAATATAAAATGTATCACATTTAACTGAGATTATACAGATGTAGAGTTTCCTAATGTTACAAACATACAAATTTCTGGATGCAGGAAGCTTTAACTTGAGACCTAACTTGACATTGTTCAATGACTTTTGTTGTGTTCCTCTTTATTCAAGAGCACATTGCTTCCCTGCCTCTTTGCTTCTTGATTGCTGGGAGGTGGTGCGCTCCTAAAATTTGACAGTTTAGAACAATATCATAATTGGGCTGCTGGTCTGAGCGGTGTGCTCGGTCATCCTATTTATTACATATTAATAAATTAAAAAGAAACATAAAACATATAATTATTTATCTTTATATTTTATTCACTATACATATTTCTAGTTTTACTAAATATATATTAATGGCGGATAAAGTTGGCACCCTTGAAATTGATCCAGGAAATGAAGTAGTTGCAAGTACACTTATTTTTGTTATACACGTTTATTTCTTTTGTGCATATTGAAACAACACAGAGAAAAAAAAAACAAGAGATAAAGGCAAATTGCACATATTTCACACAGAACTCCAAAAATGGGCCCAACATAATTTTTGGCACCCTCAACTTAATATTTGGTTGCACACCCTTTGGAATAAATAACTGCAATCAATCGCTTCCTATAACCATCAAAAAGCTTCTTATACTTCTCACCTAGGATTTTGGACCACTCTTCTATTGCAAACTGCTCCAGGTCCCCCATATTTGACTGGTGCTTTCTCAAAACAGTGATTTTAGGATGTCTACAGAGGTGTTCAATAGGATTTAGATTCAGACTTATTGATGACCACTTCAGAACTATCTAGCACATTGTTTCCATTTCCATGTGCTTCTTGAAGTATGTTTGGGGTCATTGTCCCATGGAAGACCCATGACCAAGATAGCAAACTAAGCTTTCTGACACTAAGCACAACATTGCAAACCAAAATGTTGGGAATTTTCAGATTTCATCATGTCTTATACATAGTCAAGGCACCCAGTGCGAGAGGCAACAAAACAACCCCAAAACATTTTTGAATCTCCACCATATTTGACTGTAGGTACTGTGTTCTTTTCTCTGTAGGCCTCTTTCAAATTTCAGTAAACAGTAGAATGAGGTGCTTTACCAAAAAACTCTATCTTGGTCTCATGTGTCCTTAAGATGCTTTTTGAAAAGGATTTTGGCTTACTCATGTACCTTCTTCCAAATTGCATTCTAGCTTTTTTATGTCTTCGTGTCAGCAGTGGGGTCCTTCTGTGTCTCTTACCTTAGTGTTTCATTTAATTCAAAAGTGGATAAATAGTTTATGATGATGCTGATGCACCATGAGACTGTAGGACAGCTTGAAATTCTATAAAACGTGATTGGGACTGCTTATGTACTATTCTGACTATTCTGCATCGCAACCTTTCATCAATGTTTCTGTGCCGTCCTGTCAGGACTCTGGCTTTACTTTTTATCCTTTTTAGGCTTTTTGCCCTTTTCCAAGATGGTGTTCCCTGCTTCATTCTTCTCCACGTGTTTTGTGTCCTCTTGCCTTTATAATCTCAGTCCAGCCTTCAGTCCTATGCTTGAGTATTCTGCCTGGTTTCCTACTCCTAGTGGCATCTCAAGTTACTTCAGCAAATCCTGTGTGAAACTCCTGTTGCTTCTTTTTAGAAGTTCTGCTCAGCTGCTGCTGCTGTGGTTCTAGCCTGACCTGCTTTGCTGTCTCGTAAGCTGGCTTACTTAATTAACTGCTCTGCATTTGTTTTCTGATCATTGTACACTGCTTTATTGTTTCCACCATTGAATTGATGCAATAGCAGAGCATGGGACTGTTCTGGACACTAGAAACTGCTCTGTTTGTTTTCTGAACATTGTTTACTGTTCGGCATTTTGCTTTGGACTTTCAGAGAGTTTGTTATAGAGCTTCAAAGACTGCATTGCTAAATCACATTATCCTGTGAGGTTTTCAAGAGACTTTCCTTAAAGGCTTCATTTGATATTTTCACTGTGTGTTTATGGACTTGATTGATTTTCCTCTGCACCTGTTTGCTAATCACCATGTGTTACAATACAAACTTTATCACCTATAAACCTGGTTCAGTTGTGTCTTTGCTCCACGCAAATAGATTCCTGAGTTATCCACTATAATTATTACAGGATAACTCAAGAATCTATCTATTTTAGAAAGGGGAAAACATTTCTATCTGACCCATTTTTGGGGTTGTGTGTGAAATGGCGTCCAATTTGCCCTTTTTTCATTTTTGTTGTGTAGATCAAATTCATACCAAAGGTAATAAACATATGTATGACAAAACATGTAATTGCAATACTTTTCTGTAAGAATTAATTCATTTTCTTTAACAATTTCAATGGCGCCACTTTTGGACATGTAATATTTTTTTTTATATTTATATATTTTCAATATACTGTGTGGGGGAGTATTTATTCAAATAAACTATTTTTTTCCTGTGTGTGAGTGTGTGTATGTGTGTCTGTGTGTGTGTGTGTGTGTGTGTGTGTGTGTGGATGTGTGTGGTTTTTAACTGTACACTTACCAGGTTAGTCATGGGTGTGTGTGATAGATGCCTATTCTTTGCTAAACTCTGGGCCTCATGCCAGGTTTAAATTCACAGCTGATATCAACTGCAAAAGCATTATCATGATTGCCAGGTCAATTGGGAAGAGAGAGGCAAAGTGCTTGAATTGGTGCATCTAATGAATGCGCCACTTCAGGGGTGGCTGTGGATGGCTATTATTTGGCCAGGAAGGGCCAAACAACAATGGTCCTTCTCAGCCTGATAGTACTAGCCTGCAGCTCTCTGTTATACCTTGGTTGGTTATCAAAACTAGGAGGAAGTGCACGCTAATTTTTTAAATTGTTTATATAAATCTTTACCTGTTCAATGGGAATGTTCAAAAATACATTCCATCCTGGCCCCTCCTTCCCTCTTAGTTAATCTGACTTTTTTAATTTTCTTTCTATTATTATAAAGGTCACTGACATAGATGTGTCCAATCTTGTATTAAAATCTTTGTGTGATTGTCAAAGCATGCTGATGACATGCGATGTAATTTTAAAAAAATCAATAAAGTTCATGTTATAAAAAAATAGGGGGGGCACCGTCATTTTTTTACAAAATGTATTTACTTTGTTCACGGCAGCGTACATACATCTTCCCTATATCAAAAAGCTTGCTGATTATCTGTGCTGCAGCCTTTCAGCTAATTTATTAGCATATGAATGACACCCAAACTCCAAACTCGGACAAAGACTTTTTTGAAAAATCCATAACCAACATCCGGTGTCCAGTACGAACCCCAAACTTTGCTGTTTGAGTTTATTCATTCCTAATAAATAAATTGCAAATTTGCTTGTTTTTAAAAGGATTTCACAATTTTATCCATTTAACAAGATGAGAACAACCCATTAAGTGTCTATGTTTATACATATAGCTATTTGTATGTATAAGTAATGAGTTGTGTTTTAGATTAAGCAATGATACATCTGTAACATTAGAGGAAAAATGAAAAAAGCATAAATTAGGGGTCTTGTATAAAGTGCTAATAAGACTGATCCAGTTTATTGCACCAAAATGTACTGTTAATTCTAATTCTTTATTGAAGAAATAGTTTAATTGTCTTAACAAGAAGTATATATTGTATTTGTTTTTCATAAGACCATGGCCTTAACTGTGTACACTTGTGCAGCATGTAAGAAGCGGTGTACTTCATTTTAAAGGTTCACTCCACTTTCTGTCTTTTGTCCCACATAAACATAAATGTCAGACTTTGACTTATGAAATAGCATGCACATACAATACAGGCGCATTTGTCTGTGATCGATTCCAATGAAATAACTATACTGCACTGCATACAGTTTAGCAGATTCCTAATGTATTGAACTGTGTGTTTGAAAAATACTTTTTAATATAGTTATATTAATAGCAATCTATATACAAAAATTAATGTCTCAAATGATTAACTCAAAACTCACCTGAGAATCCATCCTTACAAGCACAGGTGAAGCTTCCTATTGTGTTAGTGCAGGTTGCATTAGGTGAGCAGATATTAGGGGTCAGGCACTCATTAATATCATCACATTGGATTCCATCTCCTAATTTATATAAAATATCTTACAGTTAGTAGAGGCTTAAACATTACAGGTGGTTGTTTTAATGAAAACTAATAACCGTCATACCATGGCTGAAATAAGTATTAAAATGTGTTATTGACATGAATTTTTCACCAGATATCAGAAACAACCCATCCAATCTACATAGGCAAAAAAAAAACAACGAAATCTGGATAAATTAAATTACATGTAATAATGAGAAATAGCACGTTTTTACATGGAAACAATGCAATTTCAATGGTGCCAACACTTTTGGTCATGACTGTAGTTATTTCCATTTTCAAACTTGTGAACTTTCCTGCAAAGGTAAGGAAGCTCCTGCATAAAGGAGAAACCTCATTTTCCAAATGCCTTTCTAAGGCCTCATTTAAATGTCCTTGTTTAAACACGTACAATAAAAAATAGTACCTGTGTCATCAATGTTTTGCACCAGTGTGTCATCAGTGTACGCCCCGTGAGTCTGTTTTTGCCATCAGCCATCAGTGTTTTATATTAATGTGCAAATAAATAAATTACAAAGCTTTTCCTATACTTTGCAATATTAAACATGCTACACAGATTGTACACTGATGCCATCCATGCACTGCACATGTTTATCACGGACCCATAGACTTGTATTGGCCCTTTCATCCTTGCTGCTGGGAAAAAAAGGACATGTGAACAGCACCATAAGTTATAATGAGTATGTGTTTTTGGCCCCTTTTACATGTCTGAAGAAATATACGTTTTTCATGGACATGATAAAGGTGTGTATGGCCCTCCTTGTGCCTTAATTTTAGCACACATGTTCTCTGCAAGCTATCCGTGATAGCACACGGAGAGCAAGAACTTTTTACTCACCTTTCCCCGATGCTGCTGTCCATGGTGCTGATGTCTCCTGAGCTGCTGTCTTCGGAGCTGTTACTTCTGAGTCTGCGGTGGTTGCAGTGAATATGCAATGAGCATAATGAGTGAGCCCTGAAGCAAGTGACAGCAGTGCCGAAAACAGCATTGATGGAGACAGGGGAGTATAGAAAGTCATTTTATTTCACAGACACGTGTTTTTTCTGTTTTGTGTCAAACAGATCACACCACTGTGTGGTCTGTGTGATATCAATGATGGAAGAGAAAAATTAACTTGTCTCCGTGCAGAACACACGGACACGCGTGTCTCCGCCACCAGGATACATGGTCCGTGAGAAATCAGTGATATGTGTGCAGTATCATTGATTTTAATGGGTCTGCATACATCTGTGATTTTGGTGCGTATAAAAATGGCGACTATATACAGGAATCAAAGACGTGTGAAGGGGGCCTTATCCGTGAAAAAAAACAAGTGCAAAACGGATATCTGAATGAGGCCAAAAGGGTGAATCTCATGATAGTGATTATGTTTTGGAAAGTTTTACAACAACCCAGTCAGATAAATTGATTTTCAGTTGCATAAATTTCTACATTAAAATCTGCTGCTGGTTGCACAGAAAAGGGTTGTGAATAGGGATGAGCGAATGTATTTGCCACTATTCGGTATCCGACGGATAACAGGCTATTCGAGACATTCGGTATCCGACGAATAAAACAACATTCGCTCCGATACTTTAATTTCTCACTTCCTGGTACCTGTTTTCCAGCAAATGAACACATCTGATGTTGCTTGCCCTCACAGTAACGCTGCAGCCATCTTTGTTGATGTGTTACTGCGATTGGCTTGGCCACACAGTGTCATAGGAGCTATATAAGTCAGCAGTCATTTTGTGAACACGCAGTCATTGGGGAGCTGGCGGGAGCTGGCGGTGTAGATAGACTGTTCGTCACTCTGTCTATCGGTCTCTCCCTCTCCACCCCTCTCTCATACTTACCGATCACTGACCGATCACCAGCGTGATGCTGCACAGCTGTCACACTGTGGCGGGTTCTCCAGCTTCTGAAAATGCCGTTGCTCATTATTCCATCTCGTATTCCCTGCTTCCCCTGCCCACCAGCGCCTATGATTGGTTGCAGTCAGACATGCCCCCACGCTGAGTGACAGCTGACTCCCTGCAACCAATCACAGCCACCGGTGGGCGGGGCTATATTGTGCAGTACAATAAATATATAAATAATTTTAAAAAAACGGCGTGCGGTCCCCCCCCAATTTTGATACCAGCCAAGATAAAGCCACACGGCTGAAGGCTGGTATTCTCAGGATGGGGAGCCCCCAGCCTAAAAATATCAGCCAGCAGCCGCCCGGAATTTCCGCATCCATTAGATGCGACAGTCCCCGGACTCTACCCGGCTCATCCCGAATTGCCCTGGTGTGGTGGCAATCGAGGTAATAAGGAGTTAATGACAGCCCATAGCTGCCACTAAGTCCTAGGTTAATCATGGCAGGCGTCTGAGACATCCCTAATGATTAACCTGTAAGTTTAAGAAAATAAACATATACACCCGAAAAATCCTTTATTTGGAATAAAAGATAAAAAAACCACCCTCTTTCACTACTTTATTAATCCCGAACATTCCCTCCAGGTCCGACGTAATCCACACGAGGTCCCGCAATGCTTTCAGCTCTGCTACATGAAGCTGATGGGAGCGGCCGTAGAAGACCGGCGCTCTCTGTCAGCTCCACGCAGCAACTGAAGTTATTCGTGCGATCAGCGGTGCCATCACTCAGGTGACCCACTGCCACAGCTCTCAGGTGGAGGACTCCAGCTAGCCGCGGGTCACCAGAGTGATGGCACCGCTGATCACATGGCTTACTTCAGTCACTCAGGGGATTTGCGGTCACCGGTGAGTGCTTCACCTGTGATCGCAAATCAGGCCGTGGCACACACACAGAGCCGCGTGATGGCAATAAAGTCGGGTGAAGTTCATGCGAGTTAATTCTGATCACGCAGCTCTGTCTCACAGCCAGCCATGCTCTATGGGGCTGTAGTAGAGCAGAGTGGGACTACAATCAAAATGCATCCAAAACACAGCATTTTGGATGCTTTTTGAAAGGCACATGCAATGTAAAGGATGACAAAAGGGAACATGAATGAGCAGAGATGCAGTTTAAAGTATGAGAAAGGAAATGTGAATGAGCAGAGCTGCAGTGTAAAGCATGGGAAAGGAAACATGAATGAGCAGAGCCGCAGTGTAAAGCATGACAAAAGGGAATGTGAATGAGGAGAGCTGCAGTGTAAAGCATGGGAAAGGAAACGTCAATGAGCAGAGCTGCAGTGTAAAGCACGGGAAAGGAAACGTGAATGAGCAGAGCTGCAGTGTAAAGCTTGGGAAAGGAAACGTCAATGAGCAGAGCTGCAGTGTTGCAGTGTAAAGAACGGGAAAGGAAATGTGAATGAGCAGAGCTGCAGTGTAAAGCAGGACAAAAGGGAACGTGAATGAGCATAGCTGCAGTGTAAAGCATGGTAAAGGAAACGTGAATGAGCAGAGCTACAGCGTAAAGCATTGCAAAAGGGAACGTGAATGAGCATAGCTGCAGTGTAAAGCATGACAAAAGGGAACGTGAATGAGTAGAGCTGCAGTGTAAAGCATGACAAAAGGGAACTTGAATGTGGAGAGAGAGAGAGACCAGGCATGATTCCAGATGATTTCCAACCTTCTACAGGCTGTGCCCATACTGTTTCTTCTCAATTTCCCCTCTTTTACTTAGATTTGAGACCTGTTCTGGCAACTACGTAAAAGCCCACGTCATTTTTTTTTTAAAATTCATGAAATTCATAAAATAATTAAAAAAAGGGCTTCACTATATTTTTGGTTCCCAGCTGGGTACAAATAGGCAGATGGGGATTGGGGGCAGCCCGTGCCTGCCTGCTGTACCTGGCTAGCATACAAAAATATGGCAAAGCCCATGTCATTTTTTTTTTTAGTTTTTTGGAAAAAAAAACTTAAAAAAAGGGTTTCCCTGGATTTTCCAATGTCAGTGAAGGCAACACTGAGTAGTAGGGGTTGCAGCTGCTTGGGTTACCCTTAACAATAGAAAATGCTGCTGGAGCCCACACATTTTTTTTTATCCCTAACCCTTGGGTTAGTTTTTTTTTATTTATTTTTTAATGATTTAAAAAAAAAAAAATCGACATGGGCGTCGCCATATTTTTGTATGCTAGCCAGGTACAGCAGGCAGGTATGGGCTGCCCCCAATCCCCAGCTGCCTATTTGTACCCAGCTGGGAACCAAAAATATAGGGAAGCCCTTTTTTTAATTATTTCATGAATTTCATAAAATAATTAAAAAAAAAATGACGTGGGCTTCGCCCAATTTTTTTTGTCCACCCAGGTACAATGAGGCAGCTGGGGACTGGAATCTTCAGTACAGGGTGGCTCAAGCTTTCTGGCCCCCTGCTGCGATTTGCAGTCCGCAGCCGCCGCAGAAAATGGTGTGCTCATAGAAGCGCCATCTTCTGGCGCTGTATCCAACTCTTCCAGCTGCCCTGGTGCCGGCTGGCTCTCTGGGTAATAATGGGGTTAGAGCTAGCTGTATATTTTCAGCTGGTCCTAAGCCCAAAATTCATGATGTCATGTCAGTATTAGACATGGCCACCATGAATTTCTAGTAAAGATTAAAAAAAAAAAAAACACAAGACAGAGAAAAATATTTTTAGTAGAAATAAAACACAACACAATAAGTGACTCCATCTTTATTGAAATAAAGAACCCCCCCTTCGCCATAGTCCTGGGTCCCATGATGTCCAATCCAGATTCAATATCATCTGATCGGTTTGCTGGAAGGCAAACCGATCAGATGATGTATTAGGTTCAAGGATGTGAATCACATGAAACATCGGCTGATTGTATAAAAGCTGTTTATACAATCAGCTGATGCATCAGTAGAAAAAAAAAAACTACACACTTCTGTGCAGACTCCCGTCCGTTCGCTACAGGAGCTGCCGGTAATCAGCGGTCACCTGGTAATCAGGTGATGCCGTCAGGTGACCACATCAGCTGATCATCGGCAGGTCCTGCAGCAATCGGATGTCTCCCGGGAGTCTGCTCAGAAGTGGGTATGCTATTTTTTTTTGTTTTGCTCACTGTTGATTTCACTTTGCTGTACAGGCAGAGACAAGCTGCAAAGCAAAAGTGCATGTCTCCCATCCCATCGCTCCAGGAGCCGCCGGTAATCAGCTGATGCGGTCACATGATGATCAGGTGATGCAGTCTTACTTTAACCTCTTAACAAAGCTAGTTTTGTACTTAGTGATCAGGCCATTTTTTTGCAATTCTGACCAGTGCACTTTATGAGGTTATAACTCTGAAATGCTTCAGCGGATCTCAGTGATTATGAGACTGTTTTTTGTGACATATTGAACTTCATCATAGTGGTAAAATTAGGACAATTTTTGTTTTTATGTGTGAATAAATCGTAAATTTGATGAAAATTTTGAAAATTTCACAATTTCCAAACTTTGAATTGTTATGCCCTTGAACCAAAGAGGTATGTCACACAAAATAGTTAATAAAGAACATTTCCCACATGTCTACTTTAGATTGCCCCTAAGGTAACTAAACAGCAGAAACCTCCCACAATTGACCCTTTTCTAGAAACTAGACCCCTTCAATGAAATTATCTAGGGGTATGAGCATTTTGAACCCACAGGTACTTCACAGAATTTGATAAAATTAGGCCATCACATTGAAAATTTTCATTTTTTTCACAAAAAAGTTGATTTAGCACCAAATTTCTCACTTTTTCAAGCAGTAATGCCAAAAAATGAACCCTACAGTTTGTTACCCACTTTCATATGAGCACAATGATACCCCACATGTGGTCAGCAACCTCTGTTTGGACAAACGGTAGGGCTCGGAATAGAAGGAGCAATATTTGAATTTTGGAAAGCAATTTGGCTGAAAAAGATTGCGGGTGCCATGTTGCATTTGTAGGGCTCCTAAAGTACCCAAACAGTAGAGACCTCCCACAAGTCACACCATTTTGGAAGCTAGAACCCTCAGTGAATTTTTTTAGATGTTTGGTGAACACCTTGAACCCTCTGATGCTTCACTGTGGTTTATAATGTTGAACTGTGAAAATAAAAAAATACCAAAATACCTTTTTACCACAAAATTGTTACTTCAACTTCATAGCTTTTTATTTCACAAGGGTATCAGGAAAAAAGCACCATAAAATTTATTGTACTAACTGAACCTGGGGATGACTTTTCTGCATTATTTGACATGCCAGATGAGTCAGAAATGAGAGAAGGAGGAGACGTGCAGCCGCGGCGCACACGTGTGTCGGCCATTGTAGGTGATCGTGAAGGGGAGGGGGACCGGGGTGGGGGGCACTTTGCCACACTGGGGACCATGGGAGGACATTTATCTCCCATCTGACATGTTTGATTATACTTGGTGGGAGATAAATAATTTTTTACCAGCGCTTGCATTTTCTGCAATGTGATCGTGAGTCTCCACTGGGGGACGCTATTTACTTTTTTCTTGACACTGTTTTAAAATAGCGAATGAGAATAAGTACCCTTTTCTGCCACCATTTTAATATGTAAGGCTGTTGTAAAGTGGCTAGAGGTGGAAATCCCTCATGGGGCCTAAACAATACACATCTGTCCGCTTGTATGATATATTGCAATTCCACCAGTACTGTAGTATATAGTTAAAATCATGGTCCTTGACTGGGCTTCATCATTTATCAGGGGACAGTTAGGCCTCCTTACACATTAGCCTGTCAGATAATTCCACCAATATCATTGAGTTTAGTTGACGTTAGTTTAAAGTGTATGGAGGCTTCAACCCTTTCTCTAATCCTAACCTTAACTCTAGACCTAACTATAGTCCTAATCCTAACTCTAAATCCTAACTGTAGTCCAAATCCTAAATCCTTACCCCATCTTTAATTATAATCCTAGCCCTAATCCTGGCTAAGCAAGAAGTTAACCGCTGGTGTTTATCACTTACACACCACACATTTCAGGTGCTTTACTATTGGAACTGGGCTAGAGGTGGTCACCATAGCAACAAGACTTTCCCAACCACTAGTGAGTCATCAGAAAGGTGGGGGCAGCATTGGGGAACTGAGGAATACCACACATTTACCTCAGAACAGTTAAAAACTCCAAAGAGTCAGGAACACAGTCACTGAGAGGAGTAATTAAGATGGCTCTCAGGACTGGTGGAGGGGAGTGTTTCAGAGCTCCCTCTGGACTGGGTGAGGGGAAAGCTGCAGACTACCCTCAGGAAGAGAGGAGGAAGCAGGAGTTTTAACCGAGTGAGCTGGTGAGATACAGGAGCAACATAGCGCTCAATAGCACTGGGGTCTTAAGTAACTTCAAGTAATAGGGATCCACACTAAAGAGCGCAGAAAGGAAGGTCTCACAGAACACAACACTGGTGGTGGCCTCCCACTTATCCGGGATAGGCTGGGGCCCATCACGGCAGAAACGGCACTCCGAGGGTGATGACCTAACAGTGAGTAAAGACCTTGAACTCAATCCACTGTGTCAGCCCATTATTGCTGGTGGTGGTGCCCGGCGCTCCAGCGCCAATGGCCACTACCACCACCATCATCCTCCCCTGGGGCCTGGCTCTACAAGTGGGGAACCAAACCATCCAAGCTGCGACACCATTTGCCCCAGAGGACAGCACCGGCAGCAGCGGCTAATCCCTAGCCACACACCACAAGTGGCGTCATGAGACAACTATTCCCAACATCCCCACCATCTTTTCCTTCATTCCTTCGTGGACACCTCGGGGCCACAAAGCCGGACCAGGCCTCCATGACATCCCCAAGACCTCCCTTCATCATGGGCCCGGTGACGAGTAAAGAAACCCCAGCCCCGTGGGGTGCTTCAAATATATCCGTGTGCTGGTGCCTTATGATAACATTTGAAGCCCCAATTTTAACTTTTGGCAATACTTGGTCTAAAACCAGCTCTGACCCGAATGTATGACTAAGGCCTCGTTCATGCATCCATAGTTAAAGACGTACATGAGAATGACTGACTGGTGTCATCAGTGTTTTTCACAGATGGATAAATAAATTACAAAGCTTTTCCAATACTCTGCAATGTTTAACACTAACAGCACATGAATACCATATGTGTACTGTAAGTGTTTTTCATGAACCTATAGACTTCTATTGTCCCTTGTCATCCGTGCTGCCTGAGAAAAGCTGCCATATCACTGTGTGTTTTGCATGGACACTTGGTTACTTTAAAAACACAAACATGTGAATACCATCATAGATTATAATGGGTACTGCTGTATTTGTGAAAAAAAAAAGATACAATGTATATATGCAACACGAACATCTAAACGAGGCCTTACAGAACACACTTCATGAGGTGAGCCCAAAAGATTGTTAACCCCTTAACGACCTTGGACGTACTGAGTACGTCATGGTGACATGGTGCTAAACGACCCATGACGTACTCAGTACGTCATGGCGAAATCGCGGTCCCGGAGCCCCGGGGAGTGAAATTTATTTACTTAAACGGTAGATTCGGGAAGGAGGGGACCTCTGCCTGACCTCAGGAGGGGTGGTGCTTCCTCCCCGAACCTACAGAGGCTGTGATTGGCTGACGAACGCCGCTCAGCCAATTACAGCCACTGTAATGTTCCAGCCATTGAAAATGGCTGGAACATTGAAATCCAGCCCTGATCAGTGCTGCTGTAGCACTGGCCATTGGCTGGAGCTGGGTGATCGATGCTTCACCCGCCCCCAGCTCTGATTGGAGAGACCGGTCTTGTGACCGCTCTCTCCAATCAATGTGGATCTGCGGCCTGTGATCGTCCCTAGAAGCCGAGGAGAGCGGTAAGTTGTTGTCCCCGCCGCCCGCCCCTGTCCCCGATCGCCCCGCCGCTCGCCCCTGTCCCCGATCGCCCCGCCGCTGCTCCCGCTTCACCGCTGTCCCCGCCGCTGCTCCCGCTTCACCGCCGCTGTCTCCGATCGCCCAGCCGCTGCTGCCGCTTCACCGCTGTCCCCGCCGCCATGCTCCCGATGCACCGCTGTCCCCGCCGCCATGCTCCCGCTGCACCGCTGTCCCCGCCGCCGCTCCCGATCCACCGCCGTCCCCGCCGCCATGCTCCCGCTGCACTGCTGTCTCCGCCGCCATGCTCCCGCTCCACCGCTGTCCCCGCCGCCGCTCCCAATCCACCGCCGTCCCCGCCGCCATGCTCCCGCTGCACCGCTGTCTCCGCCGCCATGCTCCCGCTGCACCGCTGTCCCCGCCGCCGCTCCCGATCCACCGCCGTCCCCGCCGCCATGCTCCCGCTGCACCGCTGTCTCCGCCGCCATGCTCCCGCTGCACCGCTGTCCCCGCCGCCGCTCCCGATCCACCGCCGTCCCCGCCGCCATGCTCCCGCTGCACCGCTGTCTCCGCCGCCATGCTCTCGCTCCACCGCTGTCCCCGCCGCCGCTCCCGATCCACCCCCGTCCCCGCCGCCATGCTCCCGCTGCACCGCTGTCTCCGCCGCCATGCTCCCGCTGCACCGCTGTCCCCGCCGCCGCTCCCGATCCACCGCCGTCCCCGCCGCCATGCTTCCGCAGCACCGCTGTCTCCGCCGCCATGCTCCCGCTGCACCGCTGTCCCCGCCGCCGCTCCCGATCCACCGCCGTCCCTGCCGCCATGCTCCCGCTGCACCGCTGTCTCCGCCGCCATGCTCCCGCTGCACCGCTGTCCCCGCCGCCGCTCCCGATCCACCGCCGTCCCCGCCGCCATGCTCCCGCTGCACCGCTGTCTCTGCCGCCATGCTCCCGCTCCACCGCTGTCACCGCCGCCGCTCCCGATCCACCGCCGTCCCCGCCGCCATGCTCCCGCTGCACCGCTGTCTCCGCCGCCATGCTCCCGCTCCACCGCTGTCCCCGCCGCTGCTCCCGATCCACCGCCATCCCCGCCGCCATGCTCGCCACTGTCCCTGCCGCCGTCGCACCCACCTTTTTCAGCCGCTGCTGCCCCCGATCGGCGGCGGCCGCCGCCTCCTTCATCGGCTGCCCCTTCTCCATCGCCACACCACCTATCCCTCCATGTGCTGCAAGCCACCCTTCCCCCACGTGGGGGGAGGGTGGCTGGCTTGCAGCACATGTGGGGGGAGGGTGGCTGGCTTGCAGCACATGTGGGGGGAGGGTGGCTGGCTTGCAGCACATGTGGGGGGAGGGTGGCTGGCTTGCAGCACATGTGCTGCAAGCCACCCTCCCCCTACATGTGCTGCAAGCCAGCCACCCCCCCCCTACATGTGCTGCAAGCCCCCCTCCCTCCCCCTACATGTGCTGCAAGCCCCCCTCCCTCCCCCTACATGTGCTGCAAGCCCCCCTCCCTTCCCCTACATGTGCCATCTCTCTCTCGCATCAGACTCTGCCCCCCTCCCCGATCTGCTGTCTGCTCTCTCCCATTTTCCATCTACTGCCCCCTCTCACCCTCCTCGATCTGTTGCCTCCTTCATCTGCTGCCTCTTCTGTCTGCTGTGATCCTGCTGCCTAGATCCATCCTGTAAGGTAGGTATCCCCATCTCACCCCCCCCCATCCTCTGCCGCTCCTCCATCCGCTGCGCCATTTCCCATCCATCCGCTGCGCCATTTCCCATCATCCATCCGCTGCGCCCTTTCCCATCCTCTGCCGCTCCTCCATCCGCTGCGCCATTTCCCATCCATCCGCTGCGCCATTTCCCATCATCCATCCGCTGCGCCCTTTCCCATCCTCTGCCGCTCCTCCATCCGCTGCGCCCTTTCCCATCTTCCATCCGCTGCGCCCTTTCTCATCTGCCACCACGCCCTCTCGCATCGCATTATCCAGCGCAGTTGCTCGCTTCCATACTGCAGTGGATGATGCGATGCGAGACTCGTGCATTGCTCTCACGTTTGGCACTGGTCTTAGTGGCAGGCGCTCTTTTTTTTTTTTTTTTTTTTACTGATGTCTGTATTTTTTATTTCGCCAAACTAATTTTTTTTGTATGGGGGGGTCTAGTTTCCAAAATGGGATCACATGTGGGGGAGCTCCATTGTTTAGGCACCTCAGGGGGTCTCCAAATGAAACATGGCGTCTGCTAATAATTCCAATCAATTTTACTGTGAAATGGCGCTCCTTCTCTTCTGAGCCCCGCCTTACGCTCAAACAATTGATTTCCACCACATATGAGGTATCGTCGTACTCAGGAGAAATTGCACAATACATTTTATGGTGCATTTTTTTCTGATACCCTTGTGGAAAAAAAAGCTACCTGTTTGAAAAAACAATTTTGTGGTAAAAAAAAGAATAAAATATTTTCACGGCTGAACATTACAAACGTTTGTGAAGCCTCCAGGGGTTCAAAGTGCTCACTAAACAGCTAGATAAATTCCATGAGGGGTCTAGTTTCCAAAATGGGGTCAATTGTGGGGGAGCTCCATTGTTTAAGCACTTCAGGGGGGTCTCCAAATGAAACATGGCGTCCGCTAATAATTCCAACCAATTTTGCTGTGAAATGGCGCTCCTTGCCTTCCGAGTCCTGCCGTGCGCCCAAACATTTGATTTCCACCACATATGGGGTATCTGCGTACTCAGGAGAAAATGCACCATAAATTTTATGGTGCATTTTTTCCTGATACCCTTGTGATAAAAAAAGCTACCTGGTTGAAGCAACAGTTTTGTGGTAAAAAAAAATTTTTTTCTTTTCACGGCTCAACGTTATAAACTTCTGTGAAGCCCCCAGGGGTTCAAAGTGCACATCAAACATCTAGAAAAAATATTTGAGGGCTCTAGTTTCCAAAATGGGGTCATATGTGGGGGAGCTCCATTGTTTAGGCACCTCGGGGAGTCTTCAAACCCGACATGGCGTCCGCTAATGAGTGCAGCTAATTTTGCACTCAAAAATTCAAATGGCGCTCCTTGCCTTCCGAGTCCTGCTGTGTGCCCAAACATTTGATTACCACCACATATGGGGTATCTGCGTACTCAGGAGAAAATGCTCGATACATTTTATGATGCATTTTTCCTGATACCCTTGTGAAAATACTAATTTTTATGGCTAAAGTAACATTTTTGTATTAAAAAAGTAAAATTTTCATTTTTTCGTCTACATTGCTTTGGTTGCTGTGAAGCTCCTAAAGGGTTAATAAACTTCTTGGATGTGGTTTTGAGCAGAGTGAGGGGTGCAGATTTTAGAATTGGGTCACTTTTGGGTATTTTCTGTCGCCTAGGTTTCTCAAATCACTCCAAATGTGATGTGGTACCTAAACAATTTTTTTCTGTAAATTTTGTTGGAAAAATGAGAAATTGCTGATGAACTTTGAACCCTTCTAACTTCCTAACGGAATTTTTTTTTTTTTCAAAAATTGCGCTGGTGTAAAGTAGACATGTGGGAAATGTTATTTAGTAACTTTTTTGTGTGACATATCTCTCAGATTTATGGGCATAAAATTTCAAATTTTGAAAATTGCAAAATTTTCAAAATTTTCGCTAAATTTCCGAAATTTTCACAAATAAACGCAAAACATATCGGCCTAAATTTACCACTGACATGAAGTACAATATGTCACGAAAAAACAGTCTCAGAATCGCCAGGATCCGTTGAAGTGTTCCAGAGTTATAACCTGTCAAAGTGACACTGGTCAGAATTGCAAAAAATGGCCGGGTCTTTAAGGTGAAAACAGGCTGGGGGCTGAAGGGGTTAAACCCAGTATTACGACAATGCATTCACTTAATTTAGTAATTGTAGCCTTTTATCAATTACACAGTGAATTCTCACCTGTAAATCCATTATTGCAGGTACATGTAAAGTGTCCTATCCCATTTTGACACAAAGCATCTGGTGAACATGTGGAGTTACTTTCACATTCATCAATATCTGTGCATCAATACAAGACAATATAAGATAGTTATACCGGTGAAATAATAATAATAAATAATAAATGGTAATTTACACCAAAAAAATGAGTTCTGTACCTGTGCAGTACTTTCCATCCCCAGTAAATCCAGTAGGACAGTCTCCACAACCAGTAGAAGTGTTACAGGATGCACCAGGGAAGCAGCCGTCAGCACACAGATCAGGTGGATTCTCACAGAAATCCCCAGTGTAATTATTAGAGCAGTCACAGCTTGTGATCTGTAATTAAAGTCAAGAAAGAGTTACTGGAAGTTCTTAAAATCTCACTTGTAGGTTGATAGTAGAGCAGATAATAGATATATTCTTAGCATCTGATATCCCAGATAAAACACTATTATACACATGATGAGCCCAATAATCATTATGTAGATACATCAGGCTGAAGGAGATATAAATATGTGCAGCGGGTGAGTGGTGCACACATTTTTGGGAGGAAAAGTGCATCTTATAATCCAAAAAATACAGTATTTAAAAATGATACCTTCCCAAACAAACAATCCTTGTATAAAGTGATAAAGTGCTCAAAGTGTATTAGTGCTCAATAAAAATTGTTTGGTCTCACTGTACCGTATGTAATGCCATTCAGAAATGAGAGACAAGATCCTGGGCAAAGATAAGAGACCCTATCAGCCATGTCGTGCCCTGTGCTTTGTTTCCCATCTTCACAAAGACTGTACCAAGTGAGTTTTGTCCAACTATTGACGTCCATTTTTTTTAGAACTTCCTGATGCTTTTTGTCTACCATTTAAGGTGGGACTCCTCAGGAGAGATATTTAAATAAGTATAATCAATCCCCTAGTTTGCGGGAACTCCAAATAATACAGGAAGTAGGGTTTTTTAATGTCAAAACCACCCAAAAACCTGAGATAGTACTGTGCATCAGGTATACAGTGTTGTCACCAATACCTCAGAATAGCTCAGACATAGCAGCACCTGATGTAACAGACAAATAAAATGTTTCATGTTACTGTTTGGGTTTGGACATCTGGATAAAAGTAAAAAGAGAAATGAAACAAAATGTCACACTGCTTCCAGGTCCACTCATTAAATCTCGTGAATATTCATTGTTCCTCCTTCCCACCCTCTGTGATAGCGTTTGTGATTGGTTGCTGTCAGACTGCCGGCGTGCTGGCATCTCTGATTCATTGCCCTCACACTAGCTGAGCCTCTGAAGTGGAGAGTAAAAATAAATAAATATTTGGAAAAAAATATGGTCCCTCATATTTTGAGACGCAGTGTAAATAAAGCAGACAGCTGGGGGCTGGTAGTCTGAGGCACGGGAGTCCCATGTTTAATGGGCCTTCCCCAGCTTAAAAATAGCAGCATACAGCCGTCCCAGAATTGGAGCATCAATTAGATGCGCCAATCCTGGCATTTTACCTGCCTCATCTAGATTTCCCTGGAGCAGTGGCAATCGGGGTAATAAGGGGTTAATGACAGCTGTTATTTGCGCAAAAATTACAGCTGTCATTAAGCCATGGAGTAGAAATAGGGAGGGGTCTATGAGACCCTCCCCCATTGCTCATCGTGGAAGTAAAGAGAAATAAGCACAAAACACAGAGAAAACTCCTTTATTTAAAAAAACACCCTTTTTCTTCAATTTATTAACTTCCAAAACACCCCTGCAGGTCGGACGTTATCCACACCTCGATGTTCCATGACGATCCTTAGGTGAAATCATTGAGCTCAAAGGTCCTGCATTTCTGCATAATTGACTTCAATGGTGCCTTATTACCTGATTCACTGACATCATTGAAGTCAATTATCCGGCAGTATTGAACTCAATGACAGATTACTGGAATTTTTAAACATTCCAATAATTTGAGATTGAATTCAATAAGTTCACTGGAGGTAAGTTCAACTGTGGTCACAGATGGGGTACTGTGTGAACCCTAGCTGTGACCTCAGGTGAACTCACTGAACTCAATGCTGGATTACTGGATTAGGCTATGTACATACATTGAGTACTCTGCATCTACTGGCAGAAAAACGCAACAAAAATGCAATTAATTTTTTATGTGATTTTGGTGTTTTTCTGCCAGAAATGCAGATTTAGTGCAGACATATCTGCAACGAAATATTCAACTTGCACAAATAGCCTAATCCAGTAATCCAGCATTGAATTCAATGAGTTTACTTGAGGTCACAGGTGGGTTACAGTGGGAACCCCAACTGTGACCTCAGGTGAACTCCTTGAACTCAATGCTGGACAAAGAAATCCATTGGATAGGAGTTCAAGGTATTTGCCTCAGAAAGGACATAGTTTAGGTACAACTGCACCTGGCTGTATAGTCTCTGTTTGCTGCAGTGTGTCAGGTCATCACAGCGGCAAATAAAACATCTGGTCCATCATCTCAAATATCCAGTAGCTGTGTACTGCTAATTCTTCACTTACTTAATGCAACTCTAATGCTGGCACAGGTGAGTGAGTATTTGGTTTGCTGGGATCACAGAGGAGTCTACTGGTAAGTAATGCACACAGTTTATCCTGATAATAAGACAATTAGGTCTTGCTTTCAAAGCCGGAAAAAGTTCTCAATTTTGCTTTTATAGCAAGGGTCTAAACACGTGGCCATCCAATAGTCATTCCTCTGCTTGATGTTAACAATGGGTCTGTCATCCCACAAGCATTTCAATATACAGTTTGCTACACAAACTAGCACAACTGAAGGCCCCACTGGTTTATCTTCATCACCCCGCTTTGACTTTTTTTGTCATGATCAATTTCGTTGTGATTTTCCCTTTGTCAGTCTTATCCCGTACTATGCTTACTTTATATCCATCTCCATGTCCACTGGCTGTTGCTGCTTCTTCTCCAAATCCTGCAACATGTAACACGGACTTTTACGGTCCCTAACATACACAGGGTGGCAATGAACATTCTCAATTTGCTGTTGTTCCTCCATCTAATTTTGTATTCTAGTGTTTTTCAGGATTAATATCAGGGAATGACACAGTTGATTCCAATTATCTCTACTGGCAAATTTTGTCTTTCTTCAAAGGGCTTTAGTAAGTGACATGAATCCTTCCTCCGGGGCCAATATTAGGTCTCAAAGTAACCAACGCTCCCGTTTGGCTGCTGCATGATTTTGCACAAAACCACTTTGTTCTCCTTGTACACCACTGTACTCAGCTTTACTTTGCTCAACGCTGCATACTTTAGTATATGCAGCGTTAACTTTCAGCTGATTGTGATGGGACAAACCAGGTGGCACTCTTGCAAACCATTCCTTCTTTTGCCAAGCCATGAGTGTGTGTTTTGCACATTTGAAATGAACTGAGACTCATAGTCTTCACCTTTTTCAAGGGGGTATATTTCTGTAAGAAATGTTGTACAAATAAATTAGGGAGTTGTGCCATGCATGAAGTATGAGTTAGTTTGCCTGCCCATAAGGCAGGAGGTCATATCAGTTGAAAAGGATATGGAGAAAGTGTATGAGGACACAGATAACCAGAAGGAGACGGTTTCCAATTATGAATGCTTCACTACCTGTCCCATTTGAGGTGGTTCATCACTGCCATTCAAAATGATCATCTAATTGGCCATGATACTCCTATATTGTCACTGTCCATAGTTGTTGCTCCATACGTCAACTGAGCAGTAAATTTTGAAACTCAATAACAAGTCAAGAGTTCCCTATGCTCTTCTGCACTTGAGAGCAGAGGGGGAACACATTTCTTAGAGAAATAATTATGGCTGGATATCTTCCAGTGAGGCTGAGCATTTGCCATCATTCTGCAAAAGGCAGATGACTCCACACAATGGTACCACAGTGCCTGCACCACCAGCAACTTCACTAGGTAAGAGTTTAGCTGACAAACCAGTTGCTGACTGACATTATACACCTGTTCCCTCAATAGATACTCAAGGATGGATATTTGCCGCTGCGTACGAATACAGAGACAAAATTTAGGTTAACAGCTAATAGAATTGTTGTCATGCCAATGACTGTAAAATTCGACAAGTTGCAAAACTTTAGGATCAGGGATGGATATTTAAAGGTGAATACACGCACAGAAAGTAATTTGCGGCAACAGCCAGCAGTACAGTTGTCCTGCCTATTGTAAAATTCGACTCCAGTTGTAAAACCTTAAATTTTTTGTACTATTTTATTATTTAATATATAGTTTTTAAATTTTTGTTTCCTCTATGAACAAAAATGTAATGTAAAGAAGGACCAGACAAAAAAAAGCTAGATAGATGCATAATATAATACGGACACCTGCAACAGGCCTCTGCATTTGTATTACGTGGACGGGTCTAATATTGGATGACCACAACAACAAAGTTTATATACAGTTCTTAGAATAAATGAGTACATCCTCTTTGAAAAGTAAGATTTTAGTCATTTTAGCACTGAACACAAAAAAAAAATCTAAACTTTGACCAGACTGAGGTATGATTTTGTACAACCTCCATGATTATTAAGAACAACACCAAGTCTTTTAGATATGAAATGAACAAGTTGTTGACATATTGCAGCATCTATCTTTTTGCATTCCTCAAGAATGACTCTTTTAGAGCCTGTATGCTGGATTTAGAGTGATGCTACCTTGTCACTTCAGAATTCTTCATAGGTGTTCAATTGGGTTCAGATCAGTAGACAGGCTTGGCCACTGAATCACATTCAAGCAGAATAGTGACCATAGATGTGTGTTTTGATCATTGTCATGTTGGAAGAGTGCACGTCTACAAAGGCTACATAGTGATTGCAGGATCTTCTCTTTCAATAAAGAGCAGTACATCTGTGAATTCTTTATACTATCATTGAAATGTAACTGACACCAGCATGACTCATGTAGCCCCACAAAAAGTTACTGCCACCACCATGTTTCACTGAAGGTATCATGCCTTTCTCTTTGTACTGTTCACCTTTGCAATGCTATACGGTTTGGAAACCCTCAGTTCCAAAAACAGTTCTTTTAGTCTTATCACTCCAGAGAATAAAGTCCCAATAGTCTCTACATTATTCAGCATGGGCCCTGGAATATTGTGGTTGGGCATTTTTGTGCATGGGCTTTAGAAGACGCTTTCTTCATGGACTACACCCTTGCATGTAATATCTCTGCAGTGTACCCTGCATTTTGTAATGCAAAACACACCAGTTTGGCTTTCTATTTCTTTACCTAACTGCAGTGAACCTGCATGCCAATTTTCTTTAACCTTTTTCATCAGAAGACTCCTATTTAGGTTTTAGTTTCCATGGTCAGCTTGAAGATCTCTGTGAGATGGTTGCAGTTCCATCTTTGCTAAATATTTATACCACTTTTGCTCCAGTTTTTTGACAAGTAAATACAGCTTTGCTGATATTCTTGTAATCTTCTCTTGTGTTAATAATTATTTTGTCAAGTGTTGGGACATTTCTCTTCCATGTGGTGCCATTTTTGACAACATGAAATGGGAATGGGTTTCTTTGTTCAGGGAGACATGAAGCAGCAGTGGGTGCAACAAAAAATGATAATAGTAGGGGTGTGTTACGGGGGGCTGTCTGATAACCTAAAGGAGTATCAGACAGTCTGGGTCCACCGTGCAAAGACTCTGCTGCAGACTATGGCAGAGTGCAATACCTCTGTTAACTCACAGAAGGATATAATAAGAAAGTAAAGCAATTCCTCCCTTACTTGGAGGGTGTGTGGAATGATCTCTGTTAATAATCACAGAGACAAAGGCAAAGTGTGCAAAATGGCACCTACCTAGGTCCGCTCTTCTAGTGGTGCAAAAGAGACGAACAGCAGCGTAAGCCGCACAAAGCTCCTACCTGCGTTCGCTCCACTAGTGTGCGAGGACACGAACCACTAGATATGGCACCTGCCTAGGTCCGCTCTTCTAGTGGTGCAAAAGAGACGAACAGCAGCGTAAGCCGCACAAAGCTCCTACCTCTGTTCGCTCCCCTAGTGTGCGAGGATACGAACAACTGCTAGTCACAGTATAAGGAACGTTACCCTAGCGGCAACGTCCACCTACGAGTCGAACCACAAGGCCCAGCCAGACCATGTGCCTCAGGCACCTGCCTATGTCCGCTCCCCTAAGAGGTAAGGATACGGACAGCAGCCGAAGCTGTAAGGTATAAGAACGCTACCCTGCCGGTAGCGCTCACCTAGCATAGACAGAGGAATGCCTAGAGGAACGCGCACAGAGCGTCTACTCTTATGCATGAACCAAGAGGACTGAGCGCCATGCGGCGTGTGTCAGGGTCTTACATAGACTCTGTGCCTCATCCAAGATGGAGGACACCAGAGCCAATCCGCTGCCAAAACGACAGGAGTGACATCATGCTGGCCTATCACCGAGCAAGGCATCACAAGCACATGACCAGCGACCAATCGGCATAGAAGGTGTCAGAGACATGTGACCTCGTGTCAGCGATGATGTCACCCGCACATGTGCAATGGCTCCAAGATAGGACTTATTCTCCGGTGCTCGCACATGTGCAGTAGCAAGAAATCTGGACTTAGTCTCCAGCGCTCGCACATGTGCAGTAGGAAGAAATCTGGACTTAGTCTCCAGCGCTCGCACATGTGCAGTAGCAAGAAATCTGGACTTAGTCTCCAGTGCTCGCAGCAACCGTAACAGTACCTCCCCCTCAAGGGCCCCCCTCCCGGCGACGCAGGTAATCGGCAACTAAGTCGGGAGCATGGACAGCCTCCTCAGGCTCCCAAGAGCGATGTTCCGGGCCGTAACCCTCCCAATCTATCAAGAAGAACCTGCACCCTCTAACCATCTTAGAACCAACTATGGCTCGTACCTCATAGCTAGAGCGAGAGGAATCAGAGGCAGGAGAGTGCACTTCACGAGCGTGAGGTAAAATAGCCGGCTTTAGCAGTGAGACATGGAATTTGTCATGAATCCTAAGATGGACGGGTAACTTCAATTGGTAGACTACAGGATTTACCTGTCGAAGAACCTCATAAGGACCCAGGAAGCGAGGAGCAAATTTGACAGAGCTCACTCTAAGTTTCACGTGTTTTGCAGAGAGCCACACAAAGTCCCCTGGAGAAAAGACAGGAGCCGGGCGACGAAACCGATTGGACACCGTCTTCATACGGTCCTTAGCTGCTTGGATCGACTCTTGAGTCCGATCCCAAACCTCTCTGGCATTAGTTGCCCAGTCGGCCACAAGAGGAGGAGGTGCAGCAGCGGGAAACGGTACCGGTACCCTAGGGTGTTGCCCATTATTGAGTACAAACGGTGTCTGCCCAGTGGCCTCAGCCAGCGAATTGTTAAGGGCAAATTCTGCCCAGGGTAGGAGGGAGGACCAGTTATCGTGGTTCTCAGCAACAAAGTGTCGAAGGTATATAATCATAGATTGATTGGTACGCTCAACCAAACCATTGGTCTCCGGATGGTATGCCGAAGAGAGATTCAACTCAATTTGCAGAAGGCTACAAAGATCTCGCCAGAAACGGGAAGTAAATTGCGGGCCTCTATCACAAATGATACGATCTGGCATCCCGTGAAGCCTAAAGACATGCTTGAGGAATAGTTTGGCTAGCACCCTGGAAGATGGGATTCTCGATAACGGTACGAGATGAACCATCCGGGAGAAATGGTCCGTAATGACCCACACAAATCTATGTCCCTGTGAACATGGAAGATCACCCACAAAGTCCATGCCTACCACCTCCCATGGTCTATCTGGCACTGGTAAAGGATGCAAGAGCCCAGCCGGTCTCTGCCGTGATGGACGGTTGCGAGCACACGAGTAGCAGGAACCGACATATCTCTTGACGTGGCTGGCTAAGTGTGGCCACCAATACCACCTCTCCAGTAACTCTCGTGTCCGCCTAATACCAAAATGCCCACCCACCTTTGAGGTGTGGGCCCATGACAGTATATCATTCTGTCGATCAGGCGGAACAAAGGTCTTGCCCGGTGGGATTTGGTCTAACGTCACAGGGGAGAGCGTATGAAAAACCCTGGAGGGAAGGATAAGACGAGGTTCGTCAATCTCTTCCTGGGTAGAAAGCATAGAGCGAGACAGGGCGTCTGCCTTGTTATTCCTACTCCCAGACAGATAGTTGATGGAGAAGTGAAAGCGGGAGAAAAACAAGGACCAGCGGGCTTGGCGAGGATTCAGACGCTGAGCGGTTTGTAAGTACGTCAGATTCTTATGGTCTGTATAGACCTGGAAAGGATGTTTCGCTCCTTCCAGCAAGTGACGCCACTCCTCCAAGGCTAATCTCAAGGCGAGCAGTTCCCTATCCCCAATGGTATAGTTTCTCTCTGCCGGTGAAAAGGTTTTCGCAAAGAAGAAACACGGCCTTTTTCTACCTGCACCGTTCTTTTGATACAAGACCGCACCAGCACCCACTGAAGAGGCATCAACCTCTAAGAGGAAGGGCTTACTCTCATCGGGTCTTTGAAGAACGGGAGCAGTTGAAAAGTGTCTTTTTACTGCCTCAAAAGCCTGAGATGTCTCAGTAGACCAGGCTATGGGATTAGCACCTTTCTTAGTCAAGGCCACCAAAGGAACCACCAAAGTAGAAAAATGGGGTATGAACTGCCTGTAATAATTTAGGAATCCTAAGAAGCGTTGCACCGCCTTCAAGGAATGAGGTTCGGACCATTGCAGGACAGCAGAGAGCTTCGCAGGATCCATAGCCAGGCCCTCTTGTGAGATAATGTAACCCAAAAAAGGCAATGAGGACTGCTCGAATACACATTTCTCGAGTTTAGCAAACAATGAGTGCTCCCTTAAACGGGAAAGGACACGAACGACATCCTGATGATGAGTCTCCAGATCAGGAGAAAAAATCAGGATGTCGTCCAGATACACCACTACTGAGGATAACAGTAAATCCCTGAACACATCGTTTACGAAGTCCTGAAATACTGCGGGTGCATTACATAACCCAAAAGGCATGACGAGGTATTCATAGTGACCGTCTCGGGTGTTAAAAGCGGTCTTCCATTCGTCACCCTTTCGAATTCGTACCAAGTTATACGCACCCCGCAGATCCAACTTCGTAAAAACTTGAGCTCCTCTCAGTCTGTCAAAGAGCTCCGAAATTAAAGGTAATGGGTATTTGTTCTTTATTGTGATTGCGTTGAGACCCCTGTAATCTATGCAGGGACACAAATCACCCTCTTTCTTCCGAACAAAGAAAAACCCAGCTCCCGCGGGAGAGACAGACTTACGAATGAACCCCTTCTCTAAACTCTCTCTTATATAGGTCGACATGGCCTCCGACTCAGGTATCGACAGGGGGTAAACCCTGCCTTTAGGTGGAACGGAACCTGGGATAAGGTCTATGGCACAGTCATACGGCCTATGGGGTGGAAGAACCTCAGCACCCTGTTTGGAGAACACGTCAGCGAAATCCAGATAGGGTGTAGGTATGGGAGAGAGATCAGTAGATGCAACCGCAATGACCTTAGGTGCTAAGGGAAGACATCGGGACTGACATTTCGAACCCCAACTAATAATGCTGTCAGACTCCCAGTCAATGTGAGGAGCATGAGTCCGAAGCCATGGGAGACCCAGAAGGACGTCGTCTATACCCTCAGGCAAAACAAGAAAAGAAATCTCCTCTATGTGACCCTGAGACAGGGAAAGGCGCAAGGGAACTGTCCTCAATGTAATGGAGTCAGACAACATAGTTCCATTAACAACACGGACAGGAATAGGCGCCTCTAACATGATAGAGGGAATATTGTGTCCCTTTACAAATCCTGAGGACAAAAAAGTCCCGTCAGCTCCGGAATCCACAAAAGCCATAATAGGCCATGTATTCTCAGATAACGAGAGCTGACCTGGGATACAACACTTAGAGGGTGCAGAAGACGTCTCTAGTAACCCCCCTCTAATGGTTACTAGGCCAGGGAGTTTCCCTGACGACTAGGACACTTGTTGGCATAGTGCCCAGCCTGACGACATACGTAACATATAGGAGGACCAGACTTGCGTAGTCTGGAAGACGTATTACCTAACTCCATAGGAGTGGGAGATGTTTCAGATGCTGAGGAAGATGGTAGTGGACCCTCAACAACTGGAATAGCCCGATGCTTAGGGCGTGAGGAAGAGACCTCGAGTCTACGTTCCTTATGGCGTACATCGATCCTCGTTGCTACTGTGATCAAGTCCTCCAGAGAAGCAGGGACCTCACGAGTAGCAAGAGCATCCTTGACATAGCCTGCCAACCCTCTCCAGAAGATAGGAATCAACACCTTCTCTGGCCAATCTAGTTCTGCCACCAGAGTTCTAAAAGCAATGGCATAAGAACTAGTGGATAACGAACCCTGAGATAGATCTAACAGTCTCAGGGCCGCATCATGGGTAACCTGCGGACCCATGAATACCGCCTTAAGAGCATCAAGAAAGTCTTGATGTCTCAGAGTAACCACATCAGAGCGCTCCCATAGGGGAGTCGCCCATTCTAAGGCTTTGTCCTGAAGTAAGGAGATGATAAAGCCTACTCTGGACCTCTCCGTAGAGAAGCGAGAAGAGTTGACCTCTAGGTGTATCTGACACTGACTAATGAAACCACGACATGATCTGGCATCGCCAGAATATCTGTTTGGCAGAGCAAGTCGAAGATCATGTGCAGATGTCACCATGGTCTGAGGTTTATCCTCTATACTCTTGAGCCGTGACTCAAGTACTTGTATGTAACGGTGTAACTGCTGATATTCTGCCATAACTGCCAGACCCTTGGCTCAGTCCTAATGTTACGGGGGGCTGTCTGATAACCTAAAGGAGTATCAGACAGTCAGGGTCCACCGTGCAAAGACTCTGCTGCAGACTATGGCAGAGTGCAATACCTCTGTTAACTCACAGAAGGATATAATAAGAAAGTAAAGCAATTCCTCCCTTACTTGGAGGGTGTGTGGAATGATCTCTGTTAATAATCACAGAGACAAAGGCAATGTGTGCGAAATGGCACCTACCTAGGTCCGCTCTTCTAGTGGTGCAAAAGAGACGAACAGCAGCGTAAGCCGCACAAAGCTCCTACCTGCGTTCGCTCCACTAGTGTGCGAGGACACGAACCACTAGATATGGCACCTGCCTAGGTCCGCTCTTCTAGTGGTGCAAAAGAGACGAACAGCAGCGTAAGCCGCACAAAGCTCCTACCTCTGTTCGCTCCCCTAGTGTGCGAGGATACGAACAATTGCTAGTCGCAGTATAAGGAACGTTACCCTAGCGGCAACGTCCACCTACAAGTCGAACCACAAGGCCCAGCCAGACCATGTGCCTCAGGCACCTGCCTATGTCCGCTCCCCTAAGAGGTAAGGATACGGACAGCAGCCGAAGCTGTAAGGTATAAGAACGCTACCCTGCCGGTAGCGCTCACCTAGCATAGACAGAGGAATGCCTAGAGGAACGCGCACAGAGCGTCTACTCTTATGCATAAACCAAGAGGACTGAGCGCCATGCGGCGTGTGTCAGGGTCTTATATAGACTCTGTGCCTCATCCAAGATGGAGGACACCAGAGCCAATCCGCTGCCAGAACGACAGGAGTGACATCATGCTGGCCTATCACCGAGCAAGGCATCACAAGCACATGACCAGCGACCAATCGGCATAGAAGGTGTCAGAGACATGTGACCTCGTGTCAGCGATGATATCACCCGCACATGTGCAATGGCTCCAAGATAGGACTTAGTCTCCGGCGCTCGCACATGTGCAGTAGCAAGAAATCTGGACTTAGTCTCCAGCGCTCGCACATGTGCAGTAGCAAGAAATCTGGACTTAGTCTCCAGTGCTCGCAGCAACCGTAACAGGGTGCTACTAGTCCTGTGCAAAAGACAATTTGTATAATTAAAAGAAAAAGATTGCACAGAAGGAAAACAGTACACACCAAATAAAGAAAATAATATGTAAATGTGACATTTTCTTGAGACAGAAAAGACACTGATAAGCATTATAAAATATGTAAGGGCCTTTTAATTTCAAGAGATTTTCCTCAAAGTTGATTCTCCTCAAACTCGTGTACTTTTTCTACTTTTAATTTGCGTACCATATTTTTCGGACCATAAGACGCACTTTTTTCCCCCCAACTGTTGGGGAAAAGTGGGGGGTGCGTCTTATGGTCTGACTATAGGGCTGCGGCCGGGAATGAGGGTGCTGCGATGGAGTGGGTCATCGGGGGCACGAGCAGGCTGCAGCAGCGCCTGCCGTGACCACGTGAGCCCTCTCATTACATATGCACGCCCATCCTCCCACCCATCATCTCTCAGCGAAACCGGCGCTGACAGGTAGGCGGGGTGATGGGTGGGGGGGTGCGCGCATAATTAACAGCCGGCCGTGATCACCCCTGGAAACTACAGCCTAGAGTGATCATGTGCGGCTGTATTCACTGCCCCCCGTGCATCATTATTAGCGCGGGGAGTAGTGAATCAGTACACTCACCCGTCACCGTGTGTGGAGCCGTCCCCATGCAGCATTGCGCGATGTCTTCCTGTCTGTGCCAGTCAGCTAATCTGGACACTAGCGGCGCAAACAGCAATGACGTCATCACTGTGCGCGCCGCTAGTGTCCACCAGATCAGCTGACCGGGCTCAGACAGGAAGACATCGATTCGCGATGCTGCAGACAATGGTGACGGCTCCACACACGGTGACGGCTCCACACAGCGGCGCTGCAGCTGAGACAGAGATCGGTGCTTCAGGGAGTGAGGAAAGGTAGGTATAAACGTTTATTTTTTTTCTGTGCCACAGGATACAGGCCATATACCAGGATGGGGGTATTTCATGAGCAGGATGGATGGGGGTATATCATGAGCAGGATGGATGGGGGTATTTCATGAGCAGGAAGGATGGGGTATATCATGAGCAGGATTGATGGGGGTATATCATGAGCAGGATTGATGGGGGTATATCATGAGCAGGATGGATGGAGGTATATCATGAGCAGGATGGATGGGGGTATATCATGAGCAGGATGGATGGGGGTATATCATGAGCAGGATGGATGGGGGTATATCATGAGCAGGATGGATGGGGGTATATCATGAGCAGGATGGATGGGGGTATTTCATGAGCAGGATGGATGGGGGTATATCATGAGAAGGATGGATGGGGATATATCATGAGCAGGATGGATGGGGATATATCATGAGCAGGATGGGTGGGGGTATATCATGAGCAGGATGGATGGGGGTATATCATGAGCAGGATGGATGGGGGTATATTATGAGCAGGATGGATGGGGAGTATATTATGAGCAGGATGGATGGGGGGTATATTATGAGCAGGATGGGGGTATATGAGCAGGATCATAAACAAGGCAGGAGGATCCTTAACAGAATGGGGTACCGTGGTAGAGAATTTGGGGACATTACCCCCATAACAGTGTCAGCAGCAGATCCTCGCCCCATACCAGTGTGTCATGACCATATTTTTTGGTTAAAATTTAATTTTCCTATTTTCCTCCTCTAAAACCAGGGTGCGTCTTATGGTCAGGCGCGTCTTATAGTCCGAAAAATACGGTAATTCTCTTCCAGAATGACAATCTGCAAAGACCAACTGCGAACAACGAGTCATTCATTCATAAAACAGTGTACCAATGTATATCCTGCTTATTGTGGAATTGTGTGGTACGCTAAACACTTTTAGAATTAGAAGTGAGTTTTTTTGAGCAAGTGATACCCTGGTTATTACAGAAAGAAGATATGTATGTAACTGGTCATATTAAAAAATACATTTATATTGTCTTTCAACAGTTGGCTAAATATTAAGTGAAATGTAAGTTTTTCTACTTACAGAGAGAGAACTTCCACTGACTATAGAGGTTTGACTATAATCACACTCAGATCTGATATTACAGCCACATAGAATAAAGGACAGCTGTAAACTGGATGAAAGGTTTTGGGAGTCAGTTCCTATAAGAAGGAAGGTAAATCCGTCCATGCTTGTCGGTGTCCACGTCAAAGTTCCACTGTCTTTTGCAGCAATAAAGAAATGAGAAATTAAATAATATTACAGTGAATGATGGATACTTTTCTATTTTATGTTTATATGCACTTATGTAAAGAATTAAATACTCTAAATATTAAATCTTGTACATATTAATAGACAGAAAAACCGCAGCACCAAATTAATTCAAGGCTAATACAGTATTGCTGCAAAAAGTGAAGTTTTTTTATTCGAATTTGGCACTACAGAAATTATCTAATGTTTCGACCTATTGCAGGTCTTTCTCAAGGTCTTTTTCTGAAAATAGCCGGGGTGTAGACACATGGATAAAGTTACAGCGTCCACAGAAGAGGTGCCGGGTGGGATGTGGCAGCATAAGCTGCAGAGGATTCACCAGGTGTTAGCACCCACATGGCGGATCCTCTGCAGCTTATGCTGCCACATCCCACCCGGCACCTCTTTTGTGGACCTTGTAACTTTACCTATGTGTCTACACCCTGGCTCTTTTGACACAGATATCCTTGAGAAAGACCTACAATAGGTCACATTTGCAGCAATACTGTATGAGCCTTGATTTATTTTAGTGCTGAGGTTTTTCTGTCTACTAATAGAGGACTATAGGCCACTTTAGGGCTCCCACACACATCCGTTAAAACCACGCACGTGTGATACGGGCCGTTTTTCAGGTCCGTTTTCCGTTTTTAGGTCCGTTATTATGGTATGTGTGGCCTGCGTGTGCATCCCGTATGCTAGCCGTATGTGCGTGTGGAATGTCCGTGTGTGCGTGAGTGAAATAACTGACATGTGTGTGTGTTGTCCGTGTGAAATGTACGTGTGTGATGCAAAATGTCGTTACTACATGTCGGAAGACAGAGTAGCGGGATGAGAATGAACTCGGGTGAACTTCACCCGACTTCATTGTCATGCCGCGGCTCTGTCTGTGTGCCGTGTACTGATTAGCGGTCACCTGTGAAGGATTCACCGGTAACCGCTAATCCCCCGAGTGACTGAAGTGTCCCCCCTCTCTCATACTCACCGATCCCCGATCACCGGCGCTGGACGGTGTTCACACTGCTTCGGCGGCTTTTTCTAATTTGAAAAAGCCGGCCGCTCATTAAACAATCTCGTATTCCCTGCTTTCTCCCCCCACTGGCGCCTGTGATTGGTTTCAGTCACACACGCCCACCACGCTGAGTGACAGCTGTGTCACTGCACCCAATCACAGCAGCCGGTGGGCGTGTCTACACTGTGCAGTAAAATAAATAAATAAATAATTAAAAAAACCGGCGTGCGGTCCCCCCCCATTTTAATACCAGCCAGATAAAGCCATACGGCTGAAGGCTGGTATTCTCAGGATGGGGAGCTCCACGTTATGGGGAGCCCCCCAGCCTAACAATATCAGTCAGCAGCCGCCCAGAATTGCCGCATACATTATATGCGACAGTTCTGGGACTGTACCCGGCTCTTCCCGATTTACCCTGGTGCGTTGGCAAATCGGGGTAATAAGGAGTTATTGGCAGCCCATAGCTGCCAATAAGTCCTAGATTAATCATGTCAGGCGTCTCCCAAGATACCTTCCATGATTAATCTGTAAGTGACAGTTAAAAAACACACACACACCCGAAAAAATAATTAGAAATAAAAAACACTAACAAAGTCCCTCATCACCAATTTATTAACCCCGACAAAGCCCTCCATGTCCGGCGTAATCCACGGACCTCCAGCGTTGCTTCCAGCTCTGCTGCATGCAGGTGACAGGAGCAGCAGAAGACACCGCCGCTCCTGTCACCTCCACGCAACAAATGAGGTGAGTAGTGTGATCAGCTGCTGTCAGTCAGGTAACTCGCGGCCACCGCTGGATCCAATGGGCTGCCAATAACTCCTTATTACCCCAATTTGCCAACGCACCAGGGCAAATCGGGAAGAGCCGGGTACAGTCCCAGAACTGTCGCATATAATGTATGTGGCAATTCTGGGCGGCTGCTGACTGATATTGTTAGGTTGGGAGGCTCCCCATAATGTGGAGCTCCCCATCCTGAGAATACCAGCCTTCAGCCGTATGGCTTTATCTGGCTGGTATTAAAATGGGGGGGGACCGCACGCCGTTTTTTTTAATTATTTATTTATTTTACTGCACAATATAGACACGCCCACCGGCTGCTGTGATTGGGTGCAGTGACACAGCTGTCACTCAGCGTAGTGGGCGTGTGTGACTGCAACCAATCACAGGTGCCGGTGGGCAGGTAAAGCAGGGAATACGAGATTGATTAATGGGCGGCCGGCTTTTTCAAAATAGTAAAAGCCGCCGGAGTTTTTATAATAGCAGTGCAGCGCCGCGCCGGAGATCGGGGAACGGTAAGTATGAGAGAGGGGGGGAACTGACCGACAGACAGCGAGAGGGACAGATAAGACAGAGACCGACCGACAGACATAGAGACCGACCGACGGACTGAGGGAGAGAACGAAACAGAAAAAGAAAAAAGACCGACATCACATGAAAAAAAGCACAAAACGTACAGGGAGCAAACAGAGGTGCGTCCGTGTCACTCGGACGTGCGCACAGACCCATTGACTTTCATTGGGTCCGTGCTGCGTGTTGCGTGCAGAAAACGGACATGCTTCCGTGCAAAACGCACACAGGTACGGATCACGGACACGGACAAACCGACATGCATCAAAAATGCACGTGGAGCTTTTATCATACAATAACATTGGTGCACGTTTGGCCGTGTCTCCAGTATACACGGAAACGGACCAAACACGCACGTGTTTCACGGATGTGTGTTTCAGGCCTTACACACAGAGATAAATCTGCGACAGATCTGTGGTTGCAGTAAATTGTGGACAATCAGTGCCAGGTTTGTGGCTGTGTACAAATGGAACAATATGTCCATGATTTCACTGCAACCACAGATCTGACAAAGATTTATCTCTGCGTGTAAAGTGGCCTTTAGTCCTTTCCTTGAGCACAAACTCTATACCCAGTTCTTTCCCTCCTATTCTTGTACTTCAAGGTCTATGTATTTGCTTTACATATAACCTCTCCATTTTTAACACATTTTATTCTTATTCTCTCTGGTTTATTTTTTTCTACAACTGCGCTAATATTTGTAACCACTTTTTATTTCTCCAATGTATTTTAAATAATAAAAGAAAGAATAAAAACTTTTCAGTTTTATTTAGAAGAATATTTGTTGTTTTTTGGGTGTAGAATTATGTTTCTATATTTGTAGACTGGAAAAAAACAACTTTGCGTAGCCAGATGCTGCAATCATTTGTCACCATGAAGATAACATTTGGAAAGTAGAAGAATGAGCACAGTAACCCAGATTGCAGGGGGTTAGTTTGTAGTGACACATAGGTCTTCATAAGCACTTTAATCACAAAATGGTGTCAGGTTTTAACCTTTTCCTATCCTGAGTCCCTCCGGGGGGGATATTCCAAAAATTCTGTTACACTCCTTTGTCTTTTGTCACTGCCTTGTTTATCATTCACATGTGAATAAATTGATTTCCTGTTGATTTATTTTACAAAATTCATTCATATTGCAAAATTCTGTTTTGACGTTTTTTCCCAATTATAATAGGATTTCAAAGGGCAGAACAGGAAATTTTATTGGATAGGAAAAGGTTAAATTAAGATTATTTGATAAATTTCACTTATTTATTTTAGATGCACTAGATCAATATAAAATTGGTCTACAAGTTCCCAAAGTCCTTAAAACACAGGTACCATAATGTATATGAAATGTAAAGAACAATATGTAATGAATAATTAAGTGTACAGTAAATAAATTTGATTTATCCAACAACTTTTTGCAAAAAGCAATTTAGGCTCATTCATGTGGTGTCAAATGAGAGAATCACTCACCAGTCAGTTTAATATCAGCATTTGTATCAGGATCAGCAGAGAAAACAACTCCTGTGCCATTAGCAGAATACTGTACTGTAACAGGAGTATTTATAAAGCCTTCAATAGTCATATTTCCAGTAATCAGTGGAGCGACGGCATCTGAAAACACAAGAACGAGGCAATGTACAGTGCTGCTACTGTATGTACTATACGGTCTTTTTATGTAACATTAACCTACAAAATAATGTTTTGTGCTAAGTCTGAGAGCAATCATTCCCCAAGTTATCATCTATATTACATAGGTACAGTGCTCATCATTAATGCACTCCAAAATCAAGCCACGGGTCATTGCGTCTCTACATTTTTGTAATGATAACACAACATTGATATTAATGACTTTCCAAGGGATTACCTACATAATGTCTATGAGGGACCATTGCTTTTGTAATAAGTGATGTAATGCAAAAGGAGAAAGGCCGTACATTACAATGTATTATCCTTATGAAACAATAGTTGTAATGCAAAACAAGAAAGAAGAAAAGAATATAAAAAAAATGTTTTGGTTAAGATACTTACGTAAAGTAATATTGGTTTCCTCCAGTTGTAGTGAAACTTTCATTGTTGCTAAGCCGAGTTCTGTATTATTTGTGACCAGGGCATCATATATACATTCAGTTTTACCACCACAAGTTCCCTCCAATTTTGTATACTGGTCTTGATATTGATCTCTCAAATCACAAAGGAAAACTGGGATGAATGAGTCTGTCCCTTGTGCGGGTGGTTCTTTAAACAAGCTCGTCTCGTTGACTCTCCCTGTGTAGCACAGACATATATCTCAATATACATCTCTCACCATTTTACAGTACGTATAAATATAATTTGCACAAAGTATAATGTACATGAATAAAGAATATGCCCATCTATGCCCTATTATGTAACTGTCACACGGAGACTTTCACAAACTTCGCCAACTGTCATGGTGGCATCAGGTTCTGTTCATATTACAGATTCTGACACTATGCCTGAGAGATTTTCTGGTGACTCAGGCGTCGACCTGCTGTGTGCTGATTCACAGGCAAGCTAGTAAGTGTTAATCTCTGCTAGTCTGTTTGTTAGTTCTCTTTGATCACCTGTTGTGAGGGAGCCTATAGTTACCATCACGCATAACGAGATCGCTAGCGAGATTGCAGCTGAGTCACGGTTTCCGTGACGCAGTAGTGATCCCGTTAGCGTTCTTGTTATGTGTGACACCTACCAGCGATCAGGCCCCTGCTGTGAGATCGCTAGTCGTTGCTGAATGGTCCAGGCCATTTTCTTCAAAGGCGATGTCATGCTGGGCAGGACACATCACTGTGTTTGACACTGTGTGACAGGGTCACAGTGACTGCTGAGATCGTTATACAGGTCGCCACTGCGACCTGTATTGTTCCTGCATCGCTGGTAAGATCTGACTGTGTGACATCTCACCTGCGACCTCCCAGCGACTTACCCGCGGTCCCTATCAGGTTGCATTGTTTTCGGGATCGCTGGTAAGTCGTTGTGTGTGACTGGGCCTTATCACATCTGCTGGCTGGTTCCATTCACCTATAGCAGCTCTATTGTATCTTAGTTGGTCTGGTGTGGTGTCTCAGACTATCTGGTGGTTGCAATACTTATTGCTTTGTGCTGTTCTGGAGTTTACCCCAGTTGTCTTTTGTAGCTTTTTTCCTGCTTTTGTTTCCTTCTGAATCTCTTATTGTCTTATCCTGTGTGTGTGTTATGTTTGTCAGTTTTTGTTTTCCCTTGTCCCTTTATCTATGGTTAACATCCCACTCCTGACCCATCGTTTCCTGGTGAGAGGGGGGAATTAGATTAGGACTGATCAGGAGCAGAGCCAGGAATGGGACTCAGGCATCTCCATTAGGAATATCCCTGAGGTTAGGGATAACATTGGGACTCATAGCATCAGGGACAGCATAAGGTCCCCTATCCCTTGTTATCCAACAGTCAAGCAATATAATACCTGGTCTGAGACAGGTTCAGCTTTGCAATCCTATAGTATATACTATGCATCATGTTATCTGCTGAATCTGAATTTCATTTCTGTTACCAACTTCTGACATATTTCTCAAATAATGTGTGACAAATATTATTGCAGCTATGGTTCATGCTACCAAAACTATGGGAAGCATGAAGTCAGTGGCTGACTGCATCTATCTTTGAATGTCTAGAACATATGAACAAGCAAGTAATGAAGTTGCGTGTCTGCACATAATCATATATTATAAATTATAACTTATAATGCAATAATATTGCTACAATAGTGCCTGTCTAACTTTGCAGGCTTAGCTGTCCAGATTTATTTCTGGAGACCAGTGGAGATGTTTCGCAATATGCCCATTGAACATAACAAAATACAATTCTTACAATATGGTTTGGTGGAAGTGTGATTAAAGGGTTTAGGTCATCTTATTTAGCAGAAACCCAACACTTCCCAAACTCACATTTTCCTGATTGCAGAGGTGGTGGGTGCTCTCAATTAACTGATTGATTGATAGTTCTAACCTACAATATCATTATATCATTGTGCTGCCAGCCCAAACTGCAAGGTTCCATTGCTGCTCAAAGGCAGATTTGTCTCCCCATCATTGGATGGGCAGTGGAACTAAAGTTGGGTGGTATGTGGTGCTAACATTGCACTGTAGCGATTCTGGACACTAGAAAAGAACTTGTAAGCATTGCACTTGTTTGGCCACTACTGAGAATTTTATTAAGATGTAAATTGGAAAGCTGCTTGAATTTACAAGCACTATCTATTTATTGCCATCTAGGTAGAAATGGTGTAGAAATAGCGTTTGGTAGCTCTTACTGAATATTATACAGAAAGTTTCATAATACCCCTTGTACAATTTTGTTGCGTGTGTTAAGTGCCAAAAAACAAGTTGGCTAAAGGATGACATACACAAGTGGCATGTGCTGTGATAAACTGCAAATTCTATATTGTTTTTTTCTATCAGACATTACCAGTTAATCCTATAATGGAGATCTGCCCCATGACCTCAATGAAGTACTTACACTCCATTCCATAGTAGAATATCTCTTTTTCTGAGCTGTTAATGGGAAGCTTTGTGCCATTATTGAAAAAGAAATCATCACTCTGGTCATTATTCCAGGTACCTGCAAAAAGTAACATTATAATTACTGACTAGATTTCTACAATCAATTATTCTAATAAAAACAATAACAAAAGAAGAACCTTCTATCACCAACATATACACTTTACGATCAATTATTAGGTAAGTGAGTATGTTGACCATATCATCATTTTTATACAGATTTTCCAACTCCAAGCTATATAAACTTGAATGCATATTGGATGAAGAGTATCAGGTGATATGTATTTGTGTAATGAGGCTTGAGAATATGAATGCCCTTTCCAAGGAGTACAGAATTATTATTATAGTAAGTGAGGTGACCCAGACTACAGGAATGTACTGTGCATCATGATCAACGAATGCTGCCATCTGGTGACTAGAGTTGACAGAGAAAAGAAACAAAAGCAGAAGGATTTGTTGCACAGGGGAAAAAATGAACTGGATAGACAGGGGAATATGTGAGGTAGAGGCTAAATCCCATTAGGCTAAGGGCCCTCTGCTGACATCATGCCCATGTGACCAGAAGGGGCAGGGCCTCTGCCAACATAGCCGATATCAGGAATCAACTCCATGCGGTCATGGAGTTGTTTATAAGTGGGGTTCTGGGGGTAAAACCCACAGGTGGGTGTAGCCCTCTTGCATGATTTTAGTGAACAGGAGGAAACATGGCCATAGCCACCAACTAAGCCAGCCATGCCCACTACCCAAGCCGGTCATGCCCACTAACCAGGTAGTTCTTTCTAGCCACTGGGATTTAGGCCCAACTGAATATGTGATCTGCAGTGGTACAGCAAGAAGCAAGAAAATAAAACCCACAGGGGCCAGGGCAGGAAGTCAGTCTCTATCTAGATTTGCAGCAAATTGCATGTGAAATAAGACCTACACTGGCTTATAGCCAAACCCTAGAAGATGTGTGTGAGGAGACGCAGAGCTTTTATTGATAGGAGAAGAGCTTTGGGGTACAGGACCTTCCTGAAGAAAAAAATCTTAGGTGTCTTGATTAAAGGGATGAAATCCCCAAATGCGTGAGCAGCAGAAAAGGAGGCCTGATTAAAAGGATGGAATTCCAAATCACATGAGCAGCAGGCCCAGAGGCTTGATTAAACAGACAGAACCCCCAATCACATGAGTTGCAGGCACGGAGGCCTGATTAAAGGAACAGAACCCCTGATCAAGTGAGCTATCTGCTGGTGATAGAAAGGAATAGCTGTGACCGACAGTACCAGATTTGGGGCCTAGCAGGAGTACATATTTTGCTCTTGTAGGGGCCTAGAACAGCACTTGTTATCAGAAAGTAAAATGGCCAAAGGAACGCCTTATGGATTCAGCTTGGACTCTGATGGTTGATGGACCTTTGTATCCGTCATAATATTACTTCATGTATAATGCTATCATAGTTAGTAAATTGGTTTGTGGCATCAGACCGCATTTATTTGTGATAGGGAAAATTAGGGACTGCTAGTTTATAACTAGCCTACTGGTGTCAGACTTCTAAGTTCAGTAGTACAAGGTTTATTACAGGCTTATTACACTGAAAGTGTTGATACCCTTGAAATTGTTCCACAAAATGAAGTATTACTCCCAGAAAATTAATGCAATTGCATGTTATGTTATACATATGATTATTTCCATTACGTGTTTTGGAACAACATAATAGAAATAGAGGAGAAAGGCAAACTGAACATCATTTTACACAAAACTCCAAAAATATGGTGGACAAAATTTTTGGCACACTCAACTTAATATTTGATTGCACACCCTTTGGAATAAATAACTATTATTAATCACTTCCTGTAATCTTCAGATTTCCTCATGCTTTACACACATTCAAGGCACCAAGTGCCAGAGGCAGCAAAACATCTTTGAATCTCCACCATATTTGACTATAGGTACTGTCTTTTCTTTGTAAGCCTCATTCCATTTTTGGTAAACAGTAGAATGATGTTCTATACTAAAAAGCTCTATCTTGGTCTCATCTCTCTATAAGGTGCTTTCCCACAAGGATTTTGGCTTGCTCAAGTTCATTTTGGAAAACTGCAGAATAGCTTTTTTATGTGTCTCTGTCAGCAATTGGGACCATCTGGGTCTCCTGCCATAGTGCATAGTTTTTCATTTCATTCAAATGTTGAAGGATATTTCATGCTGACACTGATGCATCCTGAGCCTGGAGGACAGCTTGTGTTTTTTTGGAACCTTATGGGGCTCCTTATCCACCATTCGGACTATCCTGCATTGCAATGATTCATCCATATTTCTCTGCTTTCCACATCCAAGGAGATTAGCTATAGTGCCATGTGTTGTAAACCTCTTGATTATGTTGCGCACTGTGTACAAAGGAACATCAAGATCTCTATAGATGGACTTGTAACCTTGATATTGTTGATATGTTTCAAAAAGTTTCATTTTCAAGTCCTCAGACAGTTCTCTTCTCTTTCTGTTCTCCATACGTAGTGTGACATGCATAGATACACAATGCACAGATTGATTAAACTTTGACCCTTTTTATCTGGTTTCAGATGGGATTTTTATATTGCCCACACCTTTTACTTGCAACAGATGACTTTGAACAAGCATCAGATGCTTGAAATAAAATTGTTTACCTACAATTTAAGAAAGATGCAAACAATTTCATCCATTCTGGGAGTTTTGTGTAAAATTATGTCCAGTTTGCCTGCATTTTTCTCTGACTTTTGTGTTGTTCTAATACACACACAGGAAAGAATGTGTAATTACAATAATTTAATGAGATAAATATTTAATTTTCTGGAACAATTTCAAGGGTGCCACTTTAGGCCATGACTGTATTTTATAGGGCAGCGTTTACGGACAGGGAAAGAATTAGGGATAGACAATAACTGCTATGGCAAAGTTAGCCTGGAAAGACTCTGTTGTATTTTATTGTCATTGATTTGAAAATTGCTGTCTTGTTGATATTATACCTTGTCTTACTAAGTAGTATTTAGTTAATACACAAAAACTTGTTTTACTACACCACTGAGTCTGCGCTCTCTGAATTCTTGCACCTGTTTACAGTAGCATTCCTGAATTTGCTAAGATATTGGGGCATGATCACACAAACACCAAAAGTTTGGTTTCAAATAATCAACAAGGTGTCAAAAAACATGTTGAGAAAAAAGATATACATTAATTGTCAGAAATTTGAGAAGAATCAAACATGAAGCAACCAGGAACCCATTATCCTCCAGTGCTGCCATATTCCAGAAAGGGAACCTCTATGAAGTGCCCATAAGCACAAGTTGAAACCTTGCCACCAAAGAACAAGACACAGACGTTGAAATGTCAAGAATGGGCTAAGAAATAACTGAAGACAATTTTTTTAAAGGTTTTATGGACTGATGAGATGAGAGTAAGGGGTACTTCACACACAGCGAGATCGCTACTGAGATCGCTGCTGAGTCACGTTTTTTGTGACCTCATTAGCGATCTCGCTGCGTGTGACACTGAGCAGTGATCTGGCCCCTGCTGTGAGATCGCTGCTCGTTACACACAGCCCTGGTTTATTTTTTTATTGTTGCTCCCCCGCTGATAAGCACACATCGCTGTGTGTGACAGCGAGAGAGCAACAATCCTGAATGTGAAGGGAGCAGGAGCCGGCGTCTGACAGCCTGCGGTAAGCTGTAACCAAGGTAAACATCGGGTAACCAAGGTGGTTACCCGATATTTACCTTCGTTACCAGCCTCCGCAGCTCTCACGCTGCCAGTGCCGGCTCCTGCTCCCTGCACACACTAAGTTAAGCGGTGTGAGCTGGTAACTAAGATAAACATCGGGTAACCATACCCGATGTTTACCTTACTTACCAGTGTCCGCAGCTTCCAGACGCCGGCTCCGTGCAAGCGCAGCGTCGCTTGCCTGTCGCTGCTGGCTGGGGGCTGGTCACTGGTCGCTGGTGAGATCTGCCTGTTTGACAGCTCACCAGCGACCATGTAGCGATGCAGCAGCGATCCTGACCAGGTCAGATTGCTGGTCGGATCGCTGCTGCATCGCTAAAGTGTGAAGGTACCCTAACTCTTAATGGACCAGTTTGATTGCTGAATTAGTAGTGGGCACAGACCTCCACTTCAACTCAGGTGCTAGCAAGGTGGAGGTGGGGTATTCCTATGGGCTAGTATTATTTTAGATGAGCTAGTTGGACCTTTTCAGGTTCATAATGAGACTCAAAATTAACTTTAAAACTTGCTGCCAATTTTTCAATTCTTCAACTGGTGGTACAGGAGAAAGTCTGCATCTTTCAAGAAAACCATGATTTTTATGCAGGAAAATGGTCGACCGCATGCATCAAAGTACTTGGCTGCTTGTCTAAGCAGCAAAGGCCTTAAAAATGAAAAGATAATGACATGGCCCCTTCCTCACATGATCTAAACCATATTGAAAACTTGTGAGCCCTTCTTAAATGAGAGATTTTTAGTAAAAGAAAATAGTACACCTCTCTGAGCAGTGTCTGGGAGGCTGTGGTTGGTGCTGCCCAAAAAGTTGGTATCAACACATAAGCAAACTAACAGACTCCATTAATGGAAGACTTCTATTTGCATTGTAAAGAAGGACAGCTATTTTGGTCACTGATATATTTTTAAATGTCAGAAATGTATTTTTATATATGTTGAGTTGTTTGGGTATTCTCTTTTTAACAGGTGAAAATAAACAAATAAGATGGGAAAATTTTCATTTTTCATTTAGTAAGATAATAATTCTGCACACTAATGGCTCCTTCACATGAGCATATAACATGGATGAGGGCTAGCCAATGTTTTATCTGCAGTGTTGACCAACACTTTTTTTCCCATGCTGATTTGTCATGAGAAAAGATCCCAACATGCTGAGATTGGCAACATATATCAGATGACGTGTACCCATTCAAGTCTGTGAGTTAGTGCAAAGCGATGGACTGCACTTGTATGTCATCTGAGTGCAGTTCAATTTATGTGGACACAGACGATGGAGAGGATGAAGACATTAGGTTCCCTGTCTTCTCTGCACCTGTAATCTGATTCTTACAGCAAACTGATACTCTTCTTAAACTCTGATCAAAGTATGAGTTGACTGTTATTAGCATAATCGATCTGTCTCTTCTGCATGAGAGAATCTATGGCCGTGTGAGGGAGCCATAACAGTTGAAGGTAATCTAGCTCGTCTTTGGCAGTAACCGACATGCAAGGATCAAACACTCTGAAACGTGGAAAATCTTTGAAGAGAAAAAGGGATCCAGCTTCCGGAATATGATAAAACAATTCTTTGAAACTTTATTCTCTTAAAACCATGGATTTTTCCAATACATAACACCATAATATATGGAGGCAGCGAGCCCAGGAATCGACGCCGTAATAAAGTTTCAAATAATTGTTTTACCATATTCCGGAAGCTGGATCCCTTTTTCTCTTCAAAGCCGTAACAGTTGCCCAATAATTATGCACACATAGATAATCTCCTAAGAAAGGCGAAAACTCACTTTTTTCTAGAATATTCAGGTTTATTAACCTTTTGGATTGATCAACAGCACTATAGCTGTTCAATAATAAAATGAATCATCCAAAATAAAAATGGCTTAATAATTGTGCACACAGTGGAAATATATTGGGGTCAAAATTACTGAGAAAGGGTAAATGTAATGCCTGGACTAGAACCTGGCGAAAGTACAGATGGGCTTCTGCAAAAAGAAATTGTTAATACGGAGGAGGAAAAGTGATGATGATTTAAAATAATTAACCGTACATAGAATTAACATACTCGCACTTACCCAGCAGTCCTTTGGTGTTATTTAGGAAGTTATTGGGAAGACTGGATACAGCAGTCAGCATATTAGACTGGGCTGACACTTGTACCGACAGAGAACCTTCAAAGGTTGCAGTGACCATTGAGCTATTGCTTTTAAAGAAGACAGCTGCGTTGCTGTCATTAATATCGGCTTCCATGTCTAGAAACAAAGAGAAATTTCAAAATTGATTATAAGTGGATGTTTCCTGATCCATAAACCATCATTTAATTTATTATACTTGGTTTCCTGTTAAACATAGAACGTTTTAATCGAGTATGAAAATGTCTGGTAGAAAAATGTTCCTAGAGATATTTTTGGATTTGGTGGAAATTAATATTATTCAAAAAGCTTATTCCATTTGTAGCTTGAATTACTTAAGATAAAATATATGGATTGTATTATAATCTAAGAAACTATAAACGTGTCTAATAAATGTGATTAACTAAAAAAGTGATTGCTTTTTATTGTGGACTCAAAAATTATTGATACAAATGTATTTTTTTTAAATCTTACCATTTATAAGTCTATATTAACGTTAAAATGGATTCTTAATTTTCAGGTATGCTCTGCTCAAAAATGGTGAGAGCGAAACCCTTCCATGTTATGGCAGGATATGACTGCCTCTCTTAGTGAAACAGGCCCGTTCAATCACAGAGTTAGATTCTCCACCTATGACATATATTTCCTATTGACTGTCTAGGATAGGAATACTCCTTTAAAGGGGTTTCTGGCCTGTACACAAATTTTTGCATTTACTCTGACTGCAGACTGCCAAATTATCACTGTGCAATGATCCCACTGTCACGATTCTCATTTATTTCCAGCATGAGTGGCTAATCACATGATCACAAGTATCTGAGTTCCATACTTGTGATTTTGTACTGACTAGACTCTAGTTCAGTTCTCCCAATATTCTTGCCCACTTCCAGTTACATGCCTAGATTTTCATCCTCTTCTCTTAATGTTTTATTGTGAGAAATAAATGAGAAAGCTGGTCGGCATGTGACTGCAAGTCTGAAGACCACAAACGTCTGCATAGATGGGCTCAAAATATGGAGTAATTGTAAGAGTGCACATTGTCACCATACAGTAATCTGCAGTGGCATGCAAATGTGACGCCCTGGCCTATCAGCTCGTCACAAGGGTGCCGTGCAATCTTCCCTTCTGCATTGTACCCGCTCCTCATTGGTTACGGGTCCTGTCACTTTAGCGTTGCTATCAACAGGTGTACATAAATCCTGAGAAACACTCTGCACCACACCCACCAAACACCCATTGGGCAGCCTGAGGGGAATAGGGCCACCCAGATGGAGGGCTGGTAGAAGGAAGGCAGAAGTTTCAGTGCAGAGAGTGAGTTGTAGAGAGTGGAGGTGGAAGGAGAGACAGCGGTGACAGTCCAGGTCACGCTGTGGAGCTGGGCTCCTGTACCCGTCCCAGGTGCCAGACCTTGGCCTGGCCAAAGGGAGCTGGAACCCCGGTCAAAGGGGGTAGTAGCAGGGAGTACGGTGCTGCTACAGAGAGCAGGCCGGCTGCCTTGTACTACAACCGGACAGGGACCAGGCCACGACGGGGTACGCGGACCCTAGGCTTGGAAGTAGCTTCACGCAACCCAGTAAGTCACCCGACGGGAACGGAATCTTCAGGAACTGTTCCCCACCCGCTTCAGAATTGGGATACTAGCGCAATGAGGGGGATAGGACTTCCCACGAATGTCCAGAAAATCCCAAGCGTAAGTGTAAGGGATCCACACAAAGAACACACAGTGCCAAGGGACAAGGCTTCAAGACAACAAGCAGCACCAAGAGGACACGGACCCAGCGTGCCCGTATAAGGACCACAGAGTGCTCAAGAGTTTGGTTTACCTGGTGTCAGCATCAGTGACTTTGGACTGTGTGAGTACACGTTACCCCCCTTGCACCCGACGGGTTCCCCCCGCCATCCATCACCAGGCCCCGGGACACCACTCCCCTACCCACGGAGGGGTTAACAACTTGAGCTGCCACGCACCAGCGTTCCCGGGCTCCCCAAACCGGCAGCGGTGGTCCCTCAAATTACCCCACACCGTGGGTGGCGTCACAAACACTATCCCAAAACACAAAAACTTCACCTTTTTATTTCGAGAGGCCGCACGACCCTCGCCTCGGGTCCGGAGACCCCTCGAGCCACTGCGGATCTGGGTCTGAGCAGCCTATCGGCTGTTGCAGGGGCGGCACACATACTCACTGTTAACTAGGTTATTTGGAACTTTGCTTTGTTTTCCCTTTGTTGTTATATATCTGCCTGATCTGCCTGATGTCGTTCTTTGTCAGTTCAAAATCATCATGGATCACTACTACTTCTGATCATTCTTCTTCAAGTGATGTTAGACCAATAGAGCAGCACTGTGTCTTTAGCTCTGCTCTGTAGATGGGGTGTCACAGTAGATGGGGTGTCACAGTATATGGGAGGCTACGGTTGGTGCTGTCCAAAAAGTTGGTCATCAACATCGACTTCATTAATGGAAGATTTATCACTGTTATTGTAAAGAAGGACGGCTATATTGGTCACTTCAAAACCTACATTTGTCAGTTCAAAACTGTCATGGACCCTTACTACCTGCTATCATGCTTTTTCCAGGGACGTCACACCAATAAAGCAGTGCCTTCTCTTTTGCTCTATGCTGTAGATGGGGCATCACTGCCAATATCCTACTGATTGACAGTCAGTTCCCCACTCACTAACAGTTAGGAGACAGCTGTAAATCATTATGACAACGGCAGTGATGCCCCTTCAATAGAGCAGACTAATGGAAGAAGAGCTGCTCTGTTGTTATGAGGCCAAATGAATCAGCAGATATGCCGTCAAGAGTGGTCAGCCGGACAGAACAAGCAGATAGTTAGCTACTAACCTCCTGTAAATATTTTAGCCCTATTTGGAAAAATAAGCCAAGTTGCAGATGATTATTAATTTTTCTCATTCAACAATGTCAGTTTTTAAGTCTGCATACATCTTAGGCCTGAAACACACATCCGTGAAACACGTGCGTGTTTGGTCCGTTTCCGTGTATACTGGAGACACAGCCAAACGTGCACCGATGTATTGTATGATAAAAGCTCCACGTGCGTTTTTGATGCATGTCCGTTTGTCCGTGTCCGTGATCCGTACCTGTGTGCGTTTTGCATGGAAGCATGTCCGTTTTCTGCACGCAACACGCAGCACGGACCCAATTAAAGTCAATGGGTCTGTGCGCACGTCCGAGTGACACGGACGCATCTCTGTTTGCTCCCTGTACGTTTTGTGCTTTTTTCATGTGATGTCGGTCTTTTTTCTTTTTCTGTTTCGTTCTCTCCCTCAGTCCATCGGTCGGTCTCTATGTCTGTCGGTCGGTCTCTCTGTCTTATCTGTCCCTCTCGCTGTCTGTCGGTCAGTCCCCCCACCTCTCTCATTCTTACCGTTCCCCGATCTCCAGCGCGGCGCTGCATGGCTGTTATAAAAACTCCGGCGGCTTTTACTATTTTGAAAAAGCCGGCCGCCCATTAATCAATCTCGTGTTCCCTGCTTTACCCGCCCACCGGCGCCTGTGATTGGTTGCAGTCACACACGCCCACCACGCTGAGTGACAGCTGTGTCACTGCACCCAATCACAGCAGCTGGTGGGCGTGTCTATACTGTGCAGTAAAATAAATAAATAAATAATTTAAAAAAACGGCGTGCGGTCCCCCCCATTTTAATACCAGCCAGATAAAGCCATACGGCTGAAGGCTGGTATTCTCAGGATGGGGAGCTCCACGTTATGGGGCGCCCCCCAGCCTAACAATATCAGTCAGCAGCCTCCCAGAATTGCCGCATACATTATATGCGACAGTTCTGGGGCTGTACCTGGCTCTTCCCGATTTGCCCTGGTGCGTTGGCAAATCGGGGTAATAAGGAGTTATTGGCAGCCCATAGCTGCCAATAAGTCCTAGATTAATCATGTCAGGCATCTCCCCGAGATACCTTCCATGATTAATCTGTAAGTGACAGTTAAAAAACACACACACCTGAAAAAATAATTTATTAGAAATAAAAAACACTAACACATTCCCTCATCACCAATTTATTAACCCAGAAAAAGCCCTTCATGTCCGGCGTAATCCACGGACCTCCAGCGTCGCATCCAGCTCTGCTGCATGCAGGTGACAGGAGCTGCAGAATACACTGCCGCTGCAGAATACACCGCCGCTCCTGTCAGCTCCATGCAACAAATGAGGTGAGTAGCGCGATCAGCTGCTGTCAGTCAGGTAACTCGGGCCGCGGGTAACCTCAGTGACAGCTCAGCTGATCGCTCTACTCACCTCAGTAATAATAACTCCTTATTACCCCAATTTGCCAACGCACCAGGGCAAATCGGGAAGAGCCGGGTACAGCCCCAGAACTGTCGCATATAATGTATGCGGCAATTCTGGGCGGCTGCTGACTGATATTGTTAGGCTGGGGGGCTCCCCATAACGTGGAGCTCCCCATCCTGAGAATACCAGCCTTCAGCCGTATGGCTTTATCTGGCTGGCATTAAAATGGTGGGGGACCGCACGCCGTTTTTTTTAATTATTTATTTATTTCTATACTCCATAGTGACACGCCCACCGGCTGCTGTGATTGGGTGCAGTGAGACACCTGTCACTCAGCGTGGGGGCATGTCTCACTGCAACCAATCATAGGCGCCGGTGGGCGGGGAAAGCAGGGAATACGAGATTGTTTAATGAGCGGCTGGCTTTTTCAAATTAGAAAAAGCCGCCGGAGCAGTGTGAACGCCGTGCAGCGCCGGTGATCGGGGATCGGTGAGTATGAGAGAGGGGGGGACACTTCAGTCACTCGGGGGATTAGCGGTCACCGGTGAATCCTTCACAGGTGACCGCTAATCAGTACACGGCACAGACAGAGCCGCAGCATGACAATGAAGTCGAGTGAAGTTCACCCGAGTTCATTCTCATCTCGCTACTCTGTCTTCCGACATATGTAGTAATGACATTTTGCATCACACACGTACATTTCACACGGACAACACAAACACATGTCAGTTATTTCACTCACGCACACACGGACATTCCACACGCACATACGGCTAGCATACGGGATACACACGCAGGCCGCACATACCATAAAAACGGACCTAAAAAACGGAAAACGGACCCGAAAAACGGCCCGTTTTACATGTGCGTGGTTTTCAAGGACGTGTGTTTTAGGCCTTAGGAAGTGGAAAAACTGCTGTCTAACTGCTATCCATTTTTCCAAAACTATTGCTCACATAATCTAATCTTATAAATTGGAAAAAAGAAGGGGAAATGTTATCTGCTTCTGTTTCCACTTTTTGTATTAATGCATACAAAGGCAAATCTTTATATCATAGACTTAGCATATTACATGCTAACAAAACAAAAATTCACTTACCTTCTGAATAACTGAATAACGCTTCCTGACCATCAAGGAAAGTATCAATACTGTTAGAAGTATCCAGATACCACTCCACCTGAAAGTAAAAAAAAAGATAAATAAATAATCTTATGCTCTAAAGTAATGGCAATAACCAAAATAGAGGGCTATTATTCACAAGTTTTCAATTCCATTTTGCTTTATCTAGTTCAAATATGGAGAGAAAAGGGTTAATAAATAGCACTGCCGTAGAAAGGAGGATCCATGTAGAAGGAATGATTTTGTCTATGCGTTTCAAAGCCTTATAGCTTCTTCCTCAGGACAATTCATATACAGTGATTTGTCTTGAGGAAGAAGCCATAAGGCTTTGAAACGCATAGACAAATAAAATCATTCTTTTTACATGGAGCCTCCTTTCTATAGCAGCACGGTTTATTAACCCTTTTCTCTCCATATTTGAACTGCATCTCCATATGTGGGTTCTGCTGCAGCCGTATTTGCGCCATTACAGTGGTTGTGATTCTGACAACCACATTGGGTGAGTCTACAGCACCTTTGCTAGTGTTTTAGGATAAGACCTTTTTTGTGCTTACTGTCTCTTCCAGCACATTTAAGGGTATGTTCACACACTGCTCTTTATACCAGCGTTTTTGTGCGTTTTTGCTGCAGAAATTTCTTAAGATATTCTTGTAACCTTTCTGCAGACATTCCCCAGCAAAACCTATGGCAAAAAATTAGCTGTCGGTGCGTTATTGGTGCATTATTTTAACGCAGGTGCGCTAATCCTTCACTCTCAAGAAATTTCTTAAGAAAAATCCTTTTTCTAGTGTGCACAAAGCCTAAATGTTGCTTTATCTATCATTAAGGCCTCTTTCACACGTCAGTGATTCTAGTACGTATGTGCTTTTTTTTATACGTACCAGAATCACTGACATACGCAGACCCATTATAATCAATGGGTCTGCTCACACATCAGTGATTTTTCACTGAACTTGTCTCCGTGCAGCGTTCACGCGTGTCCGTGATTCTGCACGGAGACAAGTCAGTTTTTTTCTGGCATCACTAATGACCCACGGACCACACTGTAGTGTGATCCGTGTGTGATCCGTGAAATACATACCAGAAAATCACGGACATATTAAATATTAAATATTTTCAACTTACCTTGCCTGCGATTCGCTGTGCAGCCTCTTCTCTCGGCAGCTCCTGCCTGGCTCATGATTATTCATGAGAGCAGGAATAGCCGACCAGGCAAATCGCTGCCCAACATCGCTCGGACCCGTCGCTCGGACCCGTCACACATACTTACCTGCCTACAATGTCACTGTTGCCGGCAAACCACCTCCTTTCTAAGGGGGAGGTTCGTGCGGTGTCACAACGGCGTCACTAAGCGGCCGCCCAATAGAAGCGGAGGGGCGGATATGAGCGGGACGAACATCCCGCCCACCTCCTTCCTTCCTCATCTATCAAATTAAGAGGGAACCCAAGCATTTTTTTTATTATTTAAATAAATAATTTAAAAAACAGCGTGCGGTCTCCCCCAATTTTGATACCCATTCCTGGGGCAGGAATTTGTATAAATTTCAACAAATCTGCATCTGTTGGCAAAAAAGTGCACAAAAATGGTTTTGATGCCATTTTGTGAGGATTTCTACCCGGATATGCAAATTTAGCGCAGACATTTCAGCACCAAATTTGCATCTCCTGGGAGAAAACTGCACCAAAACAGTGTCAAAGCCATTTCTGTGCATTTTTTGCCAATGGATGCAGATTTTGTGCTGAAATTTATACACCATATTTCTGCACCAAATCTTCATCTCCTGCCCAAAAAAATGAATCAATACCGCATAAAAACTACATCGCATTTTGATGTGTTTTTTGCCAAAAGTTGCAGATTTGGTGTAGGAATATGGTGTATAAATTTCAGCACCAAATCTGCACCTCTTGGCAAAGAACTCCCTTGATATTCTGCCAGGAGATGCAGATCTGATTGGGCTCAGTTCACCTTAGGTGAGGTCACTGAATTCAATCAATTCACCTGAGTTGAGTTTGTGACTGTGGCCGCACATAAACTCAGTGATGTCACCGCTTACAGGTGTGGCTAAGTCAGTCTCTGCCTACAGTCGCAGTGTGCAGTTATGTTCTGTGCCCGCATGCTGCAATAGCACGATGTACCAGATCATCCTGGGTCCACTTGTGGATTATGTCAGACCTGGGTATTTTGGGGGTTATGAGACCCCCATTACTAATCTGCAAGTGAAAAGAAATAAACACAAACACCCAAAAAATCCCTTATTTGAAATAAAATATGAAAAAATGCCCTCTTTTACCCCTTTATTAACCCCAAACACCCAGGTACAACATAATCAACATGAGGTACCATGATGATTCCAGCTACAACTGAAGTGACAGGGTGTGGCCATAGAACATTACCACCCGCTGTGAGCTTAAAGGGAACCAATCACCATGATTTTCGTATATAACCTAAAGCCAGTGCTGTACTGGCAATATCAGGCTGCTTATCTACATAGCATTAGTGATCAGCTCGTATGTTTAGGCTTTCAAATCCAAGAAAGTAAACTTTATAAAATCATGAGCTACTTGATTGGCATTTGCATCACAGCAGATAATATATGAGTGGTTATTCATATGGATTCCCACCCCCGTGCCTGTTGTTCCTCCTTCTCTCTGTCTATGGTAAGTATTATAGTTACAAGTCACATACCAGATGAATCGTTTGTATAATACAGAGTCTGAGCCACACGATGAGTCGTGACGTCACTCAGCTAGAGCTGGAGGAACCCACCCGCCAATCCCATGTGTCTGTGAGTTTGCCCATCACTAGTCCTGACACTTTGCATGTCTTAAACCAGACACTGCGACAATAAGTACATGCATTACTTCATCAAGACACAATGAATTAGGCGACACATGGGGTAAAAACATATTATGTCCAATTATTGATTTGTGGCTTTTTTAAATCACTTTTCTTCGTTCTTATATTTTTCATTGATTTTTTTGGTATCCAATTCATCTAAATGACATACACATGACCAATACATTTTGTGCACAGACCAAAATTGGTGGAAATCATTTGATTAATTTATCTCGCTGGGTAATAATGGGTTAATACTAGCTTTGTTTTACTAGCCAGTATTAATAAGTCACTAATTGAGAGGTATTTACAGCAACACACTGGCAGTAATGCAATGATGAATCAGGTAATAAGTAAGCTGGCATAACAGTGACTGTTGAACACCTCAGTATAAAACTTGATATTTTTCCTAACATTCGTCCCAATAGTTTTTCTGATACTTACCTTAACCCTAGCATTGCTTGAGGTGTATTGCACGGCGAAGGCCTGGAAGTTGGTGGCATTTGCTGGTTCAGTCTGCACTGTACGACCTTGTAGAACTAAAGAGATGTCTGAGTCCGATGCATTAAGGAGGATGAAATCTCCAAGTCCATTGAATGTGTAGTTTAACCCATCAAGAGTTGTAATGTGAGGATCTCCAAACATCCATCCTGTAACAGAGAATTAATACATTGTTTACAGACTTTTGTTTTAGGGATATATTTATTGCTAATGAAAGCTACCATCATTTTTATGAAATGTCTTATAAAATTCTAATAAAATAAATCCACAGTGGCATGCAAATGTTTTGGCACTCCTGGTCAAAATTACCATTATTGTGATCAGATAAGCAAGTTGAAGATGAAATCTTTTTATTCTCTAAAAGGAATAAAGCTAAAAATAGCACATTTCCTGAACAGTCTAGGCCCCAAATATATATATATATATATATATATATATATATATATATATATATATATATATATATATATATATATATATATATATATATATATATATATATATGCATGTGTGGCGCCCCTGACCTGGTCAGACGCCACTGGGTACTGCACCCATGCTGGGTGTGTGCAAACAGGTAATCCCAAAGGCTGAGTAGGGTGTATACGCACAGACACATAGTGACCAGGTCTCACACACACAACTTAGAGGGGACCCCTGGGCAGACCCAGGAGGGAGCGTGTCCTCCACATCTCAGCTAGTGATGCGGTGGAGAGGCTGGAAACTAGTGTGAGTCAGTGGCAGTGACTCAGAGAGAAGCAGTAGAGAAGGACACATGTCAGTCTAAAGTGGAGAGCGGGCATGCAGACACCGTCAGACGTCAGACCCTGCCCGTGTAGTGGTTGTTGGCGGGGGAGAACAGTCACGAGAAGTTGGAGAGATAGACGCTGAGGAAATCAGTTAGTCTGAAGGGCACTGAGGGAACCAGCTGGTCGTGAACGGAGACTTCAGGAGGGCTAGGCACGCAGGTGAAACAGGTTCCCGAAGTAGGCTCAAGTTTAACTACCTACTACACCTGCTGGTGGAGTGGACAAAAAGTCCCACACCAACCAACACAGAGTCCGAGCATCAGCAGCAATGAGGGGGCCCATAAGGAGGATCGAGCCAGCAGCTATCCACCTTGGTCCACGCTGCCAGCAAACGGGAGAGAAAGGGGAGAAAAGGCAGATGCGACTTCCCTGGATGAATCCCACGGTACTTTAAGTCAGGGGTTGTCCGAAACAAGAAGTGCTACCGTGTTTTCCCAATAGTAAGACACCCCCGATAGTAAGACGTAGTGGGGGTTTTGGGGGGGTCGGCTAATGTAAGATGTACCCCGAAAGTAAGACGTAGTAAAAATTTATTTATTTATTTTTTTTCCTCTTTACAGTACAGTTACAGCAGCCGAGCGCTCAGCTGAGCGCCCTAACATGCCGGCGACCGAGCGCTCAGCTGAGCACCCTGACATGCCGCCGGCATGTAACAGCTCTCAGCTGAGAGCCCTGACATGCCGCCGGCAAAGCGCTCAGCTGAGCGCCCTAACATGCCGGCGGCCGAGCGCTCAGCTGAGCACCCTGACATGCCGCCGGCATGTGACAGCTCTCAGCTGAGAGCCCTGACATGCCGGCGGCAAAGCGCTCAGCTGAGCGCCCTGACATGCCGCCGGCAAAGCGCTCAGCTGAGTGCCCTAACATGCCGCCGGCCGAGCGCTCAGCTGAGCACCCTGACATGCCGCCGGCATGTGACAGCTCTCAGCTGAGCGCCCTGACATGCCGCCGGCAAAGCGCTCAGCTGAGCGCCCTAACATGCCGGCGGCCGAGCGCTCAGCTGAGCACCCTGACATGCCGCCGGCATGTGACAGCTCTCAGCTGAGAGCCCTGACATGCCAGCGGCAAAGCGCTCAGCTGAGCGCCCTAACATGCCGGCGGCCGAGCGCTCAGCTGAACGCCCTGACATGCCGCCGGCATGTGACAGCTCTCAGCTGAGAGCCCTAACATGCTGCTGGCAAAGCGCTCAGCTGAGAGCTGACACATGCCGGCGGTCTGGCGCTCAGCTGAACGCCCTGACATGCCGGCGGCTGAGCGCTCAGCTGAGAGCTGACACATGCCGGCGGTCGGGCGCTCAGCTGAACGCCCTGACATGCCGGCGGCTTAGCAATCAGCTGAGAGCTGACACATGCCGGCGGTCGGGCGCTCAGCTGAGCGCTCGGCTACCGAGAAATGTTGAAATGTTGCAGTAATGTTGTCCGTGGTCCATCAGGACCATGGACAACATATAAAATCACACAGCCTCAGTGCCCTCATGTGCAGCCGCTGGTGGTTAAGTTTCCTTAACTTGCGGTACACTTAGGGCGCAATCGCGGCAAGTCCCCATACGGTACATTGCATGGAGACTTGAGGCGATTGCTGTGGGATTTTTTCCAATATAAGACATACCCCGAAAGTAAGACATAGTGGCACTTTTGGGGGTAAAAAGAAAGTAAGACACTGTCTTACTTTCGGGGAAACACGGTAGGAATGCGAGTCAGCAGTCACCCCTACACCAGCCTGAAGGATACATGGCTCTCTCTGGTCTATCTCAGTATCGCCCGGGTTACCTCACAAAACCAGCTGCACGTGAGTAAACAAGTTGAAAGACATTTCTGGACTGAGACTGAGCTATTCTGCGACCTGTTGTTCCACACACATACACCCAAGCCCCTGGGGCAAGCCTCATTCTCGGGAGGCCACACCATCTAATTGCAAATACCATCAGCCACAGACACTCGTTAAACTGCAGAGGTGGTCACCCCTCACCCTGACCGCAAACCGAGGGTGTGTCATGACTCCTATGAAAGTGAACCTGACATACCTGTTGCCAGAAAGGTCCCTACAGAGAAGTCCCTGCAGTGTCCCGCAGGCGACCGCTGCAGCGCTGTGGAGGGCGACTCACATGTACACACTGTATTTTTTCCAGCTTTTTCATTTTTAAATTAAAAAAAGGAAAATGGGCCGATGGAAAAGTTTGGGCACAATGCATACTTAGCACATAGTTCCATTCCTTTTGGCAAGTATCACTGCTTGTAAACATTTTTTGTAGGCATCCAAGAGTCTTTCAATTCTTGTTTTAGGGATTTTCATTTGTTGTTTCCACAGGAAAAGTCTTCTGTGCTCTTTTTCTGTCTAGCCACAGATTTCAATGATAATCAAATCAGGTGATTGTGAGATAATTGATAAATCTTAAGCTTGTATCTTTTGAAGTAGAATATTGTGGATTTTGAGTTGTGCTTAGGACCATTATCCATTTGTAGAAGCCATCCTCTTTTCAACTTCCACTTTTTTACAGAGTGTTGTTTTTACATCAAGAGGAAGGTTGAACTAGATTGACCTAAGTCTTTTTTAAACCTATTTAATTATGTAGCTCTGTAATAGCTGCTGCTGTAAAAATTGTTAGTATTTTCTGAATGAAACTCTTATGAGGTTTTATACACTCATGTGAACCTGGGCTATGGCCTAATGAGAAAGGCAAGGAATAGTGATGATCGAGCACTAAAATGCTAGTGTGCTCAGTAGAGTTGAGCGATGTTCGATTCGAACGGTTCGCCAATTTCAAATTTGAGTGATTTTGGGTGGTGTTCGAGTCGTTCGACGAACTCGAACGATTTGCTTCAAGTTTGGCAGTTCGAGTTACGTTTGATAACGGTTCGATTACCAAAAGCGTGTCTTTTCACAGTAAGGCTATGTGCGCATGTTGCATATCTGCATGCATCCTGCGTCCCCAGCACAATCCCTCTTTCTTTCCTACTAACTGATGACGGGCGCGGCGCTGCACGGCTGTCACAAAGCTCGGCGGCTTTTCCTCTTTTGAAAATAGCGGCCGCTTCCTTATTCAATCTGGTATTCCCTGCTTTCCCCGCCTACCGGAACCCATGATTGGTTGCAGTCAGACATGCCCCCACGATGAGTGACAGCTGTCTCACTGCATCCAATCACAGCCGCGAGTGGGCGGGTCTATATCGTGCAGTAAAATAAATAAATAATAATAAAAAAAAAACAAAACTGCGGTTCCCCCCAATTTTGATACCAGCCAGGATAAAGCCACATGGCTGGAGGCTGGTACTGTCAAGATGGGGAGCGCCACGTTATGGGCAGCCCACCACCCTAACAATATCCGCAGGCAGCCGCCCGGAATTGCTGCATCCATTAGATGTGACAGTCCCGTTACTCTACCCAGCTCATCCTGAATTGCCCTGGTGCGGTGGCAATCGGGGTAATAAGAGGTTACTCATGGCAGGCGTCTCCCCGAGATACCTTCCATGATTAACCTGTAAGTGAAAGTAAATAAACACACACACAACGCAAAATCCTTTATTTGGAATAAAAGACAAAAAAACACCCTCCTTCCCCATTTTATTAAAATCCCCAAATACCCCTCCAGGTTTGACGTAATCCACAGAGGTCCCGCGATGCATCCAGCTCTGCTACATAAAGTTCACAGGAGCGCTCTGTATCAGATCTATGGAGCAACTGACGTGAGCCACGCTGTCACCGGGGACGTCACTGAGGTAATGCCTGCGTGTGCTGTGATGATGGGGGTTGTAGTGCCTGCGTGTGTGCGAGGAGGTTGCGTGCGGTAGTGCCTGCGTGTGTGCGAGGATGAGTGCAGTAGTGCCGGTGTTTGCCCTCCCATCCATCCATCCATTCTTCCCTCCCTCCATCCCTTCCTCCATCTCTCCCTCCATCTCTCCCTCCATCTCTCCCTCCATCTCTCCCTTTCTTCATCCCTCCCTCCATCCCTCCCTCCATCCATTGATCCCTCCCTTCATCCCTCCCTCCATCTCTCCCTCCATCTTTCCCTCCATTCATCCCTTCCTTCATCCCTCCCTTAATCCCTACCTCCATCCCTCCATCCATCCCTCTCTCCATCCATCCATCGATCCATCCATCTTTGTAGCTGAATAATCTACTTCTGGATTCTCTACTAATCTAACCAAATCTTCCTATGCTTTTCATTACAGACAGTGGCTCATTGAGTAGAGCTACTGCCTAAGAAGAATTAGTTCACGAGTTTGAGTCCCAACTGTCCTGGTAAAGAATTTAACTTATTTTTAATTTTAAATTATAATTATTATTTATTTATAATTATAAATTTACTTATGCACTGGGGAGAGGAGCCGGACATCATCTGTGAGCCGTGGGACACACCTCTAAAATTGGAGCAGTTCATGGAATGAGGCTGCATTGCTCTCTCCTCTCTCTCTTCTCTCTCTCTCTCTTCTCTCTCTCTTTTTTCTCTCTCCTCTCTCTCTCTTCTCTCTCTCCTCTCTCTCCTCTCTCTCTCTCTTCTCTCTCTCTTCTCTCTCTCTTTTCTTTCTCTCTCTGTCTCTCTTTCTCTCTCTCTCTCTCTTTTTCTATCTCTCTCTCTCTTTTTCTCTCTCTCTTTTTCTCTCTCTCTCTCTCTCTCTCTTTTCTGTCTCTTTTCTCTCTCTTTTCTCTCTCTCCCTCTATCTCTCCCCCTCTCTCTCTTCTCTCTTTCTTTTCTCTCTCTCAGACCTGGCGATGATCAGCTGATGCGGTCACCTGACGGCATCAGCTGACACTATAAGTCGAGCGTTGTGGCCGGCTTTTTACCGCCCGGCCGGCTAAACTATCAGCTGCTGCTGTCGGACAGGAGTCTGCACAGAAGTGTATAGTTTTTTGGGGGGGTTTTGCACTGATGCATCAGCTGATTGTATAAAAGACGTTTATACAATCAGCTGCTGTGTCATTTCATTCAGGCCCTTGAACCTGACACATCATCTGATCGCTTTGCCTTCCAGCAAACCGATCAGATGATATTGGATCCAGATTGAACGGCGCGGGACCCTTGACCCAGGATTACTGCGGAGGAGGTTTCTTTATTTCAATAAAGATGGAGTCACTAATTGTGTTGTGTTTTATTTCTAATAAAAATATTTTTCTGTGTGTTTTGTTTTTTTTTATCTGTACTAGAAATTCATGGTGGCCATGTCTAATATTGGCGTGACACCATGAATTTCAGGCTTCGAGCCAGTTGATAATATACAGCTAGCCCTAACCCCATTATTACCCAGCAAGCCACCCGTCACCAGGGTAGCTGGAAGAATTGGATACAGCGCCAGAAGATGGCGCTTCTATGAAAGTGCCATTTTCTGGAGCGGCTGCGGACTGCAATTCGCAGCAGGGGTGCTCAGAAAGCTTGGGCACACTGCGCTGTGGATTCCAATGCCCAGCTGCCTAGTTGTACCTGGCTGGACACAAAAATTGGGCAAAGCCCACATCATCTTTTTTTTTAATTCATCCATGAAATTCATGAAATAATTTAAAAAAAAGGGCTTCCCTATATTTTTGATTCCCAGCCAGGTACAAATAGGCAGCTGGGGGTTGGGGCCAGTCCGTAGCTGCCTGCTGTACCTGGCTAGCATACAAAAACATGGCGAAGCCCACGTAATTTTTTTGGGGGGCGAAAAGCTCCTGCATACAGTCCTGAATGGAAAATGGTGAGCCTTGTAGTTCTGCAGCTGCTGTCTGTCTGTATGGAGGAGAGCAGACAGCAGCTGCAGAACTACAAGGATCAGCATGCTGTATCCAGGACTGTATGCTGGAGGGAGAGACAGGGGGAGCAGAACTACAAGGCTCAGCATGCTCCATTAACTAGTGTATGAAGAAGAGCAGACAGCAGCTGCAGAACTACAAGGTTCAGCATACTCCATCCAGGACTGTATGCAGGAGTTTTTTGACCACCAAAAAAATGACGTCGGCTTCGCCATATTTTTCTATGCTAGCCAGGTACAGCAGGCAAGTACGACTGCCCCCATCCCCCAGCTGCCTATTTGTACCCGGCTGGGAACTAAAAATATAGTGAAGCCCTTTTTTTTTTTAGTTCATGAATTTCATGAAATAATTAAAAAAAAAAACGACATGGGCTTCACCCCATTTTTGTGTCCAGCCAGGTACAACTAGGCAGTTGGGGATTGGAATCCGCAGTGCAGGGTGCCCAAGCTTTCTGGTCCTCTCTGCTGCGAATTGCAATCCGCAGCCACCCCAGAAAATGGCGCTTTCATAGATGCGCCATCATCTGGCACTGTATTTAACTCTTCCAGCTGCCCTGGTGATGGGTGGCTCGCTGGGTAATAATGGGTTAATATTAGCTTTGTTTTACTAGCTAGTATTAAGCCAGAGATTCCTAATGTCAGGCAAGTTTGACATGGCCATTAAGAATCTCCAATAAAGGGTTAAAAAAAATACACCACACAGAGAAATAATACTTAAATAGAAATAAATACAGACACACTTAGAGACTCCATGTTTATTACTCCCTCTCACTCCTCCACGATCCTGGTCTTCTGTCTTCTTTCTCCTTCAACCCATGCAGCTCTGCTACATCAGACAGCACTGCATGGGAGGAAGACTCTGCTGCTCCTGTTCAGTCTAATCACTCAGTGAGTGAGCAGAGGCTGCGGGTTGTAAGCGGTGACGTCACCGCTGCCACCGTTGAAATAGTAATCTGACAGGTGGGTTACTATAGCAATGGTGATCTCCATTATTCACTGGCTGTGGCATCCAGTTCTTCCATGTGGGCTGACTCTGTAAAGAGTGCCCACATTCAGGAACGTGGAGCCAACCATGTGCCCAAGCATCTCTCCGGTACACGGAGATGCTCAAATGAGCACAGCGTACCGGAGAGATGCACTGACAGGACCTAGCATGACGTCCAGCCACGTTACCAGTCTGTAGCCAATGAGATAATAGACATGTGACTAGTCACATGCTATGACGACGTCACGGAAGGTCCTATCATCAGTGCTGGTTACCAGGAGGGCGCAGCGATGATCGGAAGGTGGGAGACAGAGCGCAGGACGCATCGCGGGGACCTGTAACTGTAATGGCAATGTTTATTAACTGCATGTGTACATGTATAATGTGTTTGTATGTGTTTTTGTTTGCCTGCCATTGTTTTCAATGGGGTTCGAAGGTGTTCGTCGAACGTTCATCGAACGTTCGCCGAACTAAGCCGCTCTTCGTCGAACCGAACTCGAACACTAGGGGGATGGCTCATCTCTAGTGCTCAGTACTTGAATCACACAGGTCGGACACTCAGACGGGCTCAACTCAAGTACCAAGTACAATGTAAGTCAATTGGAAACTCATGCATTTTTCTGGAAGACCCTAACAGGAGGGCTGCGAAGTCACTGAAATGGATGGAAACAGCACTCAAATGAAATGGGAAGAGCATGGGGAAGACACTTAAAACACATCTATGTTTCCTAGGTCGCTGCAGGGAACCTAAATTAATAAAAAATATTAAGTGCGTCTCTTCCATTTTTGATAACCAGCTAAGGTAATGCAGACAGCTAGGTGCTGATATTATCAGACTGGGAAGGTCCATTGATATTGGCCCCTTCCCAGCCTAAAAATACCAACCTGCAGCCACTCCAGAATTGGCGTATCCATTAGATACGCCAATTCTGATGCTTTTCCCAGCTCTTCCCAATTGCCCTGGTGTTATAGTAATTGGGGTAATATTTTTTGTGGTTTATGACAGTTCTGTAATGTTCTCTTGCATCAAGCCCAATGGGTTAATAATGGTGTAGTGGAGTGTGTCAGACAGCCCAATTTCTAAAGCAGTAATCAAAAAACCCACACACAGTGCAGTGTTGAGTTGGCGGCTCTGATGAAAGTTATTGACACTTACTGCTAGTCACAGTCGTGGGAGCTGCATTTAGGGAATGTGGACTACGACAGAGGAACTTCTTGGGAACATTTTTATTAATAAATTAGTGAATCAGTGATTGTGTGGGGGTGTCTTTCCTGTGTGTGTGGTTTCCTTTTGGGTTATTAAAGTGGTATCTGATAGACACCTCTTCATTACTAAGCCCTTTGCTTGATGCCAGCTGGCTTTACATAGCTGAAATAAACGCCAAAAAATATTACCTGCATTTATAATCAGGGCAATCGGGAAGTGCCAGGTAAACTGCCAGAATTGGAAGATCTAATGTGGTGCACCAATTCTAGGGCACCTGCAGGCTGGTTCTTTTAGGCTGGGAAGGGCCAAATAACCATTGGCCTTCCCAGCCTAATAATACCAGCCCGCAGATATTTGTTTTAGCATGGCTGGTTATCAAAAATGGAGTGGTTTAATTATTTATTAGGTTAAACAAAGTTAAAAACACCCTTTAGTGACACATAAAAGATACTAAAGGATACAAGTGTACAAACTTTGCTCCAATCAAAGCTTTCCTTGCTAGATTAATGCCCCTTGAACTACTTACAGAGGATAATGTGCCGAGCATCACGCCCCCGAATCTCATATAAGACCCGATGATACATTGCGGCTGGCCAATTACAGTAATGCAAGTAGTTAACATGGTTACAGCATTACCCTGTATGACAGGCAATTTCCATTTATTCACTGTCTATCAGCCGCAATATTCGGTTTATGCTCAATCAAGTATCGAACAGTGGCAAGCACACTTGCTCATCACAAGTGAAAAATTGCATAGGTAAGTATATGAAGAAATTCATTTTTATCTACTATTAGTTTATAATTGCTTTTATTAGTAATGACAGCCATGTATATTATACATTATTTACCTGGCTTTTGTGGCCTGTAGGTTTGGCAGTTAATTGGTGGTCTCTTCTGCCTGTACATAGTGCAGAACTGAGGATCATCTACATCATTGCAGCACCAGTTGTATGCCTGAAGCTCGGCATCTAGTACATCTAGGAGATAAGACATTCATTTCATTGCATCGTTCTTACAAATAGTTGTTTTTTTATAATAAATCTTCTTACTCACTATTGCTTGATGAATTAAACATCCATGTCCGTTCCTGGAAACCCTCTAAGAACTGATTCTGGCTGTAGTATACACATCTGACAGTGGCATTGTGCCTGTTAGGAGATGTGCTGCGCAAAAGTTTGGCATTGTTTGACCCACCTGAAAGTAAAAGATACATATATATATCAAATACTATTGCAAATGTACTAAGATTACAGAATAAAGGAAACTTTATTACAAGCTTTACTTTAACACTAGAACTACTGAGGTAGTCATTTTGACTACTTTGCACTATGTATTTCTAAATAGGTGTCACGAGTCCAGTTGTTCTAGTGTTAAACAAATCCATTGTGCATTTGAAAATTAGCTGCAGTAGAAATCTGCAGCTGAATTTCGGATTTCTACTGTGGAGTGGTACATAGTTCAAGGGCTCTGAAGTAGCTAATTTATGGCAGAATTTGGTTTAATAAATGGATTACCGGGCATTAGACACACTGTACCCCTTTAGCAGAAAGGGCTGGCCGCATCTGAGGACAATGATGTCACATGTAGAAGCACAAGGACATGCGAAACGGCTGTCGTCCATTAGGGGGCCTGCACCCGGCTCTCTCCCCGCTACGTTTAACTGCACATGATATTGGAATAATGTACTTTGGAAAATTGGATGGTGTCTTGTTACGAGGGGGACCCAGGGAAGCGTGCCAAGATGGGGAATGGACAGCTTCCGCCGGTCAAGGTCCACTGTGCGGTGTAAGGGACCGCTGCTATGGTGGGTGAAGAGTGAGCGGGTTGCTGCTAGCGATCGTCTGGAATGTCACAGACGATCTATGTACACCGGTCTGCCCTAACCCGTGTGGGTTGTATGGCAGGGATCACACGGCTCGGTGTACCTGTTGCACGGGGAAGCACAGAGGTGCCCACGCACGTGTGCCACTGGAAGTCACGAGAATATGGCACGAGGGTAGCACAGAGGTGCCCACGCACGTGTGCTTTCAATAACCAGGTGAGTCCAGTGGAGACTCGAGGAGCTCACCTGGGACAGGAACACGGCCTGTAGAAGGAGCTACTGCCGGAGCAGCAAGGCAGGGACACGGCCTGCAAACCAGGTGCTGCCTAAGCAGCAAGGGCCAAGCCCACAGAGGAAGATAATGCCTGAGCAGTGGCGTGGCAGCACGCTGCCAGACATCCAAACATAGAAGGACGGTCGCGCGCCGCCATGATGGCAGGAGGAGCTTTTAAGGAGGTGTAGCTCCAGCCAAGGGCGGGCGCGAGGCGGAGATGACGGACTTGACCCAATCAGGATCCACGACATCCCAGCCTGGCCAGTCAGGATTCACCACGTCACCAGCCTTGTCATCAAGCCGTGTGACGTCAGTGGGCGAATCAGGATCCACCAAGCATAGCACATGCTCACCCTCCTGCCTCTGGGAAATAGAGGCGGGATCCTCGGTCTCACAATGTGTAGAGATAACGGGAGTCTCACTGCTTCCCTGAGCAGCAAACCTCTGCACATTGCGCAACCTCACAGACCTTCGAGGCTGCTGAGCAGGAGGAGATGCGGCAGGAAAGGAATGGGAGACCGCCTCATTTCTTGCAACAGGAGTACCACTAGGTGTCACCCTTGTGCTGCCTCTCTGAGGAGGTTTCTCCTGCACTCTGCGCAGTCTGGCAGACCTTCGGCGTTGCTGAGCAGGAGCACTCGTGGCAGGCAAGGAGACTGTCTCATTCCTTGCCACAGGAGAGCCACGAGGTGTACGATTACCCCCCCGTCTAGGCCCCCCCCCTGCCCATGCTCGAAGGCCGCTATCAAACACGGGGCGTGGATATGATCCTCCAATTCCCAGGATCTATGCTCCGGACCACGGCCGACCCACTCCACAAGGTAGTACCTCCTGCCCCGTATAACTTTTGTCTCCACAAGCTTCGCCACCTCAGAGTCGTCGGGCGGAGGGTCAGTTTGAGGCGTCAGGGACCCCGAGAACTTATTAAGTCGTACGGGTTTCAGGAGGGACACGTGAAAGGTGTTGGCCATAGCCCAGCGTGGAGGGAGCTGGAGTCGGTATGCCACCGGGTTCACCTGCTCTAGCACTTTAAACGGACCCAGGTACCTAGGGGCGAACTTGGCTGCCTGTACCCGTAGGTTAACATTCTTAGAGGACAGCCACACTAGGTCACCAGGGGCGAAGGATGGTGCAGGGCGGCGGCGCTCATCAGCCGTTGTCACCATCCGGTCTTTAGCCCTCTTAAGGGCCTCTTGGGTGTTATCCCAGATCTCCCGGGCCTCGGTCGCCCAATCCTCCACTCTAGGATCGGGTGACGTTATGGGCATAGGAACCGGGATTCTGGGATGTTGTCCGTTATTGAGCAGGAACGGAGTCTGACCAGAGGATTCATGGACCGAATTATTAATGGCAAATTCGGCCCAAGGAAGGAGGTTAGCCCAGTTGTCGTGGTGCGCGGAGATAAAATGGCGGAGGTAAGTTACCAAGGTCTGATTGGTCCTCTCTACCAGTCCATTGGTTTCGGGATGGTATGCGGAGAAGATGTTCAGCTCTATCTGCAGGAGCTTACAGAGCTCTCTCCAGAAGCGAGATGCGAACTGGGGACCCCGGTCGCTCACCACCTTGTCAGGCATGCCATGCAGCCTAAATACATGCCTAATGAATAAGGTGGCGAGAGCACGTGACGTCGGGAGTCGTGGGAGAGGCACCAAGTGGACCATTTTAGAGAAGTGATCCGTGATGACCCATACGACCTTGTGACCTGCTGACTTGGGCAGATCTCCCAGGAAGTCCATTCCCACCACTTCCCAGGGACGATCCGGCACTGGCAGTGGGTGAAGAAGACCTGTCGGTCTCTGCCGGGACGGCTTATTCCGTGCACACGACATACAGGCTCCCACATACTCCTGTATGTCCTGGGGTAGTCTCGGCCACCAATAGTGCCTAGTCACAAGGTCTCTGGTCCTTTTGACCCCAAAGTGACCCCCGACCTTGGAGGCATGGGCCCACGATAGCACCTCATTCCGTAGTTCAGGGGGAACGAGGGTCTTGCCAGGTGGCACCTGGTCCAAAGAAGTGGGAGTGACCATCCTCAAGCTGTCCGGGGGTAGTATAAGACGAGGCTCCTCCTCGTCCTCCTCCAACACAACCATACAACGTGACAAGGCATCGGCCCGTACGTTCTTCTCACCGGCCAGGTGGCGGATAATAAAGCGGAACCGGGAGAAGAACAAGGACCAACGGGCCTGCCTTGGGTTCAGGCGTTGTGCTGTCTGGAGGTATGTGAGATTTTTATGGTCGGAAAATACTTCAAATGGATGCTTCGCACCCTCCAGGAGATGCCGCCATTCCTGGAATGCTAGTTTCATCGCCAGTAACTCCCTATCCCCTATGGAGTAATTCCTCTCGGCCGGAGAAAAGGTTTTGGAGAAAAAGAAACATGGATGCTTCCTTCCTCGTTCGTCTTTCTGGTACAGGACTGCACCAGCACCGACCGAAGAGGCGTCTACCTCTAGTAGAAAGGGTTTGGAGATGTCTGGACGATGAAGGATGGGAGCTCTGGAGAAGTATGTTTTGAGAGTGTGAAATGCCTCTACCGTTTCCCGTGTCCATGCTTTGGGATTAGCGCCCTTGCGGGTAAGGGCAATGATGGGTGCTGCCACCGTCGAGAAGTTGGGAATGAACTGGCGATAATAATTGATAAACCCCAAGAATCGCTGGATTGCTTTCAGCGAGCGGGGCTCAGGCCATTTCATCACTGTCTCCAACTTCCCCGGATCCATTGCTAACCCCTGACTGGACACGATATACCCCAGGAACGGCAAGGATTCACGTTCAAAAACGCACTTTTCTAGCTTAGCATATAACGAATGAGTGCGGAGCCTCTTAAGTACTCGGATGACATCCCTCCGATGGGTGGCAAGATCGGGGGAGAAGATAAGGATATCATCCAGGTATGCAACCACGGAAAGATACAAATCCCGGAAAACATCATTCACAAAGTCTTGAAATACGGCGGGGGCATTGCAGAGTCCGAAGGGCATTACGAGATACTCGTAGTGACCGTCCCTGGTGTTGAAGGCGGTCTTCCACTCATCGCCCTCTCGGACTCGCACTAGATTATACGCCCCGCGTAGATCCAGCTTCGTGAAGATCTTTGCCCCGCGGAATCGATCAAATAACTCCGTAATGAGGGGCAAAGGGTATTTGTTTTTGATCGTGATTGCATTTAATCCCCTGTAATCGATACAGGGGCGTAGATCCCCTTCCTTCTTTTGCACGAAGAAGAACCCCGCACCGGCCGGTGAAATAGACTTGCGAATGAACCCTTTTGCCAGGCTGTCCTGAATATATTTGGACATAGCCTCCGTCTCTGGAGCAGAGAGGGGATACACTCTGCCCCTAGGGGGCTCGGAGCCTGGCTTCAGGTCTATTCGGCAATCGTATGGCCGGTGGGGAGGAAGGGTATCTGCGGCCCTCTTGGAGAAGACGTCCCTGTAGGCCTCATAAGGTGTCGGTAAACCTGGCTCCCCTGTATTCCCTGAGGACCCAACCGACCTAATGGTAGCGGGTGGTTCGGTAGTCACGAGGTGCTCCCTACAGGATCCTGCCCATGATGAGATCTCCCCTGTTGCCCAGTTGAGTATAGGAGCATGCTGTCTCAACCAGGGGAGGCCCAGTAGGATCTCATCCGTCCCCCCTGGAAGCACCAGGAAGGACACCTGCTCATGGTGTCCTGGTGATACTTCCATCCTGAGAGGGATGGTGATCTGGGTGATGGGATCGACTAGTAGGGACCCGTTGACTACCCGAACCCTGAGTGGCTTGGGCAAGAGAACCAGGGGAACTGAGTATCGGGTTGCCAGGGAGGTTGAAATGAAATTGCCATCAGCGCCTGAGTCCAGGCAGGCCAGAGCAGAGAAGAGAGTAGTGCCAAACTGCAACTGGGCGCTGATAGTCAACCTAGAGGGAGAAGCAGCGTCTAGGAACCCCCCTCTGATGGAAACTAGACGCTGTCTTTTCCCGACGGTTTGGGACATCGGGTAGCTATGTGTCCCCTCTGCCCACAGGAAAAGCAGATGACACCAGACCGAGAACCTGGGGTAGAGGAGACCGCTTTGGACACCTCCATTGACTCCACGGAGTCGCCTACAGAGCTGGCTGGGAGACCTGTCTGGTGGAAGACGGGAGCCAGACGCTTTTTAGGCCGTGAGGACGTGGGTGCTGAAGAGACCTCGAGCCTCTGCTCCGCCTGGCGGATGTCTATGCGAGAGGCAACCACAATCAAGGACTCTAAAGTAGCAGGCACCTCACGCGTGGCCAGTGCGTCTTTGACGAACCCTGCCAGGCCCTCCCAGAACACAGGGACAAGGACCTTATCGGGCCAGTCCAGCTCTGCGGCAAGTGTCCTAAAGTGTACGGCAAAGTCCCCGACTGAAGCGGACCCTTGCCGAAGTCGTAGGAGGCGCAGCGCGGAGTCGTGGGTGACTTGAGGCCCGAGGAACACCATTCTCATGGCCCCAAGATAAGATGCTAAGTTAGTCACCACCCGATCTCCGCGCTCCCACAACGGCGTAGACCACTTCAGCGCTCTCCCTGTGAGCAGGGACTGGACGAAGGCTACCTTCGCCTTCTCGGTAGCGTAAAGATTCGTGGACAGCTCTAAGTAGGTGGTAACTTGGTTTATAAACCCACGGCACTCGGAGCTGTCCCCGCTAAAGCGCTCTGGAAGCGCAAGGCGAGGAGACCTTCCGCCCAATAGCACAGCCTGGGTAGCCGCCTGGGTGGCGACTGTCGTCAGAGCAGTCTTGTCGGAGGAAGACTGCTCCACTGCTGCCAAACGTGATTCCAACTGCTGCACATAACGCAGCAACTGCTGCTGCTCTTCAGCCATAGCCAGACCTTTGGCGCGACCGTAATGTTACGAGGGGGACCCGGGGAAGCGTGCCAAGATGGGGAATGGACAGCTTCCGCCGGTCAAGGTCCACTGTGCGGTGTAAGGGACCGCTGCTATGGTGGGTGAAGAGTGAGCAGGTTGCTGCTAGCGATCGTCTGGAATGTCACAGACGATCTATGTACACCGGTCTGCCCTAACCCGTGTGGGTTGTATGGCAGGGATCACACGGCTCGGTGTACCTGTTGCACGGGGAAGCACAGAGGTGCCCACGCACGTGTGCCAGTGGAAGTCACGAGAATATGGCACGAGGGTAGCACAGAGGTGCCCACACACGTGTGCTTTCAATAACCAGGTGAGTCCAGTGGAGACTCGAGGAGCTCACCTGGGACAGGAACACGGCCTGTAGAAGGAGCTACTGCCGGAGCAGCAAGGCAGGGACACGGCCTGCAAACCAGGTGCTGCCTAAGCAGCAAGGGCCAAGCCCACAGAGGAAGATAATGCCTGAGCAGTGGCGTGGCAGCACGCTGCCAGACATCCAAACATAGAAGGACGGTCGCGCGCCGCCATGATGGCAGGAGGAGCTTTTAAGGAGGTGTAGCTCCAGCCAAGGGCGGGCGCGAGGCGGAGATGACGGACTTGACCCAATCAGGATCCACGACATCCCAGCCTGGCCAGTCAGGATTCACCACGTCACCAGCCTTGTCATCAAGCCGTGTGACGTCAGTGGGCGAATCAGGATCCACCAAGCATAGCACATGCTCACCCTCCTGCCTCTGGGAAATAGAGGCGGGATCCTCGGTCTCACAATGTGTAGAGATAACGGGAGTCTCACTGCTTCCCTGAGCAGCAAACCTCTGCACATTGCGCAACCTCACAGACCTTCGAGGCTGCTGAGCAGGAGGAGATGCGGCAGGAAAGGAATGGGAGACCGCCTCATTTCTTGCAACAGGAGTACCACTAGGTGTCACCCTTGTGCTGCCTCTCTGAGGAGGTTTCTCCTGCACTCTGCGCAGTCTGGCAGACCTTCGGCGTTGCTGAGCAGGAGCACTCGTGGCAGGCAAGGAGACTGTCTCATTCCTTGCCACAGGAGAGCCACGAGGTGTAACAGTGTCTGCTGTAGATTTCTGCTTCCTGGACATAAATTGGAACTTACCGGAGAAAGACTTTGAGGAGCGAGGATCCTGCAATCACCACCGTGGGAGCCAGGATTTGATGCCTCTGTCTTCAGTGTCAGAGCCGCCTCTGTGTGTATGTCTTTTGGCTCCTGTTTCCAGATCCTACACAGCATCATACTACTGTATATACTGGTCCACTCTATATCCTGTATTACAGTGTGTCTGTATATACTAATTGTATATAGTGGGGATCTGAGTGTACAGTATAGTGCTGTGTATACACTATATGCAGCCCGTAGCCTCTATATTCTATATACACAGCCAGAGCCAACACCCTCTATATTCTATATACGAAGCCAAAGCCAACAGCTTCTATATTCTATATACAGCTAGCCTAGTAGTCTCTATATTCTATATATACAGCCAGCCCAGCAGCCTCTATATTCTATATATAGAGCCAGCCCAGCAGCTTTTATATTCTATATATACAGCCATACAGCCAGCCTATCAGCCTCTGTAGAGTATATATATATATATATATATATATATATATATATATATATATATATATATATATATACATATACATACACATACACATACGTATATATACGTCCAGCCCAGCAACCTCTATATTCTATATATATATATATATACAGGGAACACCACGGCTTCTTTATTCTATATACACAATTCTATATACATAGCCAACCCAGCAGCCTCTATATTATATACACAGCCAGCCCAGCAGCTTCTATATTCTATATATACTGCCACAGCCATCTGCAGCTATATATACAGCCATCCCAGTAGCCTACATATGCTATATATACAGCCAACCAAACAGCCTCTCTCTCCCTTTTTCTCTCTCTCGCTATATACATCCAACCCAGCAACTACTGTAGTCTATACATAGAACCAGCAGGCTCTATATTATATGGAAATAGCCAGCAAGCTCTCTATTTATATACAAATTTTTATTTTTATTTATATATATCTATATATATATATATATATATATATATATATATATACTAGAAGGTGGCCCGATTCTACGCTTCGGGTATTCTAGAATTTACGTATTGTGTAGTTCATGTATGATTTTTGTTATATATATATATATATATATATATATATATATATATATATATATATATATATATAGATGTTGTTGTGTGTAGTTACCAAGTGTTTGTGTAGGGCGCTGTACATGTTCTGAGTGTCGCGGGGGGTGAGAGCGGTGTTGTATGTGTGTTGCGTGTGTTGCGTTGTTTGTGGAGCGCTGTGTGTCTGTAGCGTTGTGTGTGTGTGTGTGTTGTGCGGTTTGTGTGTGTGTGGTGTGTTTTGGGGGGAGGTATGTTTTGAGCAATGTGTGTGTTGTGCAGCATGTGCGTATATTTGTGTGTGCAGCGTTGTCTGTGTGTGTGGGTGTCTGTGTAGGGCGTTGTTTGTGATTCCTAGTGTGTGTGTGTTGTGCAGTGCGCGTGTGTGTGTGTGTTGGGGGGAGGTGTGCACCTCCCATCGTGCTCCATCCCCCATGCTGCGCACCCCCCATCGTGCTGCATCCCCCATGCTGCGCACTCCCAAACGTGCTCCATCCACCATGCTGCGCACTCCCAAACGTGGTCCATCCGCCATGCTGCGCACTCCCAAACGTGCTCCATCCGGCATGCTGCGCACTCCCAAACGTGCTCCATCCGCCATGCTGCGCACTCCCAAACGTGCTCCATCCGCCATGCTGCGCACTCCCAAACGTGCTCCATCCGCCATGCTGCGCACTCCCAAACGTGCTCCATCCGCCATGCTGCGCACTCCCAAACGTGGTCCATCCGCCATGCTGCGCACTCCCAAACGTGCTCCATCCGCCATGCTGCGCACTCCCAAACGTGCTCCATCCGCCATACTGCGCACTCCCAAACGTGCTCCATCCGCCATACTGCGCACTCCCCATCGTGCACCATCCGGCATGCTGCGCACTCCCAAACGTGCTCCATCCGTCATGCTGCGCACTCCCAAACGTGCTCCATCCGTCATGCTGCGCACTCCCAAACGTGCTCCATCCGCCATGCTGCGCACTCCCAAACGTGCTCCATCCGCCATGCTGCGCACCCCCCATCATGCTCCATCCGCTTGGGAGTGCGCAGCATGCCGGATGGTGCACGATGGGGAGTGCGCAGTATGGCGGATGGAGCACGTTTGGGAGTGCGCAGTATGGCGGATGGAGCACGTTTGGGAGTGCGCAGCATGGCGGATGGACCACGTTTGGGAGTGCGCAGCATGGCGGATGGACCACGTTTGGGAGTGCGCAGCATGGCGGATGGACCACGTTTGGGAGTGCGCAGCATGGCGGATGGAGCACATTTGGGAGTGCGCAGCATGGCGGATGGAGCACGTTTGGGAGTGCGCAGCATGGCGGATGGAGCATGATGGGGGGTGCGCAGCATGGCGGATGGAGCACGTTTGGGAGTGCGCAGCATGGCGGATGGAGCACTTTTGGGAGTGTGCAGCATGGCGGATAGAGCACGATGGGGAGTGCGCAGCATGGCGGATGGAGCACGTTTGGGAGTGCGCAGCATGGCGGATAGAGCACGATGGGGAGTGTGCAGCATGGCGGATGGAGCACATTTGGGAGTGCGCAGCATGGGGGATGCAGCACGATGGGGAGTGCGCAGTATGGCGGATGGAGCACGTTTGCTCAGCCTCTCTCCTTCCAGCCTCCCTCAGCATCAGCCTCCCCCTCCCAGCCTTCCCCAAGATCAGCCTCTCTGCTCCCAGCCTCCTCCAGCACGCCGTGCTCCTCTGCCGACACTCACCCACACAACCGATCGCATCCACTCACCCACACAACCGATCGCATCCACTCACCCACACAACCGATCGCATCCACTCACACACACAACCGATCGCATCCACTCACACACACAACCGATCGCATCCACTCACACACACAACCGATCGCATCCACTCACACACACAACCGATCGCATCCACTCACACACACCCGATCGCATACACTCACACACACCCGATCGCATACACTCACACACACAGACACTGACGATATTGCACATACGCGCTGATACTCACAACATCCGGGGATATCACATGCTTCTGGCCATGTGATCCTCCGTCAGGTCCTGGAAGCTCACAGCACAATATCGCCGCCGAGAAGCAAGCGATATCCTAGGATGTTGTGAGTATTTGGATGCGATGTGATGTGTGAGGTATGTGTGAGTGTGATCTGATTTGTGTGTGTGTGCTGTTATGTTATGTATGTTCCGCAGCTGCAGGACCTTGATGTGTGGATGCGATGTGATGTGTGTGTGAGGTGTGTATGAGAGTGAGTGTGAGCCGGTGTACACTGGTAACTATGATACACATCGGGTAACTAAGGGACCTTAGTTACCCGATGTGTATAATGGTTACCAGCTTTCACGGTCTCCGTTAAGATCCCAGCATCGCAAGGTTATGTGTGGCGCTGCCGGGATCCTGACAGAGCCGGTGTAGAAGCAAGCGATATCCCAGCATGTTGTGATGTGTGAGGTGTGTGTGGATGTGATGTGTGGATGTGATGTGTGAGGTGTGTGTGAGAGTGAGTGTGATCTGATGTGTGTGTGTACTCACCTGGGAATCGGAGCCCCGTGTCAGTTAGGCCAGAGCGAGCGTGCATTGCGTGAGGGGGGCGGGGCCTGCAGAGAGCCGGGGCGAGAGGCCAATCCGTGTGGGGGGGCGGGGCCATGGCGAGCCCAGCGGCCAATCAGCTTTGTGTCACCGTAAGGACACAATTTCGGAGCATGACAGACAGACAGATAGACAGACAGATAGACAGACAGACAGACAGACAGACAGACAGAATAAGGCAATTATATATATATATATATATATATATATATATATATATATATATATATATTGTGAGGTAGCACGGTCGGCTGCGTAGCAGAAGACACGGGATCCAGGCATTAAGGTTCACAGCACACGGTTTAATGTCCAAACAAAAGTCCATAACAAAAATACATGTGCCTCTCCAGCAGAAAACTCAGGGAGTTCTGTTCACTCCCTCACTCCCGGCACACCTGCCCTCGTTACTGTTTCCTTTTAACCCTTCCTTAAGCCTGTAGGGAAACAGCATTAACCCTAGAGTGGACCTACTTTCTATCATGGAGTGAGCACAACCGGGGCGAGACATACCGGCCGTCATAGATAACCCCGGTCACAGTCTCACATACCCCCCCCTCAGTTCAAGCGTGCGGGGTTGAACTCCAGCCATCAAACACGGGCCGCGGGACAAGGCATCGGCGTTGCCCTGCAACCCACCGGCCCGGTGTTCAACCGTAAACCGGAAGTTCTGCAGAGAAAGGAACCACCGGGTAACCCGGGCATTCCGTTCCTTGGCGGACCTCATCCAGACCAGTGGAGAGTGATCCGTCACCAAGCGAAACTGCCGTCCCAGCAGGTAATAGCGTAGGGACTCCAAGGCCCACTTGATCGCCAGGCACTCCTTCTCCACTACGCTATAATTCCGCTCGGGAGGGGTGAGCTTCCTACTTAAGAAGGTGACGGGGTGTTCCTCCCCCTGAACCACCTGAGACAGCACTGCCCCCAGGCCGACCTCCGAGGCGTCAGTCTGTACTATGAACTCCTTCCGGAAATCAGGGTTGACCAGAACGGGCTGTCCGCACAGGACCTCCTTCAGGGCCCGGAAGGAGTCCTCGGCCTGCGGAGTCCAGCGCACCATGACGGACTTCTTGCCTTTAAGAAGGTCCGTCAAGGGGGCTGATAGTCCCGCAAAATCCTTTACAAACCTCCTGTAGTACCCCACGATACCCAGGAAGGCCCTAACCTGCTTCGTGGTCAGGGGTCTAGGCCACTTCTGGATCGCCTCAACCTTGTTAATTTGGGGCTTAATCACTCCTTGGCCTATCACGTAGCCCAAGTAGCGGGCTTCCGTGAGTCCCAATGCACATTTCTTGGGATTGGCTGTCAATCCGGCTGTTCGAAGCGCGTCCACCACCGCTTGTACCTGTTCCAAGTGGGTCTGCCAATCGGAGCTGTAAATAATGATGTCATCCAGGTACGCTGATGCATACGCCTGGTGGGGTTCCAGCACTAAGTCCATCAACCTCTGGAATGTGGCCGGAGCGCCATGTAACCCAAAAGGCAAGACAACATAGTGGAAGAGACCCTCCGGCGTAACAAAAGCGGTTTTCTCCTTGGCGGACTCCGTCAGTGGCACCTGCCAGTACCCCTTGGTCAGGTCGAGCGTGGTAAAATATCGCGCCTGTCCCAGCCTATCAATCAGCTCATCCACCCGGGGCATGGGGTAGAGATCGAACTTGGATATTTCGTTCAATCTCCTAAAGTCATTGCAGAACCTTAAGGAGCCATCGGGTTTTGGTATTAGGACAATCGGACTAGCCCATTCACTCCGGGATTTTTCAATGACCCCCAGGCGTAACATTGTCTTTACTTCCTCCGATATGGCTTGTCGTCGAGCCTCCGGTACCCGGTATGACTTCAGGCGTACCTTCAGGTGGGGCTCGGTGACAATATCATGTCGTATCAGACTGGTCCTACCGGGCAGCTCAGAGAAGACATCGGGGTTCTGCTGAACCAACCGTCTGGCCTCTCGCCTCTGTTGCTTGGTGAGGGCTTCTCCAATCCTTACTTCCGGTTCGTCCTCTCCGGAGGTCGCTGGAGCCGGATGTGAACGACCCGAAGAGGAGGGAGGTGGGGAAAAAACAGCCATCAGGCTTTCCCGTTCCTGCCAAGGTTTTAATAGGTTGACATGGTATATTTGTTCAGGTTTCCGCCTACCGGGCTGCAATACTTTATAGTTAACCACCCCGACTCTTTCCTTTATCTCGTAGGGGCCTTGCCACTGAGCCAGGAATTTACTCTCCGCCGTGGGGATTAATACCAACACCCGATCCCCGGGTTTAAAGATCCGCATGGTGGCTTGTCTATTGTAGCGGCCGCTTTGCGCGGCCTGAGCCTCCTGTAAATGCTCCTTCACAATTGGCATGACCGCGCTTATGCGGTTCTGCATACCTAAAATGTGTTCGATCACACTTTTATGGGGGGTGGGCTCTTGTTCCCATGTTTCCTTTGCCAGGTCCAACAATCCCCGGGGATGTCGCCCGTATAACAATTCAAAAGGCGAAAACCCCGTGGATGCCTGTGGCACCTCTCGTATGGCAAACATCAAATAGGGAAGCATCATATCCCAGTCTTTCCCGTCTTTTGAAATCACCCTTCTTAGCATGGTTTTCAGGGTTTTATTGAATCGTTCTACTAACCCATCCGTCTGAGGATGATACACAGACGTACGCAACTGCTTGATCTGGAGTAGCCGGCATAGCTCTTTGGTCACTTTAGACATGAATGGGGTCCCCTGATCCGTAAGGATCTCCTTGGGCAACCCCACCCGGCAGAACACAGCAAACAACTCCCGAGCTATAAGCTTTGCTGCAGTATGTCTGAGAGGTATCGCCTCGGGATACCGGGTGGCATAGTCAACGATCACTAGGATGTGTTGGTGCCCTCGAGCGGACTTTACGAGGGGCCCCACCAGATCCATCCCTATCCGTTCAAAAGGGACTTCTATAATGGGTAACGGTACCAACGGACTGCGAAAATGGGTCAGGGGTGCGGTAAGCTGACACTCCGGGCAGGTTTCGCAGAACCGTTTTACCTCCCCAAAGACCCCGGGCCAATAGAACCTTTGCAATATTCGCTCCTGCGTTTTCTTGACCCCTAGGTGGCCACTCATCAGGTGTTTATGAGCCAAGTCGAGGACCCGCCGGCGATGCGGCTGGGGCACCACCAACTGTTCTACCCCCACGCCCCGTATTTCATCTACCCGGTAGAGTAAATCCTGCTTAAGAGCGAAATGGGGGTACCTTACCTGGGCACCGGGCAGCTGTGCCACCCCGTCAACTACTGTCACCCGACTCCGGGCATGTATTAACGTAGGGTCCTGGAGTTGGGCTGTCCCAAACGTATCCGGGGACGCCTCCAACTCCGGGATGGGCTCGACCGTCTCAGCCTCTCCTGCCAATACCTCTAGGGGCGACCTATCAGGTTCACACTCTGTCCCTATCATGGTGACCCCTACGGCAGGTGTCCCGGATTCAGGATTGTAGGGCTCAGGTCCCGGACCGACCAATATCTGAGGGGACTTAGGGGGTCCCCTCCATAAAGTCCAAAAATAGGGCAGATCCCTTCCTAGGATCACGTCATAAGGAAGAGTGTTAAGAAGTCCCACCTCATGTTGCACCTGACCGCAAGGTGCTGTGATGGTGACAATCCCCGTGGGATAATCGCGGCGGTCCCCATGTATGCAAACCACCCCCACGGTGCGTCCTGTGGCCTTTACTTTAGCCCTCAAGGTGGATCGCACAAGGGTCACTAAGCTTCCGGAATCCAACAATCCTGTAACCGGACATCCATTCACCTGTATTTGGCACAAGTGGGGCTCCGTCTCTGGGGAGACCAGGTCAGCGGTACACACCACCTGAGCATACATTGAACCCCGCCGGGTAACCCCACAATCCATGGGCTCCGTGGTGAGTGGACACTGGGCTTCCATATGTCCCACCCGCTGGCACCGCCAACATCTAATGGGGACGGAAACCCCCTTGACGGGTTGTCGTTTAGGGTACAGAACCTTCCGGACCTCAGGAATGGCGGCCGCGGCCTCAGACGGGACGGTAGGGGACTCCTGCACCGTTGTCAGCGGTGGGTCCTTGGCCCTAGGCTTGGAGGGGCCGGACCGACGGGCGGTACGCAAAGTCTCAGTGTCCCGTATCAAGTCCTGCGTAGCCACATGCCGCTCTACCAGGGACACTAATTGGTCCAGGGTACTCGGGTCACCCTGTCCTACCCACCGTTGAACGGTGACGGGTAAAGTGCGCACAAAACGATCCACTACTACCCTTTCCACCATTTGCGCCGGGCTCAGAGTGTCAGGCTGCAACCACTTTTTTACAAGATGCAATAAGTCATAGGCCTGGGAGCGTACGGGTTTGGCTTCCTCATAGAACCACTGATTTACCCGCTGAGCCCGTACATAGGTATTCACCCCCAACCGAGCCAGTATTTCGGCTTTCAGGGTCACATAGTCAATGGCGTCCTCGGTACAGAGGTCCAGGTACGCTTTTTGGGGTTCCCCCGTCAAATAGGGCGACAGTACCTCAGCCCACTGGGCGGTCGGTAGCTTTTCCCGCTCGGCCACCCGCTCAAACACCGCCAGGAACGCTTCCACATCATCCCCCGGGGTCATCTTTTGCAACGCTTGTCTCACCGCTTTCCGGACGCTGCCGTCGTCACCCGGTCCCGGGGTTGTTGCTGCCGGTCCGGCACGGATCGACTTGGCCAGGAGAACCATCTGTTCTTGGTGCCTTTTTTCCTGCCCTTGCAAGGATTGCTGCTGACGTTCCAACGCCCGGAGCAGGTGTGCATTGGTCTGTTGCTGCTCTGCATTAGCCTGTTGCTGCTGTGCATTAGCGTGTGCCAGCTGCTTTAGTATTTCCTCCATGGCGTCGCCGGGTTTGGGCTGTAGTATAGCCGCTCGAATCCAGGACATGCGCAGCTGGGTCACCAGGGATGGATGCTACACCTCACCGGCTGTCATGCCTGCATTCTCCACCATATGTGAGGTAGCACGGTCGGCTGCGTAGCAGAAGACACGGGATCCAGGCATTAAGGTTCACAGCACACGGTTTAATGTCCAAACAAATGTCCATAACAAAAATACATGTGCCTCTCCAGCAGAAAACTTCAGAGTTCTGTTCACTCCCTCACTCCCGGCACACCTGCCCTCGTTACTGTTTCCTTTTAACCCTTCCTTAAGCCTGTAGGGAAACAGCATTAACCCTAGAGTGGATCTACTTTCTATCATGGAGTGAGCACAACCGGGGCGAGACATACCGGCCGTCATAGATAACCCCGGTCACAGTCTCACAATATATATATATATATATATATATATATATATATATATATATATATATATATATATATATATACGCCCCCGTGCCCCTGTGACAGAAATCAGACTGTTGCCTGAAGGATAAAAGTTAATTTCCTCTTGGCACCGGGATTCAATGTCCAGGTGCCGGGCAGCTTCAGAATGCTATTAGCCTGCAGATTAACCCCATATCTGCAGGTTAATTGAATTTTCCATGTTACAGGTTTCCTTTAAGGTCATTTTCCACTCTCTGGTTATTGTTAACCAATGTTTTTGTGAGATGATTAAAAGGCACTTAGTGCAGAATTTCAGTGTGGCCTATATTTCTATCTAACATATTTCATATTTAGGGCAGAAATTCAAGAAAAGCCATATTAATAAAAGCCTTCTCATCATCTCAAACACATTGGTCAACAATAACCAGAAAATGGCCAATCCATTTCATCATTAATTAAAGTTTTGGAAGAATTTACTTTAAAGTTTTTCATAACTTATATCATAAAATAAAAAAACTGAAAATGTACACAGAATACAACAATCTGCCATCAAAAATACAAATGATGGACAAAAAAACACAATCTGATTTCAATTAGTTTAAAAATGTATGGAACACATTAAAGAAAAAGAAATAAAATTATACCTAAAAAGACTAGGGATATTTTAAGAATTTTTTAATAGGTTAGAGTAGAGTATGGACCTGCCAAAAGAGCCTACCTTTACGTGGTGGCAGGTTTAAAAAAATCTTTTGCCCAAAACAAAAGCTGATGGCTGTGTATGTGATATGGTGTTTGATGCTAACTTCTATGGCATGTGCCCATGATCTGGACACGCTGCGTTCTGGATGCAGGGTGTCTTCTTTTGGGGAGGTACGAGTGTTGTCTGCAAGAAAACACAGCACCTGTTCCCACGATCAGAATTCTGGGTGCAGCAGATTTTCGCTGTGTTCTGCTGCCAAGAACACTCGCGTCTCCGAAAGCATAAATTGACATGCTGCAGCTTGGAAAGCAATTGTGCATGTCAGTTACGCAGTAGAAAAAAGAAGCAAAGTGGACATGGTATTTTTATTAATCCAATCCACTGTACAATGCAGCATTTTGGACACAGGGAAAACATGCTGTGTTCATAACAGTGCTATTCCTGATCAAGGCCATGGACCCTTAATGTGGGATTGGTGAGGACGTGGCGCAGAAATGGAGATTTTCCAAGAGGGGCAGTGAGACTGTGGAAGGTTTGAGGGGTGGAGGAGGTGCTGGGATGGAGCCTGGGTGGAGTCTCAAGGGGACTCAAAAATATTGTCATCGTGGGGCCCTGAAATTCTTAGAGGCAGTCCTGTACAGTTATAATACAGTAGTAACAATGAGCCCTTGGAGATAGAAAACGCGTATTTGAAGTACTAATAGTAAAAGGTGAGCGAACCTTTGGAGGTTCGGTTCGCCGCTAGTATAGTAAATTAACCTTGCCCGAGGATGTTCGGATACAGTGATTGGCAGTTTGAGTCCGCCCACATACAACCAGCCATAAACTAATCACTTCGAGGGAGGGTGGGTGTGCATTTTCAACATATTTTGGGGGGTTACACACTACATGTGATCATGCTGTTGTTACTCCCAGTGTGAGCCATTCAAACACTGCAGGTGGCTCGCACAGGGCTAAGCACCAAGCTTACCTGAGCACAGCAATGCTTGTATGAGTTAAGTTTGCACGTAAAGCATTCAAACTCCGAACTCGAACGCTGTGTTCTTAAGTTGATGTTTGGTACGAAAACCGAACCTCAGGTTTGCTCATCTTTACTGATAGCCATCTTTTACTGTTCTCTCCCCTATAAGATCAGTTTCAATTTTTAATGAAGACAAAAATGTGAGGAGTATGAGATTCATTGGCACCTTGGGATGTGTTGCCTGACAATCCAAAAAAAAGGGTAGGCTGTTCAGTGGTCCTTTTACAAAAAATAAAATATGTCTGTCATATGCAAATAAGTTGCTCAGCTCGAAGTCGATATGACACTTTACTAACTACAGAATAATGGAGAGCAGCCTAGCAGTTGTCACCATGAAAGTCCACTTTTCAGTTTTGGTGAACCCATTTACAAAAAATAAGGCTCAGGCGTCTTTACCTGCTCTTGTTGCTCTGTAGCGGGAATCAGCTTGTGCCTGCCGGTAGAAACAGGGGCATGACAGCAAACCAGAATTCCACTGTGGGGGATTTTCATGTTCATTATTGAACCAATTGAGACACTTCATACGACTGTTCTCGATTGGAGAATTATTCAGTTTGTAAAGCCAGAGTCCTCTCACGTCTGCAAAAGTAAGGAAAATAAATAATGCAACAATAGTAGAATTGGAACAGTGTAACAATGAACAACCAAAATTTCTACATTTAAAAAATCAATAGTTTGTGCATCATTTCCACCGATCCAGACAGTTTTAGAGCAGTGCTTACAGTCTCTAAAGCATAGAGGTTCAAAGCGTGCTCTCCTTCCATGGGAAACTAGTTTATTTTGATAGACTCCAACAATGGTTGGTAGCCTAGGCAACTACAGAGTTAATTATCCATCCATTCTTGAGGAAGGAAATATATTTTTAATTACATTGCAGGTGTGCTTGTTTTTGCAAGCACTTGGCATTTTTTTTTTTACTGTTTAGAAACATGAGACAAAAGCGGGCTTTACACTCAACTATATCGCTAACTAGATGTCGTTGGGTCACAGAATTCGTGACGCACATCTGGCCTCGTTAACGACGTTGTGTTTGAAACGCAGGAACGACCGTTAACGATCAAAATTACTTACCAAATTGTTGATCGTTGACCAGTTGTTCCTATCCCGATTGTTGTTGCTGTTGCAGGATGCAGGTTGTTCGTCGTTCCTGCGGCAGCACATATCACTATGTGTGAAACCGCAGGAACGAGGAACAACACCGTACCTGCGGCAGCCCGCAAAGAGGAAGGAAGGAGGTGGCCGGGATGTTCGGCCCGCTTATCTCTACCTGTCTGCCTCTATTGGGCAGCCACTTAGTGACGCCGCTGTGACGCCGAACTAACCACCCCCTTAGAAAGGAGGTGGTTCGCCGGCCACAGCGACGTCGCTAGGCAGGTATGTGTGACGCGTGTAAGCGATGTTGTATGCCACGGACAGCGATTTGCCCGTGACGCACAACCGACGGGGGCGGGTGCTTTCACCAGTGACATCGCTAGCGATGTCGCTGTGTGTAAAGCCCGCTAAACTTTCCATAAGTTTGTTAGATTTATACCTGTCCATGCGCCTTAGAGCAAAGTTACGTCCATATAGCCTATGTTGCCTGTTAAAATTTGTAAAAGTAAAAATAGTCAGCTCACCATAGATAGGTTTTAGGGTTCAGAACCTTGGCAGTGTACTAGCATGCCTTGTGAACCCAAAGAAAGAATAGTCTACCTCAATGAATGTACATAAAAATTTATACATATATTTAACTCTTTATTAATATAATGATTAAAACAAGTAGAACAAATCATCAAAAAAATTCATGCATCAACGCATTTCTGGCATCAAGTGCCCATTCTCAAGGTGTATGAAAAATAGGAACATTATGGAATTAAAATACCTTCAAGTTCCAATTAACACATGGGAGGGCTAATTTAAACTAATTACGTTTACATGAAGTAAACATTTGATACAGTAATTTAATTTAATCATGAACACACCCATGTGGTATTGGTATCATTAGTAACATCAACATGAGAAAACAACAAATTATAATTTGAACATGAAAAATATACATAAGATGATAGAGAAAAAAACAATGAAAATGTTCAAAAAATGGCAAAAATAGTAATTTCTAAATAAGCATTGGAAATATGAATGTGAACATCAAACATGATTTCTTAATGTAAATTCAAACCATATGGAGTCCCATTATTTAACCTAAAGATCCACCATGCCTCACTATATAAAATAATTTGTTCTCAGTCACCACCTCTCTTGTTTTGAAATATGTGTTCAATAACATATTGTTACGTCACCACCGGAGTGCGCTCCAGCGACTTCTGCTCCGATTGCCATGCGACGCCGTGTTCCTGCCATGGATGGTGCTGGTGATGGGAGAGGAGTCGATGCCAGCGGCACCAGTGGGCGCAGGCTCCAATCATCCACTGGGCTGGGTTATTTTGGGATCTGCAGTACTACTGGCTGACTGTGGGTGGTGTGTGTCTTCCAGCTGAAGTTGCCAGCGTTCAGCTACAGCCAATGGGAAGACACCACACCCTTCTTAGCTCCCCTCCTGTCTGCTCACCTCTGCCAGAGATAGTTCTGATTTCCTGGCTCCTGATCCGCCCTATTCTGTTTTGTGATTCCTGTGTGCTGACTTCTGCGTGTTTTCTGACTACCCTTCTGCCTGCTGTTTTTGTACCTCGCTGCCCGATCCGGATTTGACCTCTGCTATGTTTTCTGATTACGTCCTTGTCTGCCGATTCTGTCCCCGTTCTGCTATTCCTTGTTTGACCCTGCCTGATGACTACTCTCATCGGACTGCAGCCTTCCACAGGTAGTGATCTCCAAGGCCCTGTATAATTCCAAATCCCTGTATAGGGGTTAAAGGGTTTCAGGTTTCTGGGGGTCCTGCTTGGTGAGTGGCTTCCCTCTAGTCTGTCCATTACATCCCACCCGAGTCTTTTGATCTAGGCAGGCGTTACACATATATGCAGCTCCCCACGGGGCTTAAGGGGCTACTTGTCACCGGGCCAATGGTTTTGTGGAGTTGCTGTGACTGGCCTGACCCGACTCTGTGGCACCGTCGGTTACATGTAAAAGACAAACAAGCGGGTGCAAGATGTAAAAAGGGGATGGAAAGAGGGTGAAGGGTTCCTGGGAGGCATCACCGGTTGCAGCGGTGACTAGGGTCTCAGCCTCCTCCGCCGCAGACCCTTCCTGTGACTTTTCATCTTCCAGGAGCGGTGTTGGATGGGAATGGGGGATGCTTTGCAATGCCACCAGTGGTATGCGGCCAGGGATTAGCCGCCGCTGCGAGATGTTGCTCTCCTCCGGGGCTGATGTTAATGCAGCCCGGATGGTCCAGCTCCCCACAGGTGGAGTAAGCCCCCGGGAGGATGAGGGCGATAGGGATGGCTGATGGCACCAAAGCGCAGGGCGGCAGCATAGGCAATGACAAGGACAACACCGGGGCTGTGGTTCAAAGTTCATTCTATGCACAGTTCTTAAAGCTCCCTGGAGGTGCCGCTTTCCGCCTCCATGGATGGACTCAAGCTGGTCCCGGGTGAATCAGAGGCAATCACCGATGTCTGTGGAATTGTGTAAGACCTTTCTCCTTGAGCTGACTTACGCCTCCCCGTGGCCTGAAGCAACTTGGGGACCCCACTGTTCGTGTTAAGTGTCCCGTCTCGTGTGCCGGTGACGCGGGTCCTTGCCGTGGGGCCTGACTGTAAACCCGACCCTGATCCTATATGTCACTGTGCTCTGGGAAACTGGGTGGTGGGCGATGGGACATGGAATCTCAATCCCCTGCAGATTTGTTAGAGTCCATGAAGGTTTCCCCAACCGAGGCCTCTGCATCCCGACTGCGCTGGCACTGTGGGAACGATTAGGCTAGTCCTCAGATACCATTTCTCCTGTGTCTCACCATCTCCACCGGTCGCTTCTCGCCCTATTCCAGTCTCATTCCTGCAGACTCTGTGTGGTGTTGTGGCCACTGGTCCTGGGACAGCGTTCACCAGTCTCCGGTCCCCAAGACAAGCCTTGCTCTCCTTCCTCTCTTAAAAGGAACCTGTCAGGTCAAATAAGCATTCTGACCTACAAGCAGGAGCATGTGTGAGCTGCTAACCCCTTCCTACCCATCCTTGTATTGTTATATTGTGTAATATTAAAGTACTAAAATAATGTTTTATGACCTTCATATGTCCTATGTAAATGAGAGGGTCTCTAGCCCCATAGGCGTCTCATCGCGCTGTTGGCGTTTTCATGCTTTCCAAAGTATCACGCCCCTGTGGGCGTGATACCAGGGATTTATATCAGCGACGTGACTGTCGCTACTTCAGAATCTCTCCGATTTTCTCAGATGAGATAAAACACGGTCATCTGCACCTAGACTTACACTGTGTGCAGAATTAATAGGCAAGTTGTATTTTAGAGGATTTTTTTTATTACTGATCAACAACTATGTTCTCAATCAACCCAAAAGACTCATAAATATCAAAGTCTCCTAATAAGAGCCACCACTTGGCTAGGTCCTTCCTGGAGGGATATCTGGCTAGTTTCTGTGTCGAGACTCTTAACAGAGGCTCCACAGACTTTTTTGATTTGCATATTTCCCAGAGGGCAATGCACCTAGGATTTCACTGTGTTGAGCGCCCTCGATGGCTGCCGGCAGTGTTTTCTCTGTCTGGTCTCCCCGAGATCAGTGATTTTTTTTGTCTTGTTGGTCTACTAGGCATTGCTCCTACCTGGCCAGAATCCTACTCCACACTGATGAGGGGTAATACCCCGAAACAGCTGTCTGTGGATGGATACCTGGCCTTGGTATTTCTTTTGTCATATCTTTAAACTTGTCAAAGAGTTGGATATCGACTTAAAGGACCACTTAATATGGTGGCTATGGTGGTCTCCTAAAAAGAGCCACTCCTTGGCTAAATCCTTCCAAGATGGATATCTGGCTAGTTTCTGTGTCAAGACTCCTAACAGAGGCTCCACAGACTTTTTTAATTTGCATATTTCCCAGGAGGCAATGCACCAAGGATTTCACTGTGTTGAGCGCCCTCGTTGGCTCCCGGCAGTGTTTTCTCTGGCTGTTCTCCTCGAGATCAGTGATTATTTTGTCTTGTTGTTCTACTAGGCATTGCTCCCACCTGGCCAAAATCCTACTCCACACTGATGAGGGGCAATAGCCCGAAATAGCCATCTGTGGATGGATACCTGGCCTTGGTATTTCTCGTCATATCTTTAAACTTGTCAAAGATTTGGATATCGACTAACGGGGCCACTTAATATGGTGGCTATGGTGGTCTCCTAAAAAGAGCCACTCCTTGGCTAGCTCCTTCCTGGAGGGATATCTGGCTAGTTTTTGTGTCGAGACTCCTAACAGAGGCTCCATTGACTTTTTTGATTTGCATATTTCCAGGGGGTAATGCACCAAGGATTTCACTGTGTTAAGCGCCCTCTTTGCCTGTCAGCAGAGTTTTCTCTGGCTGATCTGCCCGAGATCAGTGATTGTTTTGTCTAGTTGGTCTACTAGGCATTGCTCCCACCTGGCCAGAATCCTACTCCACACCGATAAGGTGCAATATCCCAAAACAGCCATCTGTGGATGGATACCTGGCCTTGGTATTTCTCTTGTCATATCTTTAAACTTGTCAAAGAGTTGTATATCGACTAAAAGGGCCACTTAATATGGTGGCTATGGTGGTCTCCTAAAAAGAGCCACTCCTTGGCTAGCTCCTTCCCGGAGGAATATCTGGCTAGTTTCTGTGTCGAGACTCCTAACAGAGGCTTTACGGACTTTTTTGATTTGCATATTTCCCAGGGGGCAATGCACCTAGGATTTCACTGTGTTGAGCGCCCTCGTTGGCTGCCGGCAGTGTTTTCTCTGGCTGATCTGCCCGAGATCAGTGATTGTTTTATCTTGTTGGTCTACTAGGCATTGCTCCCACCTGGCCAAAATCCTACTCCACACTGATGAGGGGCAATACCCCGAAATAGCCATCTGTGGATGGATACCTGGCATTGGTATTTCCCTTGTCATATCTTTAAACTTGTCAAAGAGTTGGATATCGACTAAAAGAGCCACTTAATATGGTGGCTATGGTGGTCTCCTAAAAAGAGCCCCCCCTTGGCTAGGTCCTTCCCGGAGGGATATCTGGCTAGTTTCTGTTTCGAGACGCCTAACACAGGCTTCACAAATTTTTTTTATTTGCATATTTCCCAGGGGGCAATGCACCTAGGATTTCACTGTGTTGAGCACCCTCGTTGGCTGCCGGCAGTGTTTTCTCTGGCTGGTCTTTCCGAGATCAGTGATTATTTTGTCTTGCTGGTCTACTAGGCATTGCTCTCACCTGGCCAGAATCCTACTCCACACTTATGAGGGGTAATACCCAAAACAGCCATCTGTGGATGGATACTTGGCCTTGGTATTTCTTTTGTCATATCTTTAAACTTGTCAAAGAGTTGGATATCGACGAACAGGGCCACTTAATATGGTGTGTATGGTGGTCTCCTAAAAAGAGCCACTCCTTGGCTAGCTCCTTCCCGGAGGGATATCTGGCTAGTTTCTGTGTCGAGACTCCTAAGAGAGGCTCCACTGACTTTTTTGATTTGCATATTTCCCACGGGGCAATACACTTAGGTTTTCACTGTGTTGAGCGCCCTCGATGGCTGTCGGCAGAGTTTTCTCTGGCTGATCTGCCCGAGATAAGTGATTGTTGTATTTTGTTGGTCTACTAGGCATTGCTCCCACCTAGCCAGAATCCTAATCCACACTGATGAGGGGCAATACCCCGAAACAGCCATCTGTGGATGGATACCTGGCCTTGGTATTTCTCTTGTCATATCCAACTTGTCAAAAGGTTGTATATCGACTAAAAGGGCCACTTAATATGGTGGCTATGGTGGTCTCCTAAAAAGAGCCACTCCTTGGCTAGCTCCTTCCCGGAGGAATATCTGGCTAGTTTCTGTGTCGAGACTCCTAATAGAGGCTCCACAGAGTTTTTTCATTTGCATATTTCCCAGGGGGAAATGCACCTAGGATTTCACTGTGTTGAGCGCCCTCGTTGGCTGCCGGCAGTGTTTTCTCTGGCTGGTCTGCCCGAGATCAGTGATTGTTTTATCTTGTTGGTCTACTAGGCATTGCTCCCACCTGGCCAAAATCCTACTCCACACTGATGAGGGGCAATACCCTGAAATAGCCATCTGTGGATGGATACCTGGCGTTGGTATTTCCCTTGTCATATCTTTAAACTTGTCAAAGAGTTGGATATCGACTAAAAGGGCCACTTAATATGGTGGCTATGGTGGTCTCCTAAAAAGAGCCACTCCTTGGCTAGGTCCTTCCCGGAGGGATATCTGGCTAGTTTCTGTGTTGAGACTCCTAACAGAGGCTCCACAGACTTTTTTTATTTGCATATTTCCCAGGGGGCAATGCACCTAGGATTTCATTGTGTTGAGCGCCCTTGTTGGCTGCCGGCAGCGTTTTCTCTGGCTGGTCTGCCTGATTAGTGATTGTTTTGTCTTGTAAATATCAAAGCTTCCAAAATATTTTTGGAAGTGTTTTTTTTTTTTATTTGGCTATCTTAGGAGGATATCTGTTTGTGCTGGTAACTATTACTGTGCAGATTTTTTAGGCAACTTAATAAATACCAAATATATTCCCATCTCACTTGTTTATGTTCCCCAGGTAAATTAGTGACCAATATAGCCACCTTTCTTTATGATAACACTCAACAGTCTACCATCCATAGATTCTGTCAGTTGCTTGATCTGTTTACGATAAACATTGCGTGCAGCAGCCACCACAGCCTCCCAGACACTGTTCAGAGAGCTGTACTGTTTTCCCTGCCTGTAGATCTTATATTTTATGAAGGACCACAGGTTCTCTATGGTGTTCAGATCAGGTGAACAAGGGGGCCATGTCATTATTTTTTCATCTTTTAGACCTTTACTGGCCAGCTACGCTGTGGAATAGTTGAATGCATGTGATGGAGCATTGTCCTGCATGAAAATCATGTTTTTCTTGAACAATACCGACTTCTTCCTCTACCACCGCTTGAAGAAGTTGTCTTCCAGAAACTGGCAGTAGGTCTTGGAGTTGAGCTTCACTCTATCCTTAACCCGAAAAGGTCCCACAAGTTCATCTTTGATAAAACCAGCCCATACCAGTACCCCACCTCCACCTTGCTGGCATCTGATTCGGAGTGGAGCTCTCTGCTCTTTACTGATCTACCAGCCTCTGGCCCATTCATCTGGCCCATCAAGAGTCACTCTCATTTCATTAGTCCATAAATCCTTTGAAAAGTCTTAAGATATTTTTTGGCCCAGTCTTGACGTTTTATGTTATATTTCTTGTTCAAAGGTGGTCGTTTTTCAGCCTTCTTTACCTTGGCCATGTCCCTGAGTATGACACCCTGTGCTTTTTGATACTCCAGTAATGTTGCAGCTCTGAAATATGGCCAAACTGGTGCAAATTGCATCTTGGCAGCTTCACGCTTGATTTTCCTCAATTCATGGGCAGTTATTTTGCCCAACATGCTTCTTGCGACCCTGTTGGCTATTTGCCATGAAATGCTTGATTGTTTGGTGATCACGCTTCAAAAGTTTGACAATTTCTAAACTGCTGCATCCCTCTGCAACACATCTCACAATAGTTGACTTTTCAAAGCCTGTCAAATCTCTCTTCTGATCCATTTTGTCAAAGGAGAGGAAGTTGCCTAATAATTAAGCACACCTTATATAGGGTGTTGATGTCATTACACCACACCCCTCCTCATTACAGAGATGCACATCATCTGATTTACTTAATTGGTAGTTGGCTCTCAAGCCTATACAGCTTGGAGTAGGACAACATGTATAAAAATGATCATGTGATCAAAATACTCATTTGCCTAATAATTCTGCACAGATTGTATAGTAGTAGTCACATGTTTATATGTGTTTCAGAGCTGCAGTTTATTTTCACATAAGTAAATTTTCCTTTAGAGATAGACCAATTGTGTGATGAAGGTCGAGACGTTTAGCATGCAGCATGGTATTGTCAGCTATTTCTTTTCGATGGATCACAGTGGATATTAGTTGTTCAGGTATGCAGATTTAAATCTCTTAAAATATTACGTTAGACACATGATATTATACATTTTTTTTTTTTAAATAAAATTTGGTGTATTCTAAAGTATATGCTATCTAACAAATATTTCAAAAGAATAGGGGTGGTGACAGAGGACAATTTATTTTAGAAAGAAAGTTGTGGTGGATGTTTAATTTAAATTCAAGAATTCTGTATGACTTGAATTTAAAGAAATCATGTTACACTACCAAATATAAAATAGCATTAAGCTTGATTTACACATTCATATTCATTCTGTATATATAAATAATAATAATAATAATAATAATAATAATAATAATAATAATAATAATAATAATAATAATAATAATAATAATAAAAATTAAACTAAATCTATAATTCATATTATATATTTTTTTATTTTCTCATGTTGATGCTATTGATGTTACCTCCTAGAGTTCCAATACCATTTAGGTGTGCTTTTTATTTATTTCTAGTATTATCTCAAATTTGTGCTAAATGTAATCTTAAGTTTTTTATTTAAAACACTTAGCCCACCCATATGTTTATTGGAGCTGGAAGGTATTTTAAATCAATCGTAATCCTCTTTTCCATACACCGTCAGAAAGGACACTTGATGCCAGATACGTATTGGTGATATGGACTTTTTAGACATTTTCTGTGCCGGTGTTAAACTTTTTGAAATGAAGCAATGAAGAAATTGTAATATACAATAATTGAGCCAGTCCAAGTCCATTTTTTCTTTGGATTTACAAGGCATGCCAACAGTGGCAAAGTTCCAAATGTTGTTTTTTTAACTTCACCATGAATTTAATGAATTTTTACAAGCAGTTTCTGAGTCACTTCTCTTAATTTAGACATTTTTGTCTTACATGGTTTAATATGTATTTTAATTCCAATAGAAAAGCCAATGGGACATAATAAAGGCCACATCTAAAAAAGTGAAAAAATAAATGACACAAAAAAATCTGACTGTTCATGTCCATTCAATATTTCTTTCTTGTCTTACAACTAATGTTTGTCCATTTTTCACCTACGAAAAATAGGCAAAAAAAAGATAGGAAACCACTGCTAAAATAAAATAAATAAAAATAAAATAAAATAATACGCTGATCATTTTATTAATTCTACATTTTTACAAATGTTTGTAAAGTTACTCAGATATTTTAAAGTGGAATATACAGAAATGTTGCCCAGCATGATTTTTTCAATGAAAAAATTGGACACCTACCAGAATGGCTTCCAACATACAGGTCTGGACGGTGTATATTCACTGCTATCCCATCATTCAAGAAAAACGAATCCTTGTTCCCACTAACCATTGAAAAATATTCAGTTAGTTTCTTGCAAAATCATGGTCTTTAATAATTTATCAATAGCCCAAAATAAATCCTTATATTTTGTCACAGAAATGCAGCATTTATATTTTATGTTACATTGCTCAAGCAAGCAGCATTCAATGTAGCAGCTAGAATTGACATAAATGTTACAGAAGTGAAAAGCATGTTCTCAAATGTAAACTCAAATTTATTAAAGTGATTTTAACCCCTTCAGCCCCTGGGCACTTTCCGTTTTTGCGTTTTTGTTTTTTGCTCCTTTTCTTCCGAGAGCCGCAAACTTTTTTATTTTTCCGTCAATCTTGCCATATGAGGCCTTGTTTTTTGCGGGATGAGTTGTACTTTTAAATGAAACCATAGGTTTTACCATATAGTGTACTGGAAAACAGCAAAAAAATTCCAAGTGTGGAAAAACTGCAAAAAAAGTGTGATCTCACAATGCATCGCAAAAACATTTTTTTGGGATGTTTTATTCACTGTGTTCACTATATGGTAAAACTGATGTATCTATGTGATGCCTCAGGTCGGTGTGAGTTTGTAGACAGCAAACATTTATAGGTTCACTTGTATCTAAGGGATTAAAAAAATTCACAAGTTTGTCCAATAAAAGTGGCGCACATTTTGGGCCATTTTCCAAAACACGTAGCGTTCTCATTTTTCGGGATCTATGGCTCAATGATGGCTTATTTTTTGCGACTCGAGCTAATATTTTTAATGGTACCATTTTTGCGCAGATGCTACGTTTTGATCGCCTGTTATTGCATTTTGCGTAAAACATGCGGCGACCAAAAAACGTAATTTTGGCGTTTGGAATTTTTTGTCACTACGCCATTTACCAATCAGATTAATTGATTTTATATTTTGATAGATCGGGCATTTCTGAACGTGGCGATACCAAATATGTGTATATTTATTTATTTTTTAACCCTATAATTTTCAATGGGGTGAAAGGGGTGTGATTGAACTTTTAGTTTTTTTTGTTTTTTTTTATTTGTTAAAACTTTTTTTTTACATTTTTTTTCATTTTACTAGTCCCCCTTGGGGGCTATAGCGATCAGCAATCCGATCACTCTTATTTATCTGCTGATCACAGCTATACAGCTGTAAACAGCAGATACAGTCACTTCCTGTTTCATTCGGCTCCGGGCCGGGTGAAAACGAAAGTGAAACTTCATAGCTGCAGGCGTCATCACATGACCCTGTGCTACGATGGCAACCACTGAAAGTCACGTGATCACTCACGTGACTTCCGGTGGGGGCGGTGGCAAGTAAAAATCATGGCCGCGCGCATATACATCTCGCTGCCAGACTTTGGCAGCGAGATTTAAGGGGTTAAATGTTGCGAGTGGAAGCGATTCCACTCGCAATATGCAGGCACACATGTCAGCTGTTGAAAACAGCTGATATATGTGCCGACCGCCGCCTGCTCGTGGCAGGAGGCGGGGCTTAACGTGACACGCTCCATGACGGATAGATCCGTCCAAGGTCGTGAAGGGGTTAAAGGAGTTTTAAGAAATTAAGTAAAAGGGATTCTAACATCCGATATTGTATCAATCTGTAGTCCAGCTAGTTTTTATTAAACTATATAGAACAGTATGCTATGGATTTTGACAGTCTTATGTGTACTTGTTATTACTAAGGACTAACTACTATTATTACTAGTAAGCCATATCACAAATCCAAAAACTATCTGCTCTTTCTCCTTTTACTGCTGCTTCTTTGAGGCAATATCCACCCTGTGCCAACTTCACCTCTCATAGAAATTCTGCTAACCTTATTAACATTACATATACACCTTCATTTCCCTCTTTTAATTGTTCACTCTGGAATCCATGATCTGTATGCAATAAGCTTTTTTACATTCACAACTACTTTCTCAATGACTCGTTTAATCTGCTGGCCCTCACAGAAACCTGGATTCAGGATTACCGACACTGCTTTCCCTGCTGCCATTTCTCATGGTGCCTTACATTTTTCCCATTCCACAAGACCTGAGAACACACATAGTGCTGGAATTGGCTTACTCCTGTCCCTACAATGCACCTTTCAGGTCATTCCCCCATCTCCATCACTCTCATTCCCTTCTTTCAAGGTTCACACAATCAGGCTCTTCCATTCCCTCAACCTCAAAGTACCGGTTGTATACTGTCCCCCAGGCTCACCCAACCAGTTGCTTGACCACTTTTCTGCCTGGCTGCCGTATTTCATGTCCTCAGAAATACCAACCCTTATCCTGGGACACTTTAACATCCCAATGAACAGCTTCACCTCTCCATCGGCATTCCAGCTTCTTTCTCTAACCACCTCTCTTGGCCTCTCCCAGCTCTCAATCTCTAATACACATGAAGACAGTAACACCATTGACCTGGCCTTTGTCTGCCTTTGCTCAATCTCTCACTTTTATAACTCACCTATTCCCCTCTCTGACCACAACATCCTCTCCTTCATGCTCACAAATCCTTGCCCATTGCAGCACACTCTCACCTATCACACATTATGAAATCTACAAGCCATTGACCCTCATACAGTTACAGACTCTCTACACTCATCACTGTCCCCACTCTCTTCTTTTTCATGTCCAAATCTCACTGTAAACCACTACAATGACACTCTCAAAAGTGCCCCGGACCGAGCAGTACCCCTCAGTCTCAGAACTTCTAAACGCAGAGTAAAACAGCCATGGCTCACATCCCAAGCTCGATTTCTCCAGCGATGCTCTAGGAGTGCTGAACGCCTGTAACATGGCACGAGGTGGTAGTCGTGGGCGAGGTATTTATCTGCCGCACCCCGGCACGCTACATGAAAATGGAAGTCCTGGCTGGGTGTGTGGTGTTGCATTCTGGAGGTGATACGCCTTTGCAGGCCGCATGTTGCCGATGGTTTGGGCTGGCCAGGACCAGATGGTACACAGCTCATTGAGGGAGACCACAAGTTCATAAAAAATGTCATTTTACTGAACATAAACTTGTCAACACCAATGTACATTAGATAGTGGACATAAATCTTCTTACATGTTTCAGTGTCACAGAGAAGCATACAACCTTCAGTTCAGTTGTTCCAACCTCCATAAGTCCTTTTCTTCCCTTCACTACCCAGCCTAGTATCACATCACAGTCTTTCGACGACTTTCTCCTCCTCAAGCAGTTCCATGTCTTTTCCCTTTGAGGCCTGAAACACACATCCGTGAAACACGTGCGTGTTTGGTCCGTTTCCATGTATACTGGAGACACGGCCAAACGTGCACCAATGTTACTATATCTCTGCGGTTACAATTGCGTTTTTGGTTATGTCCGTGAGTCCGTCTCCGTGATGCGTTTTTTGGTCCGTGTCTCACGCCAGCATGTCCGTTTTCTGCACGCAACACGCAGCACGGACCCAATGAAAGTCAATGGGTCTGTGCGCACGTCCGAGTGACACGGACGCACCTCTGTTTGCTCCCTGTACGTTTTGTGCTTTTTTTCATGTGATGTCGGTCTTTTTTCTTTTTCTGTTTCGTTCTCTCCCTCAGTCCGTCGGTCGGTCTCTATGTCTGTCGGTCGGTCTCTCTGTCTTATCTGTCCCTCTAGCTGTCTGTCGGTCAGTTCCCCCCCCTCTCTCATACTTACCGTTCCCCGATCTCCGGCGCGGCGCTGCACGGCTGTTATAAAAACTCCGGCGGCTTTTACTATTTTGAAAAAGCCGGCCGCCCATTAATCAATCTCGTATTCCCTGCTTTACCCGCCCACCGGCGCCTGTGATTGGTTGTAGTCACACACGCCCACCACGCTGAGTGACAGCTGTCTCACTGCACCCAATCACAGCAGCCGGTGGGCGTGTCTATACTGTGCAGTGAAATAAATAAATAAATAATTAAAAAAAACGGCGTGCGGTCCCCCCCATTTTAATACCAGCCAGATAAAGCCATACGGCTGAAGGCTGGTATTCTCAGGATGGGGAGCTCCACGTTATGGGGAGCCCCCCCAGCCTAACAATATCAGTCAGCAGCCGCCCAGAATTGCCGCATACATTATATGCGACAGTTCTGGGACTGTACCCGGCTCTTCCCGATTTGCCCTGGTGCATTGGCAAATCGGGGTAATAAGGAGTTATTGGCAGCCAAATAGATTGTTTAATGAGCGGCCGGCGTTTTCAAATTGGAAAAAGCCGCCGGAGCAGTGTGAATGCCGTGCAGCGCCGTTGATCGGGGATCGGTGAGTATGAGAGGGGGGGGACACTTCAGTCACTCGGGGGATTAGCGGTCACCGGTGAATCCTTCACAGGTGACCGCTAATCAGTACACGGCACAAAGACAACAGAGCCGCGGCATGACAATGAAGTCGGGTGAAGTTCACCCGAGTTCATTCTCATCCCGCTACTCTGTCTTTCGACATGTAGTAACGACATTTTGCATCACACACGCACATTTCACACGGACAACACACACGCATGTCAGTTATTTTACTCACGCACACACGGACATTCCACACGCACATACAGCTAGCATACGGGATACACACGCAGGCCACACATACCTCCTATTTCACTGAGAAAATAGAAAATATCCATAAGGAAATTAGCTACCGGCCAACAAGCGTCATGATTCCCATTCCTCCCCACATCCTGGCTGACTCATTCTCCACATTTGACCCAGTCACAGAAGAATACGTTTCCAGGCTGCTCTCTTCTTCTCGTGCTACCATTTGCACTACTAACCCCTTTTCTTCACACCTACTCCAGTCTCTCTCTCAGGTCGTCACTACTCACCTAATTAAAATCTTCAATCTCTCTCTCTCTTCTGGTATATTTCCCTCCTCCTTCATACACTCTATCATTACTCCATTATTAAAAATACCTTCTATTAATATATCCTGTACAAATAACTACAGACCGATTTAAAATATCCCCTTCATCTCTAAACTCTTGGAGCGCCTGGTCTACTCCTGTCTAACCTGTTACCTCTCCACTTACTCACTTCTAGATCCATTACAGTCTGGCTTCCGCCCCCTACATTCTACATAAACTGACCTTGTGAAAGTGACCAATGACCTTCTAACAGCAAAATGTAATGGTGAATACTCTCTGCTTATTCTTCTTGACCTCTCTGCAGCTTTTGACATTGTTGACCACCATCTCCTACTCGCTATGCTCCACTCAATCGACCTAAAGGACACTGCTTTCTCCTGGTTCTCTTCCTATCTTTCTGACAGCTCTTTCAGTGTATCATTTGCTGGCTCCACTTCTCCTGAGCTGCACCAACCTTCTGGAATGCTCTACCTCAAGAAACGAGGATGATCCACAACTTGGACAGCTTCAGACACTCCTTAAAAACACCTGTTTTTAGGGTGGCCTATCACCCCCCTAATTTCAGAACATTTTTTGGAGATGGCTGGAATGTTGTTGCAAATAAGCACTTGAACCTTGTGTAACTCCCACCTCACTGCATTGTAGATTGTAAGCTCTCACAAACAGGGTTGCCTTTATTGTTGCTTTAATTATTGTATATTCTATAACTATTACTTATGTTTGTTTCTATATGAACCTCTGAATTGTAAAGCGTTGTGCAATATGTTGGGGCTATAGAAATAAAGATTATTATTAATAATATTACTTGAGGACTATTAATTCCAGCTTGAAGTTTCTAGCCTGACCAAATTAAATAAATCTTACCTGCAATAGCCAATTAGAGGTCTTGGGTAACGATTTATCTCATCCCAATTCATTCCACCAACTTTAAACAGAATAAGCACAAAGGCCTGGAATCCATCAGTGGTCAGAACAGCCTGGTAAGTGTTGGTCTAACAATAAAAAGAATACATAATTTTATTAAACAAATATCTACAGGATATCACAATAGTTTTTCTTATAGGTTCTGTTCTGTAATTAGCGTTTTCTCCTAACCTTGTTGTCATTGTCCTTTGCAGGATAAGCAGGAACATTTTCCCAGGTAATCTTCAATGTCCACTGAGCTGTGTATGGAATCTTTATGTTTCTGCTAATGATTTTCTCAACTCCAGGAATGACAATGCTGTCTCTCGTGGTATATTCCTGACAAAGATCAATTATTAAATATTGATTATTACTATGTGGAATGCAGTTTTCACCAATTAACCAGTTTCATAAACGTACCTGGTAGTAAGTAGTTCCCACTCCTTTAGAAAAGTCTGCATCACTCCAAAACACAGCGATGGTGGCCAAATCATACATTTCACTAAATCCATTAACTGGTGGGTAAGTGTAAGAAAATATGCTGTTTCTAGATCTTGGGAAAACAATCAGACCGTTGTCTGTGTACTATAAAAAACACACAGTTTAAGGTTAATAAACCACATCTACTGACTATGATAAAGCATTGATCCCAGCCATTTATACTTACATAGACAAAATTTCTTAAACTGTTTCCGAAAGGAAATCCGATTTTTGGCTGGAAAACTGGAGAGGTAAAGTCTGTTGTTCTTTGGTGGTAGTTGACATCACTTACATTTGTTCCATATGGAAAAGGGGGAAAAGCTACATCAAATAAAATATGTTTATTAATTATAAAATTCAAAACTAATTAACTGAACATTTCTTATTATTTCCTTTAAACTTTTCTATAAAAAAAAAACCACAATTGTAACAGAATATCAGAAAAATATTGAAAGAATTAGCCTTCTGTGTATCACATTGATACATTTTTTTTAATAAGTATACTAAAAAAATAATTTTCTACAATGCCACACTGCCTGTGCAGAGATGAGTCACCTTTTGAGAACATTAGACATGTGTCATTACCACTAACAGCTCTGGATACGTAGTGTGAGTGGAAGGGTTCAGTACAGCAGAGCTGATAGTGCTATGGAAAGAGAAATGCTAATAGAAAGATTTTTAATATGACACAACTAAATTCAGCTGCACTGCACCTCCATCACCCACTGACTCATGCAGGAGGGTAGACCAGGAGATCAAGGCTGTATCTCGCTGAGAATCCTAAGTTATTGGGGGGGTGTTCTTTTTCTGCTGTATTATTGACTGCTTATGATTGGTCAACATCCTACAAGAAGCAGAAGTACACACCCCGAGTGAAAAACATCTGAAAATACCCACTTGGCCTTAACAAAAGTTAGCTGATTAGGTGCCAAAATATTGGTTGCTAATATCTCTGCTTGTAATGAAGAGAGTAATAAAAAACAAAACAAAACTCTTTAAATCTTCTCTGCAGCATCTATTACATTGTGTATCCAGATCAACAAGAAACATTTGGTAAAAGGTCATCCTTCATACAATAATCACTTCATTAAAGGTAGAGATTCATCTCTTCTCTGTGCACTGCAAACCTTAGGAATTAAGAGTTGAGATGAACGAACCCGAGGTTTGTACTAAACACAGACTTTTCAAAAAAAAAACAGAATTTGGATTCCAAGTTTGGGTGCTTTACTTATGAACACCACTCACGCAAGCATCTCTGTGCTTGGGTACACTCGGTGCTTCGCCCAGTGCAACCTGCTTGCAGTGTTTGAACGACTTGCACTGGGGGTAACAACGGCATGATGATGTAGTGTGTACCAAACTAAAAAAATAGAAAAACCCCACTCACCCGCCCCCACAATTGTTCTTTTTATGGCTGTCTGCATGTGGGTAGAGACACGAATTTTATAAACTAACACATACAAATAAGATGAAAATTAAACAATATGTCATTTACTTGAACAGATGACTCCATCCCCTGTGTAGTTTTCCAAGCACTGACAATAAAAAGATCCGGCCACATTAGAGCATATGGCATTTTCTGAGCAATTATTCAGTGCAGGATTAGAGCACTCATTGATATCTAAAATGAATGAAGTGCAGATATTATGTTAATTACAATGGGTACTTTTATATCACTATTTATAGGCTATTACTGATAAAATCATAATATACTCAAAACTGTAAAGTGTTAATAAATAAACATCACTTTCTTTATGACAAATGTAAAACAGAATTTTACACAGATTATGAATTGGCTTCATCAAGATTGTTCAAGGCGTTTTGTATGCCCGTCTTGATTGACTATTGGAGTATAATTGTGGGGCATACACTGCTAAATGAATTTCAGCACCAGAAATACATTGCAGTCGTGGCCTGCCATACATTTCTGCCATAATTTACACAATGTTTGTGAATTATTTAGAATTTGTTGACCATGTGCAGTCGCACGCCTTCATAAAAGGACATATTTTAAAGAGTTGGGGGAGCTGGTGTACAAATGCCAAATCATTCTGTAACATTTCATTTATACCCCAGATTTCTGCTGAAAACTGTCTGGACCCCTAAGTGTGTCATTGTATTAGGATGTAATACTATGATAAGTCTGGCATATTTTAAGACTGTCTACTCCAAGGGTGTATTACAATACATGATTATCAGGAAATGTGTACGGATAATTGTATAGGGGAAACAGACTGACAATATCTGATGAACAAGAAAATATCTGGTTCATTGGGTGAAATTATGTTTAAACTTACTTAAAAATCATTATTCTAAGCAGCTTATTATCCTGTGTATAACGGACATGTGCTGCAGAGAACAGCCTGTACAGAGAGAACAATCTATTATTGTTCTGTGCACATCATAAGCCTCTAAACATGTTATTCAATATCATTAAATTGTCTGACAATTAGATAGTATTAATAAATGTGTCTTTTATTTGGATGCTCCAAAAACAAACCATTACTTACCGATACAGGTGTTATTGTCTTCCGTGTACCCCGGTTGGCAAATACATTTAAAACTACCGATTTCATTTACACACAATCTTCCTGCTCCTGTGCAGTAGTCTTCACTGTCACATTCTATAATATCTATGAAGAAACAGAAATATATATAGTTAGTTAGCACTGGAAATAATAACAAACTACCACTCCTAAATATACATATATGATCTGAATTATGAACATGTAGAATTGGTGTAATAAGGCCATGTGCACATATTGAGCATTTGGGGAGTTTTTTACCTCAGTATTGGTAAGATAAAACCAGGAGAGGGTGATAAATAGAGTTGAGCGCGGTTCGCGGTTCGAGGTTCTCCAGTTCTAGGCTCGAGTGATTTTGGGGCCTGTTCTAGATCGAACTAGAACTCGAGCTTTTTGCAAAAGCTCGATAGTTCTAGAAACGTTCGAGAACGGTTCTAGCAGCAAAAAAACAGCTAATTCCTAGCTGGCTTTCCGCTGTAATAGTGTAAGTCACTCTGTGACTCACACTATTATGAAATTTCAGTGTATAGTGTGCGTGAACAGCGCCTTCAGATCACTGCTGTTTGTATAATGGCGATCGCCATTTTTTTTTTTTTTTTTCCTTGTCTTCCTTCCCTAAGCGCGCGCGTGTAGTGGGGAGGGCCATTATGGCAGCCAATCCCAGACACACACACAGCAAAGTGGACTTTTAGCCAGAGAAGCAACAGCATGTGTGATAGGATGTCCATGTCACATGTCCCTGCATTATAAAAACGAGTATCTGCCCGTCCGGACGCCATTATCTCTTCTGCGTCCTTGGTGTCAGACATCACTGGCGCAGCTCCGTCCTTTGTCCTATCGCCGATACTGCTGTATGCGCTCCATACACAGTGCTGGACAGCTTAGGGATAGCACTTTCTATAAGTCCTTTTAAGGGCTCGTACCGGCAGGGTCAGAGCCATAGGTGACAGGTCCTGAAAACAGAGACAGCGTCTGTGTAGCTAAGTTCAGGGATTTCATCGCTGCATTTCCCCATTAGGAGGGAATAGAAAGGCAGGCCTCCTTTCCTCTACCCAGAGCCCCACAACCCTGGCACTGTACCCTCCTGTCCTCTGCACACTCCAACTCATTATAACTAAGCCATTATACTAGCAAACACTCAGTGTACCTAGTGGCATCCTAAACGTGGCTATTGGACTTTTGTCTAGTCCCACTAGTGCAAAGATATTTGCAGCACGTCTGCCTGCATTGCACACTCAAACTCATTATAACTAAGCCATTATACTAGCAAACACTCAGTGTACCTAGTGGCATCCTAAACGTGGCTATTGGACTTTTGTCTAGTCCCACTAGTGCAAAGATATTTGCAGCACGTCTGCCTGCATTGCACACTCAAACTCATTATAACTAAGCCATTATACTAGCAAACACTCAGTGTACCTAGTGGCATCCTAAACGTGGCTATTTGACTTTTGTCTAGTCCCACTAGTGCAAAGATATTTGCAGCACGTCTGCCTGCATTGCACACTCCAACTCATTATAACTAAGCCATTATACTAGCAAACACTCAGTGTACCTAGTGGCATCCTAAACGTGGCTATTGGACTTTTGTCTAGTCCCACTAGCGCAAAGATATTTGCAGCACGTCTGCCTGCATTGCACACTCCAACTCATTATAACTAAGCCATTATACTAGCAAACACTCAGTGTACCTAGTGGCATCCTAAACGTGGCTATTGGACTTTTGTCTAGTCCCACTAGTGCAAAGATATTTGCAGCACGTCTGCCTGCATTGCACACTCAAACTCATTATAACTAAGCCGTTATACTAGCAAACACTCAGTGTACCTAGTGGCATCCTAAACGTGGCTATTTGACTTTTGTCTAGTCCCACTAGTGCAAAGATATTTGCAGCACGTCTGCCTGCATTGCACACTCCAACTCATTATAACTAAGCCATTATACTAGCAAACACTCAGTGTACCTAGTGGCATCCTAAACGTAGCTGTTGGACTTCTGTATAGTCCCAGTAGTGCACAGATATTTGCAGCACGTCTGCCTGCATTGCACACTCCAACTCATAGTTACTAATCCATTATACTAGCAATTTATGCTGCCAGTTTAAGGGCCGTAGTTGCATTGTCAGGGATATTTATTCTTTATTATTCTGCTGTTAATAAAGCTAGACCACCGCTGCAATCTACACCACCTCTCAATTTTTACTACCACATTTTAGTCCACAATCTTGTCGCAATCAACATGAGTGGCAAAATGACAGATGCTGGTGGAAAGGGGAAGAGGCGTGGTGGAAAAGGAAAAAAAGGTTTTGTTCGTGGGGAAGGTGGCAAAGCTCCATTATCATCTGCTGAAGATAGACCATCTACCAGTAAAAGTAAGATGTCTACTACTTACCGTGGACAATCCGATGTGCTCCCTTTTTTAACGGACACGAACAACAGGAACAAAGGTAGATGATGGCCAAAAAAGGAAAATGCTTGAATGGATCTCAAGTGGTCCAACAAGTGCCCCCTCAGCCACTTCAAGTACCGCATCCAAAAAACAGCAGTCCTCTGAGTTGTCATCCCAATCAAACTTGCTTTCTCCCAGCTCTGAAGTCTCCATCAGCCCTGCACAGTATGGTGGAACTGAGATGGCTGAGTCTGCAGAGCTGTTCAGTCACACTATAGCCTAGGAATCAGAGGTCTGCTCCCAAGCTACAGTGAGTACAGAACAAGAAATGGTCTGCAGTGATGCCCAGAACCTTTGTGACTCTGATTCTGGCCGTGAGGACCAAGTTTCTGAGCATAATGTTGACCCTTTGTCACAAACTTTAACACCTGTGGTTATAGACAATGAGGAACATACTGATGAAGATGAGACGCAGATACCCGATTGGGATGACAACTTAAATATTCGGTCAGGGCAAGAAGAGGCTCGGTCTGAGGGGGAGGGGAGTGCAAACACAACAATTGATGATGATGTTCTAGATCCCACCTACTGTCAACCCACAGTCAGGCACTCGAGGAGGTCAACAGAGGTGGTGGAGGAGGATGCAACAGATGACGAAGTTACCTTGCGCCTTCCTGGACAGAGTCGGAGTACTGGTAGCACGTCTACAACTGCATCCTCAGCGTCCACTCTACCTCTGAGCACTAGTCGGGGTGGATCAACAGGTCGCATGCCCTCTAAGCCTTGCCTAGCCTTGTCCTTTTTTGACATAGCAAAAGATCGCCCAAATTATGTGATCTGTAAAATTTGTCATGGTTCTATTAGTAGAGGTCAAAACCTCAGCAGTTTGACAACTTCTTCCATGAATCGTCACATGAATAAATATCATATGTCCCGGTGGGAAGCTCACCTTGCTGCAATGCGGCCTAGCGGAGCGAACCATCCACCGCCTGCCCCTTCCAGTGCATCCGCGCGCTCTTCATCTTCTATGACTGTTGGGACAGCTGTCACACCTGTTTTTCCATGCACAACTTCCACCACTGTAACCGCAACAGGCAGTTTGCTTGGTAGGTCGTCAGTTGGTTTGGAAGGGGAAACAAGTGAGTGTGTACAGCTCTCTCAGACATCGATAGCACCAACGTTGGATGAAGGCAACATCAGGTCTCCGCCTGCACTTTCCTCACAAACCTGCATTTTTCCAGGGACACCGTACTCAACACCGTCTACACACAGCAGCCAGATCTCTGTCCCTCAGATGTGGTCAAATAAAAGGCCCCTTCCTTTGACCCATGACAAAGCTAAGAGGTTGACTCTATCCCTCTGTAAGCTCTTGGCTACCGAAATGCTGCCTTTCCGCCTAGTGGACACACAGGATTTTAGAGACCTTATGTCTGTCGCTGTGCCCCAGTACCAGATGCCTAGTCACCACTACTTCTCTAAGAAAGGTGTGCCCGCGCTACACCAGCATGTCGCACACAACATCACTGCTTCCTTGAGAAACTCTGTGTGTGAACGGGTGCATTTCACCACCGATACTTGGACAAGTAAGCATGGACAGGGACGTTACATGTCGCTGACTGGGCACTGGGTAACTATGGTGATAGATGTTGAAGGGTCTGCTGCACAAGTCTTGCCGTCCCCACGACTTGTGTGTCAATCCTCTGTCTGTCCAAGTTCCGCCACTGTTTCTGCCTCCTCCACCTCATCTGGATCCTCCACCTCCGCCCCAAGCCTGCCTGGTCAGGCCACCAGCGTTCTCACTGCGGAGAAGGAATCACGCACGCCTCATTACTATGCTGGCAGCAGAGTGCAACGGCATCAGGCGGTCTTTAGCTTGACATGTCTTGGGAATAGGAGTCACACAGCTGAGGAGTTGTGGTCAGCTCTGCGGTCCGAGTTTAATAAATGGTTGTCTCCGCTCAACCTGCAGCCTGGTAAGGCCGTGTGCGACAATGCTGCAAACCTGGGTGCGGCCCTTCGCCTGGGCAAGGTGACACACGTGCCTTGTATGGCTCACGTGTTGAACCTTGTTGTCCAGCAATTCTTAACACACTATCCCGGCCTAGATGGCCTTCTGAACAGGGCACGAAAACTGTCTGCTCACTTCCGCCGTTCAAGCGCCGCAGCTGAGCGACTTGCATCGCTCCAGAAGTCTTTCGGCTTGCCGGTTCATCGCCAGAAATGCGATGTGGTGACACGCTGGAATTCAACTCTCCACATGTTACAGCGACTGTGGCAGCACCGCCGAGCCCTGGTGCAATACGTCATGACGTATAGCCTGGGCCAACGAGATGCAGAGGTGGGGCAGATCACCCTGATGGAGTGGTCTCAGATCAAGGACCTATGCACCCTTCTGCACAGTTTCGACATGGCGACGAATATGTTTAGCGCTGACAATGCCATTATCAGCATGACAATTCCAGTCATTTACATGCTGGAGCAAACGCTAAACACTATTCGGAGTCAGGGGGTGGGACAACAGGAAGGGGAGGAACTACAGGAGGATTCATATGCGCAAGGGACAACAACATCACCAAGGTCCACACGTTCATCATCACCAATGCGGCAGGCATGGGACCATGGGGGACCAGGATCAACAAGGGCGCATGGTAGCAGGCTAAATGTTGAGGAAGGTGCAGGAGAACATGAAGAAATGGAGGACGAACTGTCCATGGACATGGAAGACTCAGCGGACGAGGGAGACCTTGGTCAAATTTCTGTTGAAAGAGGTTGGGGGGAGATGTCAGAGGAAGAAAGAATGGTTAGCACCTCTATGCCACAAACACAGCGTGGACTTGGTCCGTATGGCTGCGCAAGACACATGAGTGCCTTCTTGTTGCACTACCTCCAACATGACCCTCGTATTGTCAAAATTAGAAGTGATGATGACTACTGGATCTAATAACACTATTAGATCCCCGGTACAAGGGGATCTAATAGTGTTATGGATTCTAATAACACTATTAGATCCCCGGTACAAGTCCAAATTTTGTGACATAATTCCAGCCATAGAAAGGGACGAACGTATGCAGGAGTATCAGCAGAAGCTGTTACTCGATCTTAGCTCAGCTTTTCCACCAAACAACCGTGCAGGTGCAGGGAGTGATTCTCCCAGTTGTAACTTGACAAACATGGGACGGTCTCGTCATCTTCAACAGTCTACCCGTACCAGTAGGACCGTATCTGGTGCTGGTAACAGCAATTTTATGGAATCTTTTCATAATTTTTTTAGACCCTCCTTTGCAAGGCCACCAGAGACAACAAGTCTGACACATAGTCAACGGCTGGAGAGGATGATACAGGAGTATCTCCAAATGAACATCGATGCCATGACTTTGCAAATGGAGCCTTGCTCATTTTGGGCTTCAAATCTAAAAAAGAAATGGCCAGAGCTATCCAGTTACGCCTTGGAGATTTTGTCGTGTCCAGCTGCCAGCGTTGTCTCTGAACGTGTCTTCAGTGCTGCTGGGTATGTGCTGACAGATAAGCGCACGCGTCTGTCCAGTGACAATGTGGACAGACTGACGTTCATCAAAATGAACAAGCCATGGATCCAGAAGGAATTTACTACCCCTGTGTCAGCCTGGGGAGAGTAAATGCCTGTGGATTTGGAATGTGCTTGATGCAAATCAAAACATCCTGTTTGCAACTAGGGCACAAGTGCTGCCACTGAATGGGTGGGTGTGTGTGGGGCACAATTTTTGGAAAAAAAGGGAGACTCCGCTTGGAGTAACCCTTGCTTGCTGTGTTTTTTATAAATGATCCAAGATGCACAGAGCTGGGATCAGGAAAGACTTTGCTACCTACCCCGGAGTCCTCCTGGGGACGGTTAATTATGGGGTATTTTTGAATGTGCTTGATGCAAATCTAGCTGTGAAGTGTACAACTGGGGCACAACTGCTGCCACTGAAGGGGTGGGTGTGTGTGGGGCCCAATTTTTGGAAAAAAAGGGAGACTCCGCTTGGAGTAACCCTTGCTTGCTGTGTTTTTTAAAAGGAGCCAAGATGAACAGAGCTGGGATCAGGAAAGAATTTGCTACCTACCCCGGTGTCATCCTGGGGACGGTTAATTATGGCGTATTTTTGAATGTGCTTGATGCAAATCTAGCTGTGAAGTGTACAACTGGGGCACAACTGCTGCCACTGAAGGGGTGGGTGTGTGTGGGGCACAATTTTTGGAAAAAAAGGGAGACTCCGCTTGGAGTAACCCTTGCTTGCTGTGTTTTTTATAAATGATCCAAGATGCACAGAGCTGGGATCAGGAAAGACTTTGCTACCTACCCCGGTGTCCTCCTGGGGACGGTTAATTATGGCGTATTTTTGAATGTGCTTGATGCAAATCTAGCTGTGAAGTGTACAACTGGGGCACAACTGCTGCCACTGAAGGGGTGGGTGTGTGTGGGGCCCAATTTTTGGAAAAAAGGGAGACTCCGCTTGGAGTAACCCTTGCTTGCTGTGTTTTTTATAAATGATCCAAGATGCACAGAGCTGGGATCAGGAAAGACTTTGCTACCTACCCCGGTGTCCTCCTGGGGACGGTTAATTGTGGCGTATTTTTGAATGTGCTTGATGCAAATCTAGCTGTGAAGTGTACAACTGGGGCACAACTGCTGCCACTGAAGGGGTGGGTGTGTGTGGGGCCCAATTTTTGAAAAAAAAGGGAGACTCCGCTTGGAGTAACCCTTGCTTGCTGTGTTTTTTAAAAGAAGCCAAGATGAACAGAGCTGGGATCAGGAAAGACTTTGCTACCTACCCCGGTGTCATCCGGGGGATGGTTAATTATGGCGTATTTTTGAATGTGCTTGATGCAAATCTAGCTGTGAAGTGTACAACTGGGGCACAACTGCTGCCACTGAAGGGGTGGGTGTGTGTGGGGCCCAATTTTTGGAAAAAAGGGAGACTCCGCTTGGAGTAATCCTTGCTTGCTGTGTTTTTTAAAAGGAGCCAAGATGAACAGAGCTGGGATCAGGAAAGACTTTGCTACCTACCCCGGTGTCATCCTGGGGACGGGTAATTATGGCGTATTTTTGAATGTGCTTGATGCAAATCTAGCTGTGAAGTGTATAACTGGGGCACAACTGCTGCCACTGAAGGGGTGGGTGTGTGTGGGGCCCAATTTTTGGAAAAAAGGGAGACTCCGCTTGGAGTAACCCTTGCTCGCTGTGTTTTTTAAAAGGAGCCAAGATGAACAGAGCTGGGATCAGGAAAGACTTTGCTACCTACCCTGGTGTCATCCTGGGGACGGTTAATTATGGCGTATTTTTGAATGTGCTTGATGCAAATCTAGCTGTGAAGAGTACAACTGGGGCACAACTGCTGCCACTGAAGGGGTGGGTGTGTGTGGGGCCCAATTTTTGGAAAAAAAGGGAGACTCCGCTTGGAGTAACCCTTGCTTGCTGTGTTTTTTAAAAGGAGCCAAGATGAACAGAGCTGGGATCAGGAAAGACTTTGCTACCTACCCCGGTGTCATCCTGGGGACGGTTAATTATGGCGTATTTTTGAATGTGCTTGATGCAAATCTAGCTGTGAAGTGTACAACTGGGGCACAACTGCTGCCACTGAAGGGGTGGGTGTGTGTGGGGCCCAATTTTTGGAATAAAGGGAGACTCCGCTTGGAGTAACCCTTGCTTGCTGTGTTTTTTAAAAGGAGCCAAGATGAACAGAGCTGGGATCAGGAAAGACTTTGCTACCTACCCTGGTTTCATCCTGGGGACGGTTAATTATGGCGTATTTTTGAATGTGCTTGATGCAAATCTAGCTGTGAAGTGTACAACTGGGGCACAACTGCTGCCACTGAATGGGTGGGTGTGTGTGGGGCACAATTTTTGGAAAAAAAGGGAGACTCCGCTTGGAGTAACCCTTGCTTGCTGTGTTTTTTATCAATGATCCAAGATGCACAGAGCTGGGATCAGGAAAGACTTTGCTACCTACCCCGGTCTCCTCCTGGGGACGGTTAATTATGGCATATTTTTGAATGTGCTTGATGCAAATCTAGCTGTGAAGTGTACAACTGGGGCACAACTGCTGCCACTGAAGGGGTGGGTGTGTGTGGGGCCCAATTTTTGGAAAAAAGGGAGACTCCGCTTGGAGTAACCCTTGCTTGCTGTGTTTTTTAAAAGGAGCCAAGATGAACAGAGCTGGGATCAGGAAAGCCTTTGCTACCTACCCCGGTGTCATCCTGGGGACGGTTAATTATGGTGTATTTTTGAATGTGCTTGATGCAAATCTAGCTGTGAAGTGTAGAACTGGGGCACAACTGCTGCCACTGAATGGGTGGGTGTGTGTGGGGCACAATTTTTGGAAAAAAAGGGAGACTCCGCTTGGAGTAACCCTTGCTTGCTGTGTTTTTTAAAAGGAGCCAAGATGAACAGAGCTGGGATCAGGAAAGACTTTGCTACCTACCCCGGTGTCCTCCTGGGGACGGTTAATTATGGCATATTTTTGAATGTGCTTGATGCAAATCTAGCTGTGAAGTGTACAACTGGGGCACAACTGCTGCCACTGAAGGGGTGGGTGTGTGTGGGGCCCAATTTTTGGAAAAAAGGGAGACTCCGCTTGGAGTAACCCTTGCTTGCTGTGTTTTTTAAAAGGAGCCAAGATGAACAGAGCTGGGATCAGGAAAGACTTTGCTACCTACCCCGGTGTCATCCTGGGGAGGGTTAATTATGGCGTATTTTTGAATGTGCTTGATGCAAATCTAGCTGTGAAGTGTACAACTGGGGCACAACTGCTGCCACTGAAGGGGTGGGTGTGTGTGGGGCCCAATTTTTGGAAAAAAGGGAGACTCCGCTTGGAGTAACCCTTGCTTGCTGTGTTTTTTAAAAGGAGCCAAGATGAACAGAGCTGGGATCAGGAAAGACTTTGCTACCTACCCCGGTGTCATCCTGGGGACGGTTAATTATGGCGTATTTTTGAATGTGCTTGATGCAAATCTAACTGTGAAGTGTACAACTGGGGCACAACTGCTGCCACTGAAGGGGTGGGTGTGTGTGGGGCACAATTTTTGGGAAAAAAAAGGGAGACTCCGCTTGGAGTAACCCTTGCTTGCTGTGTTTTTTAAAAGGAGCCAAGATGAACAGAGCTGAGATCAGGAAAGACTTTGCTACCTACCCCGGTGTCATCCTGGGGACGGTTAATTATGGCGTATTTTTGAATGCGCTTGATGCAAATCTAGCTGTGAAGTGTACAACTGGGGCACAACTGCTGCCACTGAAGTGGTTGGTGTGTGTGGGGCCCAATTTTTGGAAAAAAGGGAGACTCCGCTTGGAGTAACCCTTGCTTGCTGTGTTTTTTAAAAGGAGCCAAGATGAACAGAGCTGGGATCAGGAAAGACTTTGCTACCTACCCCGGTGTCCTCCTGGGGACGGTTAATTATGGCATATTTTTGAATGTGCTTGATGCAAATCTAGCTGTGAAGTGTACAACTGGGGCACAACTGCTGCCACTGAAGGGGTGGGTGTGTGTGGGGCCCAATTTTTGGAAAAAAGGGAGACTCCGCTTGGAGTAACCCTTGCTTGCTGTGTTTTTTAAAAGGAGCCAAGATGAACAGAGCTGGGATCAGGAAAGACTTTGCTACCTACCCCGGTGTCATCCTGGGGACGGTTAATTATGGCGTATTTTTGAATGCGCTTGATGCAAATCTAGCTGTGAAGTGTACAACTGGGGCACAACTGCTGCCACTGAAGTGGTTGGTGTGTGTGGGGCCCAATTTTTGGAAAAAAGGGAGACTCCGCTTAGAGTAACCCTTGCTTGCTGTGTTTTTTAAAAGGAGCCAAGATGAACAGAGCTGGGATCAGGAAAGACTTTGCTACCTACCCCGGTGTCCTCCTGGGGACGGTTAATTATGGCATATTTTTGAATGTGCTTGATGCAAATCTAGCTGTGAAGTGTACAACTGGGGCACAACTGCTGCCACTGAAGGGGTGGGTGTGTGTGGGGCCCAATTTTTGGAAAAAAGGGAGACTCCGCTTGGAGTAACCCTTGCTTGCTGTGTTTTTTAAAAGGAGCCAAGATGAACAGAGCTGGGATCAGGAAAGACTTTGCTACCTACCCCGGTGTCATCCTGGGGACGGTTAATTATGGTGTATTTTTGAATGCGCTTGATGCAAATCTAGCTGTGAAGTGTACAACTGGGGCACAACTGCTGCCACTGAAGGGGTGGGTGTGTGTGGGGCCCAATTTTTGGAAAAAAGGGAGACTCCGCTTGGAGTCACCTTGCGGTGTTTTACATGATTTTAGAAGGGCGTGCCATGCCTATATCTGTGTGTCCTCCACTTTTTCCTTGTCCTGCTCTTTTGTTTTCGCATGAGTATATGTCCTTGTCACTTTCCCATGTGTTTGTGTTGTGTTGTGAGTTGTTTGTCACCTTTTGGACACCTTTGAGGGTGTTTTTTAGGTGTTTTTATGTGTTTGTGAATGCCTGCCATTGTTTTCTATGCGGTTCGAGTTCGGTTCATCGAACGTTCGACGAACCGAACTCGAACGGGACCTCCGTTCGGCGAACCGACCTCGAGCCGAACCGGGACCGGTTCGCTCATCTCTAGTGATAAATACAGCAGTGGTGCCGTGTTTCTATTATATTTTTCCTTTGATTGCTCCACTCCTGGTTTTGGCTACAAATACTGAGGTACAAAACTCACCAAATACTCTACATGAGCATGCGACCTAGTAGACACACAGGCACCACGTCTGCATTTTTTACCCACTCCTGGTTCGGCTTACACATACTGAGATAAACAACTCACCAAATACTCAACGTGTGATCGTGGCTTAACAGCTAAAGAAAGCATGACCTGCATGCTGAAAACATATGCGGATTAGTTCAGAGGTGGACACAGATTGTCGCTGGGCCCCTCTGCCCTTCCCCAATGCTGGGAAAAGTTATCCCTGTCACCCACTACTGCTGATTGACTCACCTTAGAAAAATGCAACTGTACTCACCGTACTGCAGGGCACTGCGGCTGATGCCGTTGCCCCTGACTGTTGAGCCCCTGCTCCTGCTACGGCACATTACCCTCTCTCCCATCGACGCGCAGTGCCCCCGCTGGCCCCCCTTCCCTGGCCCTTACGTCACCTCCCAGGGGCACTCCGAAGGCCCTCCCCCGGGCTTTATAAGCAGCACCCAGAGTCCATCCTCCCTCTTACCACACTGCCCTCAGGGTGAGCATCGCCTGCCCTCCCCCCCAGGAAAGTTCGATACAAGATCTCAAGTTGCAGCCAATGGAAGAGGGGTTTGGTGAGAGCCAACCTGCCATGGACGGCCGAAGGCCTCCTCCCTCAGGTTTAAGGCGGATTTGTGCCTGTATGTAGAGCTGCAGCCAAAATAACAAGCAACCCCCTGTTTGAAATAATATGAGCGGCGTCACGTGGATACCTTCATTAAAAGTACAAAAGACAATATAATCCATGTGTGGTTTCATTCATTGCGTGGCAGGGGGGAACTGGTGGATAGATCTCTGCAGTCATGTATATGCTGTATTTGGGGCACGGTCTAAGAGGGGGTTAAATGCTGAAGAAAGGAACTCATTTGACCTTGCAGATTATTTAATTTTGTATTTTTTTCTAAACACACATACATTTTAATACTGAAATAGCTATTTATCTCTGGCATCCTAAAGGACAGCATGAGTCTGCTTGAACTGCCTTTTACAAAAGTACAAGTGGTGCACATTGTATAGTGCACCTCAATTGTCTATTTGCACTTTTCACTCCAAGACATCCAGTATGTGCTTGCTCTAGAAAAAAAAGGACTTAAAACCATCACTAAGCTTTTAGATGAATTCTGCGAGTGTTGTAATTTCAAAAATTGAGTCACTTGAGGGGAATGTCTACTGTTTTGGCACGTAGCAACCCTGCAAATGAAGTTCACAAGCTATTCTAGAAGAATTGGTGCTACAAAAGTCAAATTGCATTCTCTCCTTCCAAGTTCTGCTGCGGCATCAAACAGTACTCTTTGGGGTACTACTATAATGAGCAGAAATTGTGTAACAAATTTTGGAGTGATTTTTTACCTATTTTCCCTTGCAAAAATGTAAAATCTGGGACTAAAAATGAGATATTAGTGGTAAATTTGTATTTATTTTTTTTAACCGCCCACTTGAAGATATAAGTTATTGAGGAGTAGGGTTAATAAAATAGGTTCATTTATGGGGGTTTCTGATATTTTGGCACCTCAGAGGCTCTGCCAATATGACTTGGCACCACTAAAGTATTCCAGCAAAAATCTGCACTCCGATATGGCGCTCCTTCCCTTCTGACCTTTGCATTGTGCCTGAAAAGTAGTCTTCAAACAATTATGGAGGTATTAGCATACGCAAAAAATATTCATTTTAAAAATTAAAAACTTATGACTAATTCAATAGTTTTTACCTGTAAGTTTAAAATGCTTACTGCACCCCAAGATGAATTCCTCCTGGGGTGTAGTTTTTCAGAGTAGGGTCATTTTCTATTAGTTTTGAATGTTTTGCCATCTCAGTGGCTCTCTTAATGTGACATGGCATTCACAATTTATTTTAGCAAAAACTGTAGTCCAAGAGTCAAATGTAGCTCATTTCCTTCCGAGTCATTCTGCTTGCCCAAATAATAGTTTCTGACCACCATTAGGGTATCGGCGTACTTAGGAGGAGATAAAGAATAAATTATGGAGGCTCCTTCTTACTGTTACTTTTGTTGAAATCAGAAATTTGAGATTAAAACCTAATTTTCACTCAATATTCTAAAATTCCGTAAAGTAGCTGTGGATTCAAGAACCCTAGATGAATTCCTTGAGGGGTGTAATTTATAAAATGGGGTTATTTGTGGTGCGTTTCTGACTCCTTGAATGGTCTGCAAATTTGACGTAGTGTCCGCAGTCTATTGAGCTGATCTCGTTTTATTTCAGACAGAAAATGGCTGTTATTCAATCATTATCTACATCTAAGAACAGCAGGTGTAGTTAAGCACCATCCTCTACTAACCACATAAATGTCCCGGTCAATCTGTGACAGCACCATTTGCAGAGCACAGCTCACACTATTCCATACACCTATTGGCAATCACGTAATGCTATCAACAGGAGCCGATGGGTTGTTATGACATCAGATAATCGGCTGATAATCCCTTTGCCTTCTACAATGGTTCTCTTAAAAACACCACTCTGTGAATATAGTATAAGCGATTGGACTATTACAGTTTAAATCCCCGCAGGAAACTAAATTAACAAACATAAGAATGCTCGTATATTGGAAAAAAAAAACACGTAGTGTTGTTGTGTCTGCAATTGTCCAACTTTGTGAAATATAAATTCATTTACCTGATTAGTAAGCATGGTAAAGAAAAAAAAATTGGGCTACTAGAATTGCATTTTTTTGGTTGCCGCAACTCTGCAAAAAAAATGCAAGAAGCAGCAAAGAACTCATCATATCTATCCCCTCAAAAATCTGAATCAATAAAAATGTCAGCTTACTTTGCAAAAAACCGTGCCCTCAATTGACGGAAAACTTAATATGGAGACTTTAAAAAAAAAAAAAACTTTCTAAATTGTTTAATCATTAAGGATTAAAAAAGAATGTTAAAATATTTTTTACTCGAAAAGTATTTAATTCAATTTATTTTCCATTTTTCAGTACATTGAATGGCAAAATAAATAGACATTCGAAACAACTTTTGCAAAAAAGTTTTGGCCCTTGGAAAAAGGAGGAAAGAAATGATTTCCTGTTTTCCAGTTTATGATATTGTAAAGTGACTGGTGTTAATCAAAACAACATAATTCTATAAAATGGTAGATTCAACATCATCTACATTCTAAAACAAGCAAACTCTTAATATGACTATATCTATGGAGAATTAAAAAAAGATATGCCAATTCGAAGAAGGGAGGAAAAAAAAATGCTGCATCCTTAAAGGGAACTTGACAGTGTGTTTCTGCTGCTCAAATCACAGGCAGCTTGAATCCGAGTCTAGCATTTTAGAGAAGATACAGGGCCCTATTCATCAAGAAAGACCAGTGAGTTTTAGGCTGGTCTTGATGAGGAGGAGTATTGGACACTCCTGATTCATAAAAAGGCACATGTCTCCTAAGGAATCAAGAGCATCTGACAAGTAGCATGCACCTCTGTGCACCTCACCACAAGTCTTACTACAGTCAGTGACTGATGTAATATTTTTGGTGTGAAAAATGCCACAATGCAATATGAATTCGGCAAGCTATGATGTCATCCCTTTGCCCCAACCTCATCTTTCCCCAGCAACTGCTGTGAATATGCCAAAAGACACAATTTGTATGCAACTTTGAGTTTATCAACAATTTGTGAGTTTTCAAAGCAAAAACTCTTTTGATGAGCTGTTGCCGCTGTTTGAAGAGTCAGTTGGTGATCTCCTCACAGGACTGTCCCATGTGGGCATCAGGAGATACCTGTCAATCACCTAGAGCAGTATTGTTTATTCCTATAGTCCACAATTTGCCGTTCAACCTATGTTGCTGCTGAATGCATGAGAATTTTAGAGAAAAACATACCTTGCTAGAACTGTGTAGCAAAGCCTGTGCCTGTGGTTTGGGCAGCATGAATCTAATGACATCTAAAGTGTTAAGGGTTTATGTAAGTTGGAAGCAAGAGACCTACCTACATGAAGTTGTTATGTCCTAGGCATATGTAAAGGGACAAGTGCACACATAGAAATAATGGGGTCACATAGCAAAAGTCCTTATCCATTCCATCACCCACAAAAAATAATAACATTTGGCAGAGTCACAGAAGGGAATATGTAAAAAGGGCAAACTTAGATACGTGGGCTTTTCTACTACAGAGAATTGATGAACATTTATGTGACTCGAAAAACAGAAAAGCAAAAAATCCATCCAATGTGCCCAAACATTTTTTCAAAAGAATATGGAAAAAATCTAGAGATTTTAGAGTTCTTTGCCCTTGAAAATATTACATCACAAAGAAGAGATGGTGACCGTAAATGGACTTCGTTGACCCGAGAAGCATATCGGATCATTTGATTGGAGACCGCTTATCCCAAAGGACTTAATAGAAGAACGGACTTGATTTTACATTATTAACAAACTTGTAAGGTTTTTGCGACTAGGATGGGATGTGTTTTTGTATATTTTTAGGAGTAATTATGTTTGTATAGGAAAGTGTTAATATTAGTCTGGTCATAAGTTAAAAAGCATTCTCCCTAGAGCGTTTATTAACACTCTTTATGTCATGTTTGTGTCAGGTTATGAGTGACTAAGAGGTTATACCTTGAAACCTATAAATCAAAACTTACACGCGTTACACGCTACGATATATCTAACGATATGTCGTCGGGGTCACGGAATTCATGACGCACATCCGACATCGTTAGAGATGTTGTACCGTGTGACATCTCAGAACGACTGTTAACGAGCAAAAATACCTTACCGTTGGTCGTTGACACATCGTTCATTTTCATAATGCCGTTCCTCCTTCTGCGCGCCGGTTGTTCGTCGTTCCTGAGGCAGCACACATCGCTCCGTGTGACACCCCGGGAACGACGAACACAGTTTACCTGCGTCCCGCCGGCAATGAGGAAGGAAGCAGGTGGGCAGGATGTTCCGGCTGCTCATCTCCGCCCCTCCGCTTCTATTGGGCGGCCACTGTGTGACGTCGCTGTGATGCCGAAAGTCCCTCCCCCTTCAGGAAGAGGATGTTTGCCGCCCACAGCGACGTCGTTAGGGAGGTAAGTACATGTGACAGGGGCTAACGACATTGTGCGCCACGGGCAATTATTTAGTTTTGGCTTGGACCGTGAGGCAGGCGGCTGGTACCACCAATACACATCGTCCGTTTGTGCATGTGTCCAGCACTTTATTATGAGAGAAGCTCTGGAATATTTTTAATAATATTTAATAAAAGGGAAAAAAAAATGTACTGCCGCCTGGACTTCAGACTTTATTGCTGGATCCATTTCTTTGTCTGTATATATAGTACAGACCAAAAGTTTGGACAAACCTTCTCATCACACATAACAACTGTTAGGAGGAGACTTTGTGCAGCAGGCCTTCATGGTAAAATAGCTGCTAGGAAACCACTGCTAAGGACAGTCAACAAGCAGAAGAGACTTGTTTTGGCTAAAGAACACAAGGAATGGACATTAGACCAGTGGAAATCTGTGCTTTGGTCTGATGAGTCCAAATTTGAGATCTTTGGATCCAACCACCGTGTCTTGTAGAAAAGGTGAACGGATGGACTCTGCATGGCTGGTTCCCACCGTGAAGCATGGAGGAGAAGGTGTGATGGTGTGTGGGTGCTTTGCTTGTGACACTGTTGGGGATTTATTCAAAATTGAAGGCATACTGAACCAGCATGCCTACCACAGCCTCTTGCAGCGGCATGCTATTCCATCCAGTTTGCATTTAGTTGGACCATCATTTATTTTTCAACAGGACAATGACCCCAAACACACCTCCAGGGCTATTTGGGGTCATTTGTGTAAGGGCTATTTGACTAAAAAGGAGAGTGATGAGGAGCTATGCCAGATGACATGGCATCCACAGTCACCAGACCTGAACCCAATCGAGATGGTTTGGGGTGAGGTGGACCGCAGAGTGAAGGCAAAAGGGCCAACAAGTGCTAAGCATCTCTGGGAACTCCTTCAAGACTGTTGGAAGACCATTTCCGATGACTACCTCTTGAAGCTCATCAAGAGAATGCCAAGAGTGTGCAAAGTAGTAATGAAAGCAAAAGGTGGCTACTTTGAAGAACCTAGAATATAGGACATATTTTCAGTTGTTTCACACTTTTTAAGTATTTCATCTCACATGTTTTAATTCATAGTTTTGATGCCTTCAATGTGAATCTGTAATTTTCAGAGTCCTTAAAACAAAGAAAACTCTTTGAATGAGGTGTGTCCAAACTTTTGGTCTGTACTGTGTGCGTATATATATATACTGTATATAGCATAGGGTTCCCCTTATTTTTTTATATCCATCCAAGGTAAATATGACAAGTATTATCAGGTTGGGAAGGTACATGGTTATTGGGTCCTTCCAGCCTAAAAATTCCCGTGATTGGTATATCAAAAAAGCAGCTGCCGTCAAGCATAGGTTAGTAATAGGGAAGGGTATTGGAAACATCTCCATTATTAACCTGTAAATCAAAAGAAATGAACACCAACACACAGAAAAATCCTTTATTTAAAATGAAAAATACACACACTTTCTTCCACACCTTTATTAACCCCCAAAACACCCCTTCAGGTCTGACGTAATATACACGATGTCCAACAACAATCCCGGCTCTACTAAATCCGGACTTTGCAGTGATGAAAAATGTGACCGTTCACTACAGCCTTCAGGAAACACTGAGGGCAGTGGGGAACCCAGCTGTGAGAAGTGGTGGCATCAGTGAGTTCACCGGAGGACACAGTCAGGTTTTCCCAGTACCAAGTGTGACTGCCGGTGAACCCGTTGCCAGATTGCCTGATTGCTGGGCACGGATGCAACCTAGCAGTCAGGTAACCAGAGTTCACACTTGGGTGCAACCACCTGTCCTCAGTGAAAGTTTAACCCACTGTTGGATTTCCAGACTGCTTTGTAGCAAAGTCCGGCAATCTTACAGTCTGGCAATCCGGCAGCAGGTTCAACTGAGTTCACTGATGGCAGCGGGTAGCCCCAGTGTGAACTCCGGTTACCTGACTGTCAAATTGCTGGACAGGGCAGCACAGCAATCCAGCAATCCAAGAGTGAGCACACCGTAATTCACACTGGAGGACTCCCCGCTGCACTCAGTAAACTCAGAACCTCAGTAAACTCAGAATCAATCACAGCTGACATCAACCTCACATATGAACCCGATTGCCACCGCACCAAGGCAATCAGGATGTGCAGGGTAAATCGCCACAATGTGGATACGAAGGAAAGAAGTGTGCAAAGTGGTCCGTGGTTCACGTGTTACCAGTTCAGGACTCTAAGGAAAACATCCCCGTGTCAGCAACTGCCATTCCCTGGTGTCCGCTTGTGAGGTCGCATTGACTGAGGGCCGTACAAAAGGGCCCACAATGTAAAAGTGAATGAGCTCCATCCCACAGCTGTCCCATTAGTTTCTAGAAGCTAAATCCCCTTGGGTGGGACGGGAGAATACTGTAATGACTTTTTTACTTTACTATGCGGATTTATGAAGTTAAATGGTAGGATGAGAAACACTGGAGTAAGAGAGGAAATGCCAAAACCAGGGAAGCAGTCTATATTTAAATTGAAAAGTATTGTAAAGTCTGCTGCCCCTGTAACTTTAAGGAAAAGTGCCCATAATATACAGTACATGTTCCGCAAATGTTATTACAAGTAAAGAACTATTTATTCAGAAACTGTACTCCGTGTCTGAATTGTGCTTGAGAAAATGTGTCCAGTACTTAACCATTTGCACTGTGGAGGTGGCCGGGGCAGGGACTGACCATGCAATGCTGTGCAGCAGCCAGGGCTCGCCTGTGACTACAGCCTTGTGCCACCCCCATAATAGATAGATAAATAGAGTCAGGCTTATACAGGGAGGCACTTTGAGTCCTTTTTCACAAAGTTCACTAACATTAGCACCCTCATTTTCCTGCACTATATTAAAGGGATTTTCCCATGAACAAAGATAATTTTAAAATTCCTTTTTATCAATAGATATGAAAATAATAATAGGTTCCAAAATTGGATGTGTTTAAAACAATTGTTCCTGTGCTGAGATAATCTTATATATGCGTCCCAGCTATGTACTGTGTAATGGCAGTGTCTGACTTTACTGCAACATTGTATTATCATTCCATATCTCCGGGACTGGGGAGGAAGTAAAAAACAAAGCTATACAAGCATTATAACATAAGATCACAAATAATTCTTTCTTTGAGGTAAACATTTCCATGTCTGTTTTAAAAAAATATTTTACACCAAAGAAAAAAATCATTTGCGATCCCCTGCTGTAATGTCTATATACTCATTGTGTCCTCCTCTGCCCAACAGATGTGGTATGATCAGACCATGTTCCTGTACGGTCAGACACGGCCATTACACAGTACATAGCAGGGGCACATATATAAGATTATCTCAGCACAGGAACATTTTTTTAAGCAGATCCAATTGTGGAGATTATTATTATTATTGCAATATCTTTTGAATAAAATACATTTTCAAATTAACTTTTTTCATGATAAAACCCCTTTAAGGAGTGGGAGGTGCTGCAGGTAGGCAATGACACCAGCCTGCCGTAGTTTTCCTCTATAAGCACAACTTCAAATGTTCTGATTTTTGTTAATGAACCTTTATGCACTGCCTAAAACTGTATCCCAACAATGAGAGCAGAGTGCTAAAAAAAGTTACTCGCACATAAGCTTTCACCCTTGTGAACAGTGTGGCTGGTACACCATGCCAACCAAGGTGCTGTGAGAATTCAGAGACTACACTGGGTGCAGAAAGTTATTGGCTGCCTTTGGAAAAAAAATGCATGTTTTTCACTCACTATATGTGACCTGCTGTGGTTGGTCCTCTATCTCCTTAGGGCTCCTGTGCAACTGAACCATCTGCACAGGCAGTATGTCTGCCACTGGGTCATTTTCATCAGATTCCTGAATATTTGACATTGTTCTGTGCTTATATAATTGAAGTACATTTGCTTATACTAATAATCAGTATGATGTGTTCATCCTTAATCATTGCCTGCTCTAAATGCACAAAAACAACATGCATAACTACCATTAGAGATGTAAGTAACTGAAACTCACATATCAGTTACATTTATATCAATAATAGCCAAAGTGGGTACAGCTGGGGTAGGGCCAAGTGGGGAAAAGCTAACTTTTTGTTGCCCACATTTATCATAATTTATGCCACAGTGGCTGTAATAACATTTCTTGCAGAGGCACACAGCAGTGATAAGATGCATCATATTTGTCAGCAGGTTTTTGCTATGTAAGCTAAGGACAGTATGCTGTAAAGGCCCATTTACACACAACGATATTTCTAACGAGATATTGTCGGGGTCACGGTATTGGTGACGCACATTCGGCCTCAGTAGCGATGTCGTTGTGTGTGACACCTTTTTGCGATCAGTAACAATCGCAAAAAGGTGTCAAATCGTTCGTCGTGTACACGTCGTTCATTTTTAAAATATCGTTCCTCGTTTGGAACGCAGGTTGTTTGTCGTTCCTGTGGCAGCACACATCGCTATGTGTGACACCGCAGGAACAAGGAACAACATCGTACCTGCGGCCGCCGGCAATGAGGAAGGAAGATGTGGGCGGGATGTTCCGGACTCTCATCTCCACCCCGCCGCTTCTATTGGGCGGACGCTTAGTGACGCCGCTGTGACGCCGAACGAACCTCCCCCTTAAAGGAAAGATTGGCGGCCACAGTGACGTCGGTGAACAGGTAATTGCGTGTGACGCTGCAGTAGTGATATTGTTTGCTACGGCAGCGACACCGTGACGCGCCACCGACGTGGGTAGGTGCTATCACTCGCGACATCGCTAGCGATATCACAGCATGTAAAGCCCGCTTTAGAGTTAAAAAACAAAAAGCAAATGTGCTCTTATCTGTGTGTGATCTATTGTTTACATAATCTAATGGCTTTATTCCCCTCTCATTAACAATACAGGACTAGAAACTCACAGACATGACAGTCTGACATGCTGTGATTAAAGGCCCCGTCACACTAAGCAACATCGCTAGCAACATCGCTGCTAACGAACAACTTTTGTGACGTTGCTAGCGATGTTGCTGTGTGTGACATCCAGCAACAACCTGGCCCCTGCTGTGAGGTCGTTGGTTGTTGCTGAATGTCCTGGGCCATTTTTTAGTTCTTGCTGTCCCGCTGTGAAGCACAGATCGCTGTGTGTGACAGCGAGACAGCAACAACTAAATGTGCAGGAGCAGGAGCCGGCTTCTGCGGAGGCTGGTAACCAATGTAAACATCGGGTAACCAAGAAGCCCTGTCCTTGGTTACCCGATATTTACCTTTGATACCATCCTCAGCCGCTCTCACTGTCAGTGCCGGCTCCTGCTCTGTGCACGTGTAGCTGCAGGACACATCGGGTTAATTAACCCGATGTGTGCTGTAGCCAGGAGAGCAGGGAGCCAGCGCTAAGCATTGTGCGCTGCTCCCTGCTCTGTGCACATGTAGCTGCAGCACACATCGGGTAATTAACCCGATGTGTGCTGTACTAGGAGAGCAGGGAGCCAGCGCTCAGTGTGCGCTGCTCCCTGCTCTCTGCACGTGTGGCTGGTCACTGGTTGCTGGTGAGCTCACCAGCAACTCGTGTAGCGACGCTCCAGCGATCCCTGCCAGGTCAGGTTGCTGGTGGGATCGCTGGAGCGTCGCAGTGTGACATCTCACCAGCAACCTCCTAGCAACTTACCAGCGATCCCTATCGTTGTTGGGATCGCTGGTAAGTTGCTTAGTGTGACTGGACCTTTAGTCAATGCACAATCTCAATCTCAATAACTGATGTCTGCCGGATTCATTTTTTTAACATGGGAGTTTGTGGAGAATGGATTTGCTTACAGATTGCTATTTAGGCATATGTTTCTTTTGCATTTGTAAAGGATCCATTTTTTTTCTTACACGATCCATTCCACATGGAAAATAAATGGCAAATTTGTTAATAAATCTATTCTCTATAGACTCCAATGTTAAAAAAAGGATGCAGCAGACATAATTTTGCTAACGGATCTCTGCAGGATCCATTCTAAAAGATGATTGCAGGACATGTGAACTCAGCAGTAATAGTGTTTTACAAATCCTATTATGTAGCAGCTTTTACATCAGCGCCCCTCATTGTTATACTGGTAGTTGTATGTTACTGTACTGTGAGTATCATTAATTACAGTGTTAGTCGGGTATTAGTTGTATTCTGGTCATACATGTTTATATGAGATCTATGTGCCACGCAGACTAGAATAGTATTTTTATGGTCAAACTCTTTAAAAATATAAAATGCAATTTGTCATAATCTCACTTGTCCTTTTTTCTTCTCTCCATCTTTAGGCTGCAGGATAAGTTTTCCCGCTGGTACAGAATTTTATTCCAATGTGAAAATATTCCAGCAGCCATGTACTCACCTTTGCAAGCTCCATTTTCACTGATGAATCCGGATTTACAGGAGCATTCATAGCTGCCATTCGTGTTTGTACAGTTTGCATTTTCCCCACAAATATGGACATCTTCAGAACACTCATCAATATCTGCAACATTATAGAAAGAACATGTATTTCCTGATAGATACAGTAGGTAATAGAAGTTGTAGGATAATATAGGAAATAAGGAAGGTTTATACAGAGTGCCTTTCTGTAAAGTTTGTACTTGTAGAAGCTTGAATACTTATCATGTGAAGTAAGGAACGTATATACTCACCATTACATTCTTTCCCGTCTCCAGTGTACCCGTTCCTGCATGTACAGATGTAGGAGCCTTCAGTGTTGCTACAATCGGCCCATAGACTGCAGTCGTTCATTGTTGTACATTCATCAATGTCTGTGCAGTTGTCACCACCATACCCTTGTGCACAGTCACATTTGTATGAACCCAGCGTGTTAATACAATTTGAATGGAGTGGACACAGGGTGAAATCTTCCTGGCATTCATCTATATCTGTAATGTTAAGAAGAAAAATCTGATAAGCAGAACACCATAATAATTGTGCAAGTGTTTAATGGTGACAGCCACCTTCCTAAAATGTATAAGATGTTGTCCCAGGCTGATGTGATAGCTGTTTGCAATATAATATAATATAATAGTATAATAACTTTATGCACCATGTAAAGATGTCCAAGTATACTTTTATCATGAGCACAATAAATACAATACGCAACATGTGGAGGGAAGGTAAGAATCCTTAAACGGGATTTTTGGTCATATAGTACTGATCACCTAACATAAGGATAGGTCATTACCAACAGATGGGTGAGGATCAGATATCTGACACCACTACTGATCAGCCATTATTGGTTCTGATTGAAGCTGGATGTACATAGTCAACAGAGCTGAGCATCATGGCTCCACTCATGCTTTGAGGTACAGCAGATCAACTGCTATTTAAAGCACCACTCCAGCCTTTTTGTTTTATTTAATCATTGGAGTGGTGGGTAGTGATGAGTGAGTACTATAATGGTTGAGTGCTTGATACTCCAATGGATCAGGTCAGACACTCAGACGGGCTCATTTCAAATAATGCGCATAATGGAAGTCAATGGGAAACAAGTATTTTTCTGGAAGACGACCCCCAGGATGGCTGGGTGGCAGTAAAATTGCTGAAATGGATTGAAGCAGAACTCGAATGGAATGGGAACAGCATGGAGAAGATGCTTGAATGCATCTCTGACATAGAGCTAGCTACTGGGAACAATGATGTCAGAGTATTACGGCACTTTTACGGATTGACAATAAAACATAAAACTGAAGATATACTGGATTTTACAAGAAAAAAATAATAGGAAACATTCTTTCATGTATAATAACTTGTATAAACAAAACAAAATTAAAAAGAAAAAAAAATGTGTACACCACAGCTTAAAGAGAACCAACTATCTGGATCTTCATATATAAAGTAAGGTCAGTGCTACACTGGCACTAAGATGCTGAATGTTCTGAGATTGGATGTTTTATTTCAGATATACTGTATGTGCAAGTAAAGATTGACAGGTGCAATTGGGGCGGGAATATGTAGGTCAGGTTTTGCTATCTATTCCTGGCCCTGTCTTTCTACCTGGCTTTGGTAGATGCTATACTGTATGGATAGGTTTTCAAAAACTGCTACTGTATGCTACATTGGTAATTTAAGCCAAGTGAGTAACCCTATTACAGTTTGGTGGGTGAACTGTCACACCGGAAATAGTATAGGGAGATTTTCTGCTGGAGAAGGGACAGTGTGTTATAATGTTACAGAACCTGCTGTTGCAACATTAAACCAACAGTCTTTTTCAGGGCTGATTTAAATATATTTTTTCAATATTAACATTGCTTTTAGCTGCAATTAGTGCAGTGTTAGCTGCTAGAGTAGGGATAGTGTATTAGAGACATTTAGGCAGGGTTCATTGCATTATAGTTCTTTATGCCACCACATAAAACCAACAATCCTTTTCAGGGCTAATTCATATAGATCCTATTTTAAATATTACCACCCTTAGCTGCTATTAGTGTACAGTTAGCTGCTAAAGTATGGATAGTGTATTAGAAACATTTAGGCAGGGTTCATTGTATAAGAGTTCTTGGTGCTGCCACATACAACTAAGGCGGGCTTTGCACACTACGACATCGCAGGTGCGATGTCGGTGGTGTCAAATTGAAAGTGACGCACATCCGGCATCGCAATCGATATCGTAGTGTGCAAATCCTTTTTGATACGATTAACGAGCGTAAAAGCGTCTTTATCGTATCATCGGTGTAGGGTCCGACATTTCCATAATGCCGGTGCAGCTACAGGTATGATGTTGTTTCTCATTCCTGCGGCCACACACATCGCTTTGTATGAAGCCGCAGGAGTGAGGAACATCTCCTACCTGCGTCCCGGCTGCAATCCGGAAGGAAAGAGGTCGGCGGTATGTTTACATCCTGCTCATCTCCGCCCCTCCGCTGCTATTGGCCGCCTGCCGTGTGACGTCGCTGTCTTACCGCATGACCCGCCCCCTTAGGAAGGAGGCGGATCGTCGGCCAGAGCAATGTCACAGGGCAGGTGAGTGCATGTGAAGCTGGCATAGCGATAATGTTCGTTACGCCAGAAATCAGAAGATATCGCTGCTTCGACAGGGGCGGGGACTATCGCGCTCGACATCGCAGTGTGCAAAGTACCCCTAACAGTCCTTTCAGGGTTAATTCAAATAGATTCTATTCTTTAATAATGATAATGCTCTTAGCTCTAATTAGTGTAGTGATAGCTTCAAAGGTTGGGATAGCGTATTAGAGGCATTTAGGCAAACTTGATTGCGTTACAGTCCTTCGTGCTGCCAACCAATAGTCACGGCTAAATCAAATAGATTCTATTTTATAATAATGCTGCTCTTAATTGAAATTAGTATACGGTTAACTGCTAGAATAAAGATGACGTATTGCAGGCATTTAGGCAGGTTTCATTGCGTCACAGTCCTTAGTGCTGTCACGCCAAATCAGCAGTCCTTTCCAGGGCTACTTCAGATAGATTCTAATCTATAATAATACTGCTCTTAGCTGCAGTCAGTGTACGGTTAGCTGCTGAAGTAGGGATACCGTATTAGAAACATCTAGTCTGGGATTATTGCCCTAAGGCTGCTTGACACGCTGCGATCTCGCTAGCGTGCGTACCCGCCCCCATCGTTTGTGCGTCACGGGCAAATCGCTGCCCGTGGCGCACAAAATCGTGCAGACCCGTCACACTGCTTACCTGCCTAGCAACGTTGCTGTGACCGCCAAACCGCCTTCTTTCTAAGGGGGCGGTTAATTCGGCGTCACAGCAACGTCACTAAGCAGCCACCAAATCAAAAGTGGAGGGGCGGAGATGAGCGGGATGAACATCCTGCCCACCTCCTTCCTTCCTCATTGCGGGCGGCCGCAGGTAAGGTGAGGTTCCTTATTCCTGCGGTGTCACACATAGCGATGTGTGCTGCCACAGGAACGATGAACAACATTGTACCTGCAGCAGCAACGATAATTGGGAATAGGGGGGCATGTCCCCGATTAACGATTTTGCACGTTTTTGCGACGATTCAAAATCGCTCATAGGTGTCACATGCAACGACATCGCTAACGCGGCCGGATGTGCGTCACAAATTCCGTGACCCCAACGATATCACTTTAGCGATGTCGTAGCATGTAAAGCGGCCTTTACAGTCCCTGGTGCTGCCACATGCAAACAAAAGTCCTTTCAGGGCCAATTTAAATAGATGAAATTCTCTAATAATACCGCACTTAGCTGCCTACATAATTTAAAATGCACAAGGCATGTGGGAAGGGATGGGGAAGTGGACATCCCGCTGATGGTGGTACACATGGAATATGAGGATACTGTGTGCGGTAACCTACAAATATTTGAGAAGCCCGGTCAGAAGAAGCGGACAGTGGTAAATGGCAATTACTGTCTCAAGTCAGAAAGAGGACCAGAGTGTGGGAGTGGAAGATGAGTTGCTGGATGATGAAGTTACTGACCAAACCTGGCAAGGTGACATGCAGTGCACACACAGTAGCGCAGAGGGGAAGGGATCAATAGCACTGTAACAGGTATGAAGAGGCAGTGGAGGAATGAGAGAGAGAAGGTGGGTAACTATTCCGCAGAGCACCCACACTCAGTCAGATGACAGACCAAGGGAGAAGTGTTCGCTAGTCTGTTGCTTTTTTATGGAAACTGCAGAAGACAAGAAAACGGTCATTTTCAACCTGTGCCATACCAAGCTTAGCAGGGGCCTCACCACTACCATCCTGACCACCACCAGCATGCTCAGGCACATGTCATCAAACCACCCGACTTCGTGAGCAGAACGCCTGGGTCAACAATCAGTGCCTGCCAGTGACACAACTGCCTCATCACCTGTGCTATGAGCTGGGCAATCCCCTGTCCAGGATGCAGTCATGGATGTCTACCGCCTGCACCTGTCGTTGCACATTCAAAACCCCCATCAGCAACCATGTCCACTTCCTTGTCCCTGAACAGAGTTCTAATGTTTCTGCCCCAGGGCTTAGGATACAATCAGAAATAACCAGCATTTAACCCACAGGCCCAAACACTAAACAGACAAATTTACAGACTGCTTGCCCTGAAAATGTTGGCATTTAGGCTTTTGGCCACTGAGGCTTTCTTCAACCTGATTAGAAGACAGATACTACAGTGCTCCATGGCACTTAGCAAGTGCACTGTTAAACAGGAAAGGGTTACTCCCTATACAGTAGGGACAGTTTTCAATATAACAACAATGTTAGTTGCTAAGGGAGACTAGAAAGGGTTAAGAGGAACTTGCCTGAGGAAACGCCGGAGCTTGCCACATTACTGGAGGATTCCAGGACTGCATGCTGGTTTTAGTCACAAGGTGCCTTCATTGATGGATACTCCACTGTGTAGGTGGCAGCTGCAGGAAAGGCGCAGATGCCGAGAAGAACAAGGGGAGATTTGCACCAGCAGTGAACGGAAGTGGTACAGCATTTGGTAGGGGCTGATTCAGGTATCCAGGAGCCCCGGCCGGTGGCTGCCCTGGTTACACGGTAGCACGAGAGCAAAGAGCGTGTGATGTCACGATGATGGGAACAGGCTACGGAGGCCTGTAGGGGCAAAAAAGTTCCAACACGTTTTGGAGATAGTGTCAGGGAATGCCCTCCTGAGGTCACGCTATGTTCTTATATTATTTACCGCAGCTGCGTAAACCAATAGAGAATGAGTCACATGTTGAGTAGATGTGTGGCATCTTAATTGCAATATATAGCAACAGTAGAATGCTCAACCCTGTGTGGACCTCTATGTAGATATATTTTCAAAAGGTGGCATGTATATATAAACATATTATAGTCTCGCTTTCTGCAACCTGATGGTGGTGGCCATCCATTGGTACTCAGACCCCAGCCATCACTATTTCTCCCTGTGTGCATTCCCTGCCTAATAACAAGCACGTGTCAGATAACATCACCTATGTTCTAAACAACGCAGTTGCTAGGAAGGTCCAATTAACCACTAACACGTGGACAAATGCTTGTGGTCTCAGACGTTACATTTCCCTGGTGGCACACTGGGTAAATCTTGTGGAGGTTGGAACTGAGTCATACCCTGGGATGGCACACAAGCTAGCAACACCTTGAATTGTGGGTTCTGATTCCATTAAGATTTCCCCCACCCACCTTCTATGCCACTTCCTGCTCCCCCTTCTCCTCCTCATCCTCCATCTCCTAATTGTCTTTCCTATCAGTTAAAGCTGGTAGAACTGCAGCACTGCCTCAGTGAAGTGGCAACAGCCTCTGCTAAAGTGGATATCTGTAGGTGACAAACAGACCACCACCATAGAGTTATTGAAAGGTCTAACATATCAGACAGATCTGTGTCTCTCGCCACTGAAACTCCATCCAGGTAGGGTCGTGTGTGATAATGGCTGTAACCAAGTGGTGGCTCTGAAATTTGGCAAGCTGCACAAGTACCATGACTGGCCCACAATCTCAACTTAGTGATTCAGTGCTTTCTGAAAACCTACCCAGTTTTACCTGAGCTGTTTGTCAAGGTACGCTGCATGTGTGCCCATTTTCACTGGTCTGGCAGACCTGCAGCAGTCTTTGGCAGTGCTAGCTCATTGTCTGGTATGCAACCTGTCCACGCGCTGTGACTCTACATTATATATGTTGGTAAGGCTTTTTGAGCAGCAGAGAGCAGCAATTGAATACTAGCTACAACATGCCCGTTGATATGCCAGTCAACCTCCGCACATAAAAACCGAAGAGCGGCCATAGATATCTGACATCTTGTCACGGGTGTATCATGCATGTCAGACAGTCTTGTCGTTTCTGCCTGTAGAAGATCGCAGTGTTTGGCTACACAAACTGCTCTTTGACTTCCCATTTTTCTCTGCTTGAGGTTTATCCCTTTCTCTTTGGGATCCTGTGGATTTCCTCACCTTCTCAGCTGTTAATTGTCAGCACTTCCTTTTGTGTCTTTTAATACCCTCATTCTAGCTTACTCTGTGTTTGTGATAGGTCTAATACCCTTAACAAGTCTTCAGTGCAAGCAGTCAGTTAGTACTCATCCGGAGAAAGTTTGTTGTTGTTATAACTCCTCTCCCTGAGTCATCTGGAGATAAGTTATTTGCTTACTTTCCCCTGTGTGTATTTCCTTGTGTGTTCTTTAGAGCTTAGTGGAGTTGACTCTTCCCTACCTAGGGCCTATTTCAGGGTCAGACAGGGTCAGGTATCTATTTCAGCACACAGGTGCAGAACCTATCTAGGGTGGTGAGAGAAGCCAGGGGCTATCAGTAAGTCTGGTTAGGGGTCACCATCTTTCCCTTCCCTAGACAGAGGGTTTCCCTTCCCTTTCGCTGTTCTCTTTGTACTTCCCCGCACTTAGCAGGACACATCTGAGCAGTTCTGCAAAACTCAGCCAAGATGGTGAGTTGCGACGACACCATAATCAGGGTAACCATCCCGATTCTGTGTCTACTGAAACTCTTGCTGCTCACAATTAAAGAGGAAGCTATGAGTGCAGATCAGGTGAATATGGAGGATTTAATTTGTGGCAGTCCTTACAAATAGTGCATATGCATTAACAGTCTAGGAGTTCCACTGTTTCTAAACAGGGAAAAAATGATTTTTGAGGCCCTTCTCTGTGTCACTACCAGTGTGTATTGCATTGCCTCTTTAAATATTTCCTAGGCCTTTCACTAAGTGCATAAGCTTTAGCAGTGTAGGAAACTCAATGTGTTTAAGCTTCTCTCTACAGACATGAGTCTCTGAGAAAATGGCCACAAACAGTCATTTGTCATGCACTTCCTGTAAGCTTAGGGCCACCTCTTTCAGGTACCAGTCTGCTGACATGCTGCCAGTCTCTCTCTTTAACTGAACTGTTTTGATCATCTGCTCCTCACTAGTTACAATTAATGTACCCTTCTCCATTCCATAGTTTTTTTATCGTTTCTTTAATTTTTAATACAGCAATGGTATTAAGATGTTTACTATGCATATAGTCTTGACGAGCCACATAAACCGCTTTAATTTCATTAAAGTCAAGTTCTTTCTTTTTCACTTCTTCTACTGTTTCTCATTGTCTCATATAAGTATAATGTGATAGAAATTAGTGTTTTGTCTGGTCACATAAATCTATTCCACAGTCCACACCATGATGCATTCTTTCCATGCATTCATTGACAGATTGCATCTGTTACCACAATCTTTTTAAAAGTTAAACGTTTAAATCTTTTTACAGTTTAAAACTCACAATATTTTAAAAAAATTGTTAAATAGTATATTATGAGGCCCTCCTCTATCTTCCAGGGAGTATTGCATTTCATCCATTTTAAGTTTTGGCAGCCCTTGCACTTAGTGCATAGGCTTTATGAGTAGGCTTTATTAGTGTAGGGCTAGCTGCTGGAGAAGGGACAGTTTACCATTAGAAACACATAGGCAAGGTTTCTTTCCTTACAATCCTTGCTGCTGCAAACTAAAACTGAAACATCTTTCACATGCTACATGTATTAGATTCTATTCCTTATTAATACTGCTGTAAGCTACATATTAAAGGTATTATCTGCAAGGCGTGCGGTAAGGGACGGGTAAGTGGACATGCTGATGATGTCGCAGGCACAAGCCAAGGTCATGAGTGGAGTGAAACTTTGCATGCTGCATGAGTACAACAAACACACTTAACCATGACACTTAGCTTCCTGTCCCACTTTGCATGGGAGCGCAGGATACCTCTCCTGAAGGCCAAACAGTGCAAACATGTTGTTAGTTGAATGGTACATAACAGCCAGTCTCAAAATAACAATCTATTTAAAATTGTCCTAAAATGTATTTGGAGTCCCCTCCTCTAGGCCTCTTGCTGGCTGTATTGCAAAGCCTCCTTGTAATTATAGCTAGGCCTCTCACTGAGTACTTAGTTTTTCCAGTTTTGGAATCAGAATGTTTATAAAATTGTACCAGGATTGAATCAAAGTCTCTACACTTTGTCTCTTTTTGGCTGTATTGCAATGCCTCCTTCTAACTTTAGCTAGGTCTCTAACTGAGAGCATAGGCTTTCCTAGTTTAGGAGTCAGAATGTTTTTAAAATTATATCAGATTTGATTACTGTCCCTCCTCCACATCTCTTACTGGCTGTGTTGCAATGCCGCTTTGTAATTTTAGCTAGTCCTCTCACAGAGTGCATAAGCTTTCCCAGTTTCAAAGTCAGAATGATTTTAAAATTGTACCAGAACTGAATCAGAATCTCTCCTTTACATCTTTTCCAGGATGTACTGCAATGCCTCTTTTTAATTTTAGCGAGGCTTTGGACTGACTGCTTAGGCTTTCCCACTTTAGGAGTCAAAATGTTTATAAAATTGTACCATTGTTGATTCAGACTGCCTCCTCTACATCTCTTACTGGTTGCATTGCAATCCCTCCTTGTACTTTTTGAGGAAATAATTATTTCACTATGTGTATGAGGCCTTCATCTATGATTCTCTTACATACAGTATATAGATGTATAGTATATTCCCTAGGGGTAAATGTTTTTCAGCCCTTGCACTAATTCATAGGCTTTACACATGTAGGAGTACTACTTTTTAAAATGGTAGAAAAAAATGTTTGATGCCTTCCTCTATGTGTTTTCCAGGTGGTATTGCAGTCCAATCTAGTTTTTGGCAGCCCTTGCACTTTGTGCGTAGGCTTTATGAATGTAGGAGTCCAACTACCTAACAATTTTAACAGAACGTGTATGAGCCCTTCCTTTATGTCTAAAACATAATCCATAATCCATGATACATACATAGTCTCTCTTCCTTCTAATTTTAGGTATTTCTTGCATTTTCCACATAGGCTTTCTGAGTTTCAGAGTCCCTTCTTCACAAATTCAACATGTGATGTGTCTGACCATGTCATAGGCACCCCATGGTCAGATAAGGTAGTCAAATCTTAAAACAACATTTAACGGTGAATAGCTTTTTCAACATGAAAGCAATGAGAAAGTACAAAAACTCAGCAAAACGCTACCTGGGAATATAGCATACGGGGTGGAGGAGGTATTTTTTTTTTAATTTTCGTCCTCTTTTAATTTGCCTTATACACAAGTGATTTTACAGGATAGAATGTTTCCTAACATTTTTTCCTGTAAAATCCATTTTATCCTCGATTTTATATGTTTTATTGTCAATCCGTAAAAGTGGCATAATACTCTTTCAACATTGTTCCCAGCAGCGGCCTGGAAGTCAAAGATACATCAAGGCATCTTCCCCATGCTGTTCCCATTCCATTTGAGAACTTTTTCTATCCATTTTTGTGATTTTCATGCTCCCCCGACATCGTTAGAGGGTCTGTTGGAAAAATGCTCGAACTTCCCATTGACGTCCATTATACTGTTTACGTGAGGCGAGCATCTGAGTTTTACAATTTGCTCAACTTGACAACTGAGCACCTTAGCATTTTAGTGCTCACTCATCACTAATGATGATTTAAAGTTATTAACCTTACATAGAACTAACATACAGACATTTACGTAGTAGTGCTTTTGTATTGTTCAAGAAGCCACTGTGAAGACTGGATACAGCAGTCAGCATAGTAGACTGGGCAGACACTTGATTCATGCACTGAGCACCTGAGCATTTTAGTGCTCACTCATCACTACTTATGACTCAATTATTACAATTTGTGTCTCCTACTCTGGAGGACTCCACATACCTATGTATCTATTCAGTGAGAACTATGTAATGCTTAATCCCTTGTGTGGTGGCACTTCAGAGAGACAGAAAGGTTTCTGCTGTGTTTCCCTACAAAATACTGCTACTCAAGGGAGAAGTATCAGTGGCACTGCACTCATTTATCAATTTACTTAAAAAGGAACTTTATAACAGAGAATGGCCAGAATGGAAAAGCTCATTAAGCTACATATTATTTTAGAGAGCTAAATGTGTCAATTATCTTGATGGGAAAAGTTGTCATAAATGGAGACCAATGTTATTTTCCAGTTGGATATCATGCGGTATTTCATAGAACACAGACTGGTGAATAGAGTAGACAATTTCTGATAAAGTCCCTGTGGGAAATTCCGGTGAAATAGCAGCTTCCTTTATAAGTCTCTATAGACCTTACCTGTACAGTTTTTTCCTCCGTATCCTAGCAGACATTCACAATCATAGGCACCATTGGTATTAACACAGATTGATTGATTGGGACAGGAGGAAGAGTTGTCGGCGCATTCATCAATATCTGTTGGTGATAAAGGCATTCAATTAGTAGACTAACATAATAATACTAGATAGATAGATAGATAGATAGATAGATAGATAGATGGATAGATAATGGATAGATAGATAGATAGAGGGATAGATAGATAGATTGATAGATAATGGATAGATAGATAGATAGATGGATGGATAGATAGAGAGATGGATAGATAATGGATAGATAGATAGATAGATAGATAGATTTATTACAACGTAATGGTGAGGTACATGTGGTTAAATAATTTTTTTAGTCTTCAATCGGACCTACCGGTGCAGAGTATAAATGGATCTCCATCATATCCAGATAAGCATTCACAGCTATAACTTCCAGGAAGGTTTCTACAGTTGGTATTGTTGGCACATTTGTTGTCACCATTGTTACATTCATTGATGTCTAAGAAAAGCAGACATGATAATATTGTTTTGAGGTATTTTGTTCATGTGCTATTAGTAAAATCCTATATTTCCACTAAATTATCAATAAAATCATGTAAGCAAATGTTAATAAATGACAGAATGGAGTGCAGGGCATACCGACACACTGAGAGCTGTTCTTCTCATCCACGGTATAGTTGGCGTCACAGCTGCAGTTGTAGCCACCCAGAAAATGATTGCAAATTTGTTGACAATTAGATGTATTAAGGAAGCATTCATTGATATCTGGAAATAGAAAATTATATTTACTGACATAAAAATGGTAAAAGCACAAGTAATTAATTTTAATTTTTCTGCATGTAATTGTGAATTCTATGACCATCATAAAATGACTCTATTATATGGCAACAATTTACAGAACACATAGTAGGGTGACAATGTGACACATATCCATAATGTATGAAATTAATCTGTCCTAACCAGTAATATAGGAATGCACAAAAAAAAAATCTCAGTTTGGATTAACCATCATAATGATACATATTAACATCCCTTGTATGGTTTGAGAAAGGTTCATACCCTAGACCCAAAACATTGCCACTGCAATTATAAGCTGATACACCACCATTTTTTTAACTGTATGACATGGTATGCCGCCCTAACTGGATGGTTTGCTTTGCACAAGAGATGTTTTTCACATACCTCTTTCTGGTGCTTTGTCTGTTTTTTCATTTGTTCTATATCTATCTATCTATCTATCTATCTATCTATCTATCTATATATATATATATATATATATATATATATATATATATATATATACCGTACATATATGCAGGGTGAAATAAGCATGGAGCACGTCATCAATGTTTTCACTAAATATATCTCTAAAGGAGCCATTGACGTGCATTTCTAAGTAACAACCCATCCAATCCACAGAGGCAAAGAAATCAAACTTACAGGGCAACCCCTTAAAGTTATGGCAAATAAATTTTGAAGAAGCTGTATCTGTATGATCACTGTAGGACCTGTTTAACCTGTTAGATGCTGAAGTAAATTGTGACTGCAGCATATTAGAAGTTGTGCCCTTATTCTATGCTATTAGTGTCAGTCAGCATCCCTGAAACGATCCTGTGTGGCTGTCAGATTATATTAACTCGAAGAGTGAAGTTTACAACAAACCTTAAATAAACACATTAAAGTAGTAATAATAATAATAATAATAATAAAAAAAAAAGCAACCAAAATTGTTCAGTTGTGTTGTTTCAACCCCCTACCTCACAAAAAAAATAATACATTATCATTACATTACATTTATAGCTTTTACACGTCTACATTATACATCTACGAATTAAAAAGCTACAAGAATGTGACATCAGACTTTACTCTACTAAGGTGTTTCCACATTTCTCTAGGTTTTATAAACACCCTTCCTTTCCACGCTGCTGCTATGGGACCGGGAGTGGGGGGGGTGCCACTCCACGTTGGCTGTCCTGGTAAAGGAGAGTGTGTTCATGTGTGTGTATATACAATGGATGTAGCTGAACTACATTCTAGGGATGTAGAAGAGCAATATGAGTGTCCTACGGATGTTGCAGAACTCCATATTTTTTCCAAGTATGTTACAGGGCTGAATATGTATGCTATGTTTATAGTAGAGCTTTGCTTGTGTGTTTGCTCTGCATGTAACACAGCTGTATATGTGTAATATGGATATAGCAGTGCTATATGTTTGTACAATGTTTGCAGTGTCCGTGACTGTAGCAGAGCTGTAGGTTTAAAATATGGATATGCAGCACATACAAGTTTACTTATATTTTAAGCTCTGTTAATTTCAGCTGGACACATTAGAGCCACATCTATATGTTCTTTACCATATGCCAGAGCAGAATACCTTTCTCTTTTACTATATTGGGGAGATGACCCAGCTGATATTCCCCTCTCCATGCATTCACCAACTTCTTTCCAACCAATTTCTTTAATACACCATGAATCTTTTTATTTTTCATTTGTTTGGGTAGGATAGGAGGGAGCAGCACAATTTGTTCTTTTTCTACGGGGCGCCATGATTTACATGTACGTCCCAGAATTTAATTACTATGTATAATAATAAACACATTTATTGGGAGCTGGTATTCTTAGGTTGGGTAGGCCTATGTTTATTAGTCCAACCAGCTTAAAAATAGCAGCCCGCAGTCGCCCAGCGCATCCATTAGATGCAACAATCTCAGTACCTGGTGCGGTTGCAATCAGGGTAATAAAAGGGGTTAATGAGAGCTCACAGCTAGCACTAAGCCCTCCAATAGTAACTGGGATCAGTCTATGGCCCCTTTCACATTGCATTTTTACTTATGTTCAGTGGTCCCGTTGGGGCATTCGCACATATACATTTTCTGCAGGTGGACATTTGAATGTAGTCGACTATGTTCGGGTGTCCGCCTGCATAAAACGTATATGTGCAAAAATGGTGCAAGACAGAGCACACGCTAATGGTGTGGTACTTTTGTGGGGTGGGGGAGGGGCGGTTAGGATGGATGCCCCAACAGGACCACTGAAAGAAAGTAAAAACGCAATGTGAAAGTAGCCTATGAGACCCTCTCCATTACTAAACTGTAAGTGAAAAGAAAGAAACACAAACACTGAAAAAAAAACTTTATTTGAAATAAAATACCAAAACCCACCCTCTTTCAACCCTTTAATAACCCCCAAACACCCAGGTCTGATGTAATCCACATGAGGTCCCACAAAGATCCCAGCTCTGCTATATCCTGCATTGCCGCGCACGAGCCCAGAACATGACCACCCACTGTAGCTGCAGGCAGAGACTGAGTGGCAGCTGTGAGTGGTGACATCACTGAGTTTATGTGTCATCACAGCTGGAGGTTCCCATGATACTCCACCTGTGACTGCAGGAAAACTCATCTCAGGTGAACTGATTGAACTCAGGGACCTCCCCTCATTGCCGCAAGTTTAATCAGACCTGCAACCAATGTGCTGCGATGCAGGATGTAGCAGAGCTAGCATTGTCGTGGGGCCTCATGTGTGTTACGACGGACCTGGGCGTTTTAGGGATTAATAAAGGTGTCAAAGAGGGTGGTGTTTTTGGTAGTTTACTACTGTACAAATAAAGGATTCTTTGATGTTTGTGTTTCTTTCATTTGACTTACAGATTAGTAATGGATGGGGGTCTCATAGACTATTCCCATTACTAATCTAGGGCTTATTGGCAGATGTGAGCTGTCATTAACCCCTTATATTACCCTGATTGCTACTGCACCAGGAAAATTGGGACAAGCTGAGTAAAGTTACGGGATTGTCGCATCTAATGGATGGGACAATTCTAGGCGGCTGTGGGCTACTATTTTTAGTCTTTGGAGCCCAATAAATATGAGAAAGCCAGCCCCCAGCTGTTGGCTTATCTTTGCTGGCTAACAAAATTTGGAAGGAACAATATGCCATTTTTTAAAATGATTTATTTAAATTAGTACAATATAACCTGCATGGGTTCCATCTAATTTTGATACACAGCCGAGATAAGCACATGGCTGGGGGGCTGGAGCCTATAGCCATCTGCTTCCTTGGGTATTCCTTCTACTGGGTATTAATATACAGGGGACCCTATGCCATTTTTTAAAATATATTTTTACACTCCATTAGGGAACCCAGATAGCTTTTGTGTGATTACAACCAATCACAGACGCTGTCACACAGGTTTGGGGTGCAGTCTGACTGCAACCATTCGGAGATGTCTGGTACAGCTGGTGGGTGGGGGAAGCAGTGAATAAGTATGAGTGTTAATGAGTGGACCCAGAAGCAGTGTTACAGCTGCGCTGGAGACTCGGTAAGTATCACAGTCCTGCTCTATTCTTTATTTTCTTTCTTTGCAGCCCCCTAACCCTTACTAATATCAGTTCCCCGAGCCCTTACTTACACCAGCCTCCCAAGCGCTTGCTAACACATAAAGCTGGGTTTACACACTGCAACATCGCAAAGGACATCACTGTAACGTCACCGGTTTGGTGACGCAATAGCGACCTCCCTAAGTCTCTGCTAAGTCTCTGGTGAGCGTTCAAACAGGCAAACCTGGCCAACAACTCAACAGCGATCCGGACCTGCAGAGCGACCTAGCTGGTTGTTTGGGGACGTTGATAAGCAGCCTTTTGAAAGGGAAGTTGCTAACAAAGTCGCTGCAAAGTCTTCACACACTGAAACTTCATGCTGCACAGCGGGAAACAAAGGACCTAGGAATGGTCCTGAACGATTTGTAACGATTACAACTTCACAGCAGGGGCCGGGGCGCTGATAGGTTTCACACACTGCAACATCGCAAACAACATCGCTATTGCGTCACAAAACCGGTGACGTTACAGCGATGTCGTTTGAGATGTTGCAGTGTGTAAACCCAGCTTAACACGGCAGGTTTGTTCATCTCTAGTTAAGACTCCTGAGGGGAAAGTGTTTCTCCCTTTGTTTTCAATGCACAAGTGATGTGACAAAACAGGTGAATCATCAGCCTAATTTCTTCAGATCTAAGCTCAATACTCCATTTATCATTCAGAGGTTGTATCTTTTCCAATCTCACAGTTGTTATATCTCAACATCACCACATTTTGCACTCTGTTGAAAAGTAAAACTACAGCCCGTGTCCCTGTAGAAATAAACTGGTTTGCTATTGATATGTATTTGCGAAAAATCTTAAATATACTTCTTTTTTTTTCTCAAAACTAATAGAGAGGTTGTATGGGATTAGAATGAAGTTTCACATCATCAGCTCCTTCCTTTTTATGTTGTGTCTGATATTGAAGCTCATCCCTAGCTCAATGAATTGGAAATACCAATTTCATGTAAACCAGGACAATTCTACCAACCTGTGAGCATTTATATTTACGTGTATGTCCACTGAAATAAATCTTTTACAGTTTTGTCAGGTAATTCTTGACAATGCTAGAAAAATAGACTGTAATTAGTCGATGAATTTAAGAGAGTGAAAGTGTAGTCTGTTAAATCATAATGCAAGTTTTTGTGAAATTGAAACTGCTTTAAAGTGGTTATATATTTTCACTTATTAGTACAACTTAACTCACAGACTGCACAGTTTTCCTAGCCATAAAATGGCTTATGGAGGATCTTGCGACCAGAACAATCCATTAGTTCCTTGTAAATGTACGTTTGCTGTAGGGTAGGGTAAAAAGAATGACATCCTGACTCGAGTTAATGGTGACCTGGTACCCAGGAGAGGTGGTTGACGGTGGAGTACAGTGGAGTTTTCCCGGAACTACGCACCGAGGGGCTACAGGACCCTAGGACAGGAAAGAGATTCAAGCCGACCTATTAACACCTGCACAGCAAAGGGGACCATCAAAGACCTTGCTGACCCTAAAGAATCCAAAGACTCAGTAGTAAAGAGAGAGCCGGGGACAGGACCAGAGACTCCATCCCCACAGGGTTCACGCTACCATCAGGCGGACAGAGGTGGACAAACCACAGACCAGGGACCCCAGTGTTCCATACCACGGGGACCCACTTACCAGAGACAGGTGCAGTGGAAGAAGGTACCAGAGAACCAGACTGGCACTGGGACGACGGGGACATGAAGGCGAAACCAGCCGGCCTCGGGCAACCAGTTAACAGCTGTAGAAAGTGAGTAAACCAGTTGCACTGAATACCTGTCTGGACTCCTTCCGACGCCCACCGCACCATACACCCGCTGGAATAATACCCTACTTGCGGAGGGACTACCACACTATCTGCTAATACCATCAGCCCCAGTAGAGACATTTTGCAGCGACGGCTCCCTACAGATAGACGCAACACCGCAAGTGGCGTCATAAATAAACTTTATTCACCAATCCCCTGTAAATATCCCCATTACAAAAGGGCCCAGGGCACGGAACTGGGTAACGGCCACCATCGTGACATTCCCCCCAGACGTACACTGCCCAGAACCGAGTACCCCATATCTCTGGGTGCTACACACCCAAAGTCCTACAATTATCCTCATCACTGCTAAATCAAGAGGCTGTAAAGAGAGAAAACATGTCTGGTCTCTGCAGGCTCCAGAAATCACTAACAGCAAAGAGGAACCCAGATGTGAGCAGGTGATGTCACTCAGGGTTGGTGAGGGAAGCAGTAAATATTGATGAACGTTAATAAGCTAGCTAAAAAAAAAGAGTCTGACTGCAGTGTGATGCTCTGGTAAACACGATATGAATAACTATCCTGCTCTTACTACCATTTAACTTCCATTTGTATCCCACATGATTTCCCTGGCCTATCACAGCCATGCCAATCCTTTACATGGCTATAATGGGTCAAAAAGTTCCCACACCGGAAAAGCTTGCTGATTGGTTGCTCTGCAACCTTTTAACAAACTTTATTCAGGTGACAAGCCTGTACAGTAAAAAGTCTGTGCTCGTGTCAGCACTAGACACACTTTACAGTTCGGGTTTGCTCATCCCTAATCGTCTCTTTGGCTGACTGAGCACAAAAGCTTTTTTTCTCCAGCCTCTCTCTGCCAAAGAGAAGATGAATTTCTTCCATCACACTTTTTTCTGGAAGTACGCTTGCATTACAGCTCTTCTGTCAGTGAACACATGGGTCTCAGGAGCTGTGTTTCTTCAGACTGCAATGCCTCCTATCACGTGATTAGGATGGGCTGCCATTGAAATTATGTGGCCATTTTTATTACATTCTTGGAAAAATCTGTAAAAAAATAATTCTGTTGAAGCCGTGAGCCAAAGTATTTACTCACCTGTACAGGTTTCTCCATCTCCAGTCAAGTGTTTGGGACATGGACCACAGGTATATCCCTCTAGGGGGGCTTTTGCATCTTCACAAGTATCATTAACATAACATTTGTTTTCTGCACAAGCATTAAAATCATTTTCACAGTACATCCCGGTCCACGCAGCAGAGCAGTTACATCCGGCGACCTGCATTGCAAGATGTTTAATAATGCACCACTTGTGTAAAATATAGATATCAATAAATATATTTTCAATTGTACAATTTGTTGATGCTATTCAGTAAGGCAGATTACCTTGAAAGTTGTGGTCCCATTTTCAAGGCTGGTGGCGCTATCATAGAGACAGCTGCCATTGTTGGTACAGTTACAGAGCACCAGGGTTAGAATCACATCAGTAGCAACTTTGGAATCGGTGGCAATTATAGTGGCATTAACAGGTGTTGAACTTTTGGGATACCAAACCAAAACTCCATCATCTGCATAGCAAAAAGAAAAAGGGGAAGTGGACAATGACAAGGAAACTAAATTATTCACATTGTAGGATATGACAGATATATACTTTACATCTTAGTAATGTCATCGGCTGATACAATATTCAGCCTAAAACATTTGTATCAGTAATCAGTATATCAGTAACATGTACATGATAAAATATAGTCATCAATTCACCTGTTATATTGATGTCAGGGGAGTCTGTCTCCAGAGAGAAGATCACAATGTCGTTGTTCTCATCAGTTGCTGTGTAGATAACTGTTAGTGGCTCAAAAATCTTGGTGAAAATGGTGGTGGGTCCGGTAACATTAGGAGGGAAGTTATCTGAAGAGAGAAGTTATTCTGTTTAGATCTTTCTAACTAAATGTATAGATTTGGTATTAAAATATAGTCATATGAAAAAGTTTGGGCACCCCTATTAATGTTAACCTTTTTTCTTTATAACAATTTTGGTTTTTGCCACAGCTGTTTCAGTTTCATATATCTAATAACTGATGGACTGAGTAATATTTCTGGATTGAAATGAGGTTTATTGTACTAACAGAAATGTGCAATCCGCATTTAAACAGAATTTGACCGGTGCAAAAGTATGGGCACCCTTATCAATTTCTTGATTTGAACACTCCTAACTACTTTTTACTGACTTACTAAAGCACTAAATTGGTTTTGTAACCTCATTGAGCTTTGAACTTCATAGGCAGGTGTATCCAATCATGAGAAAAGGTATTTAAGGTGGCCACTTGCAAGTTGTTCTCCTATTTGAATCTCCTATGAAGAGTGGCATCATGGGCTCCTCTAAACAACTCTCAAATGATCTGAAAACAAAGATTATTCAACATAGTTGTTCAGGGGAAGGATACAAAAAGTTGTCTCAGAGATTTAAACTGTCAGTTTCCACTGTGAGGAACATAGTAAGGAAATGGAAGAGCACAGGTACAGTTCTTGTTAAGCCCAGAAGTGGCAGGCCAAGAAAAATATCAGAAAGGCAGAGAAGAAGAATGGTGAGAACAGTCACGGACAATCCACAGACCACCTCCAAAGACCTGCAGCATCATCTTAGTGCAGATGGTGTCAATGTGCATAGGTCAACAATACAGCGCATGTTGCACAAGGAGAAGCTGTATGGGAGAGTGATGCGAAAGAAGCCGTTTCTGTAAGCACGCCACAAACAGAGTCGCCTGCGGTATGAAAAAGCAAATTTGGCCAATCGAGTTACATTTTGGAAGAAGGTCCTGTGGACTGATGAGACAAAGATTGAGTTGTTTGGTCATACAAAAAGGCGTTATGCATGGAGGCAAAAAAATACGGCATTCCAAAAAAAGCACTTGCTACCCACAGTAAAATTTGGTGGAGGTTCCATTATGCTTTGGGGCTGTGTGGCCAATGCCGGCACCGGGAATCTTGTTAAAGTTGAGGGTCGCATGGATTCAACTCAGTATCAGCAGATTCTTGACAATAATGTGCAAGAATCAGTGACGAAGTTGAAGCTACGCAGGGTATGGATATTTCAGCAAGACAATGATCCAAAACACTGCTCCAAATCTACTCAGGCATTCATGCAGAGGAACAATTACAATGTTCTGGAATGGCCATCCCAGTTCCCAGACCTGAATATCATTGAAAATCTGTGGGATGATTTGAAGCGTGCTGTCCATGCTCGGTGACTATCAAACTTAACTGAACTGGAATTGTTTTGTAAACAGGAATGGTCAAATATACCTTCATTCAGGATCCAGGAACTCATTAAAAGCTACAGGAAGCGATTAGAGGCTGTTATTTTTGCAAAAGGAGGATCTACAAAATATTAATGTCACTTTTATGTTGAGGTGCCCATACTTTTGCACCGGTCAAATTTTGTTTTAATGCGGATTGCACATTTTCTGTTAGTACAATAAACCTCATTTCAATCCAGAAATATTACTCAGTCCATCAGTTATTAGATATATGAAACTGAAACAGCGGTTGCAAAAACCCAAATTGTTGTAAAGAAAAAAGGTTAACATTAATAGGGGTGCCCAAACTTTTTCATATGACTGTATGTTGATGCTTTGGATATTTAGAGGATAATAGTTGAATGTGAGAGACTTGATAATAAAAGTCAGAAAGATTGACTAGTTAAGTCTTTCACTACTCTGGTCATATAAAAAGAGCCATGGAACATTGAAAATTACTGAGAAAGTGTGAAATGACAAAGAAGAGGATAAGGAATATTTCTTACTCATTGTGCTGCTTTGCTCGTTGGCTGATATAATGCTGTCAAGCGTGGCCTTTCCTAAAGCTTCATTTCCAGTGCTCAAGACATCAAATATACACTCATCATTTCCTTGACATGTTTCATTTGCTTTCTTGATGATTTCACTGTCAGTCTTCAAAAGCAGCTCATCATAAAACAGAGGCACAAATGTGTTATTGTTGTAGGTGTCCCAGGATTCCCCCACGGTTTCGTTGTAGATGAAGAGGCTGTCCGCAGGGGAGGTTTTCCCTGGAAAACAAACTCATTTTTATGGAGACCAACGGTTGTGTTTTATATTACCAAGATGGACACCCTTTTTCTGCAAAATATGATGGTCTTATTTTAAAACATTAGAATTAAAAAGCTCATTTATTTTTCCTGAGTAAGAGAGCTAGATAAAAACAAAGGCTAGAAAACCAGTTTAAAGAATACAATAAAACTGAAATGACAAGAAAGACACCAGTGACCACTTACATGTCATTCCAATCTCAAATATCAGGGAATCATTAGGGAGTTTTACGCCATTAATTTCCAGTTTGGTTCCATTGGCGGCCATCAGATCATCTGTCATATCATCATTATAGATTCCTGCAAAAATATTTATATAAATGGTATTAAATACATAAATGAATGCTACATTTGAGACAACTGGAAAATGAATGTTTTCTCTAAATCACTATTGCTTTTATTGTAATGTTTATGTATTATTATTATTATTATTATTATTATTATTATTATTATTATTATATTACAGTGGCTGGCAGATGGCAGATTACAAGACAAATTAATAACGCGTAATAGACTGTAATAATTAAAGATATGGCAAAGAGAGTGTCTTACCCAAGAGGCCATCAGTTTTATTCTTATAGATAGTATCCAACATTGTGACAAAGCTCAAAGCTCCCTCATTAGCAGAAACTGTGATTGAAATCCCACCATCGAACGAGGCTTGTATTTCATCTTTGCTGGTCTTTTCCAGTGTGATTTTGCTTACATAGGTAGAGTTGTCTTGAAAGAATCAAAGTAAATTTTATTAACCATAAATATATCCACAGGAATTCCATACCTAATTGTAGACCATGCAGCTGGTTTATATGATTTGACACCTATCAAGTTATACCTACACTTCAAACCAGAAGTTTACATACACTATCTAAAAAGTCACATCTGCATGTTTTTCTCACTATCTGTCATGAAATCAGAATTAACCTTTCCCATTTTAGATCAATTAGGATTATTAAAATTATTTATACTTGTCAAATGCCAGAATAATGAGAGAGAGAATGTTTTATGGCAGTTTTATTACTTTCTGCAAAGTCAAAGGTTTACCGAGACTTATCAAGTCTCCCGCGTGGCTGTCACACTGCTTTTAGGTCCTCTCATTACATCTCATGCATATTTACTGCTTTCCCCACTCACCCTTTATGATAAAGTCTGTGATTGGTTGAAGTTAGACTGCTGGTGTGCCGGCATCTGTGATTGGTTGTGGAGTGTAAAAATAAATATATAATTGGAAATAATGACCTAGATACCTGACCCTAAGTATCCCTATTGCTGAGCCATAAATCAGGAACAAATGGGATGAGCTCTTTGTCAACTCCACTACAGAACTATAGAGGACACAAGGGGGACACACAGAGGGAAAAGCATGAACTACTTATCATTAGATAACTCAGGTAGAAGTTCAGCAAAGCTTTCAGCAGCAATACCACAGAGAAGTACAAACCACCTGCTTGCACCCTTGGTTTGAAGGAACTTAAAATATCACCACCACAGGCCAAAGGAAGGAAGGGGTATTTAAACACCAAGGGAATACTGACAATCAACAGCTGGGTGGAGCTTGAAATCCTGCTGGGTTCAAAAGGGAGAGAGATGAATCCAGAAGGAAAGCTACATATACCAATGAATAGTGACAGCAGGAACATTGGAAAGTCAGGGAGCATTCTGTGCAGCCCAACGCTGTGACCTTCTATGGCCAGAAATCACATGACTGTCTGGTACACATGACACACCTGTGACAGTAGGTTCCCATGGAACCCCAGGTGTGAACTCAGATGAACTTATTGAGTTCATCTAAGGTGAAGTCATTGAACTCAATGTCGGATTACTGGATGAGGCAATGTGTGCACAATGTGCACAATGAGTATTTGGATGTAGATTTATCTGCACCAGAACTGCAACTCCCGGCAAAAAATGCACCAAAACTATATCAGAACACATGCGATTTTGGTGAGGTATTTTGTCAGGAGATGCAATTTTGGTACAGAAATGTTTGCAACCTAATACTGAATGTGCACACATTGCCTAATCTGGTAATCCAGCATTGAGTTCAATGACTACACCTGAGATGAGGTCACTGAGTGCAAAACGTTCACCTCAGGTTAGTTCACCTGAGGTCAAACCTGGGGTACCCCATCTGTGACATCAGGTGAACTCAGTGATGTTACTGCTCCCAGCTGTGGCTCTGTCAGTATGTCTCAGAAGTCGCAGTGAGCGGTCATGTTTTCTAATGTGACCACACACTGCGACTTCAGATGTAGGAGAGCCAGAATCGTCATGAGACTTAGTGTGGATTTCGTCGGACCTACAGAAAAGTTTTGGGGGTTAATAAATTGGAGAAAGAGGTTTGTTGTTTTTTATAAAAAAAGATTTTTCCCTGTGTTTATTTCTTTTGACTTACAGGGTTAGTAATGGGAGGAGTCTCAAACATTTCCTCATTACTAACCACGGGCTTGATGACAGCTGTCATTTTTTGACAAATCACAGCTGTCATTAACCCCTTATATTACTCCAATTTCCACCACACAAGGCCAATCGAGGTGAGCTGGGTAAAGGGCTTCAATTCCAAGACATCTGCTGGCTCCTATTTTTAGGCTGGGGGTTCAATGACCATGGGCCTCCCCAGAATGAGAATACCAGCCCCCAGCTGTCCACATTATCTTGGCTGGGTATCAAAATTGTGGGGGACTGCAAACCATTTTTTAAAAAAATTATTTATTTAAATAATTTTAAAAAAAAGCATGTGGTCCCTTGTATTTTGATACACAGCCAAGATAATGCACACAGCTAGGGGCTGCAGCCTGTAGCTGTGTGCTTTATCTGTGCTGGGTATCAATATACAGGGGGCCCAACATCATTTTTTTCAATTATTTATTTATTTTAACACTCCACAACCAATTACAAGTGTCGGCACACCGGCAGTTTCACTGCACCCAATTCCAAATGCTGTCACAAATGGTGGGCAGGGGAAGCAGTGAATGTACATCAGGGTTAATGAGCGGACCCGGAAGCAGTGTGACAGCCATATGGGAGACTCGTAGAATTCTCCTGCTTTAATCTGCCTTTTGCTTTGTTTTACTTTGTTAATTTTTTTATCCAGGTGGCCTAACCCAAACAGTAACACGTATTTCCATCAGAAGTTCGTGTTCGAGGTCCATGCACAGACGCTAGGCGTCCAGTACCGACCCTGAACCTTACACTTCGTGTTTGGCTATCTCTAATTAGGAGATTACATGACCTTAGCTGATTCCAGCAAACTAATATCCTGAACCATGTTTTCGTAAAGCCAAATATGTTTGTAATAAATACTGCATTGAGAAAAGATAAAACACATATATATATATATATATATATATATATATATATTCATTTTATTTTTTACATTTTTTATGAATAATTAATTATTGAAATTATATGGGCTCAGAAAAAAATAATTTTGTATTTTATTTATGTAATTCATAATCTGAACAATGAATTTACCTGGTAGAGTAAATTCTGTGCCATTGAGCTTCACAATGGTTGAATTGCTCCCCTGGAGAATCCACTCAATCTGTAAAAGAAGACCAATTCCAAAAAGGATCACCCAAAACAGCAGTTTTAGAACACATGAGTACATTGTTGTAGGTTAATACAGTTATTGTAAACGATTAATTTGCTATGATCTTTACCGTTGTCTCATCTTGAATTATCGCAGCCAGCCCCACAAAGTTGGTTGCCTGTGTATCATGTGTCCCATTGCTAGCCCTCGCAGTACGGCCCTGCAGCCTGAAGATTACGGTGTCATTCTCATCTTTAACATTGGTCAAAATGAACTCTCCTAAGCCATTGAAAGTATAATTCACTCCATCCAGTGTATTGATGTGGGGATCGCCAAATAGGGAACCTATAAAAGATCATGTGTTCAGTTTATCTTTTTCAAATATTTTGCACAAGTAGCTCCATGATGAATGGCAGATGGAAGAAGTAAAGCTTACCAAAATTTGGTGGTACATATCCATGGCAGTAATCATAAGGTCTTCTCTGTCGGTACAAGGAACATTGGTGTGTAGAGCCAGAGTACAAGCAGCAGTTATTGTAGGGATCAACTTCATGTTCTATACGGGCAAGATAAATTGTAGTAAAAAATGTAAAACATGGTAAGTCACATAGAGGGACAGAGAAAAATGAAATGATAAAAATCTAGAAATGAATTACAGCCCATGTATCATTAAAAGTTGGTAAAAAATAGCATTAAAAAAATTAAGAAAGTAATAAGTCAAAGATTAATTCCTATGTATGAGCACATTATTAATACCTTTGTACTGGATTCTTTGTCTCTGCATTTCTGACATAAAGTAGCTGTAGTAATAGGTATAGTAGTAGTAGGGGTTCGAGGATCTCAGCCAACTGTTTTCATACTCCCATGGAGTTGGTAAGAATCTTTCTTTTTCGCCATAAGATAAACCACCCCAGTAATTGTAGTAACATCTTGTGCCTCCTCCATGCCATGATGAAAAAGTGGACTGATGAGTATTGTAGGAACTATACAAATCTGAGAAGAAAACCAAACAGATAATTTAGCAGTATATGGATTAATATTTGCATTTCTATTATTTTTGTTGCAATCACTACTACTTCTAAGAGAACCTTCCACCTTTCCTGACGAGTCTGTTTTAGAAAATACAGCATTTTTTCAAATTCAAAATGCAAATTAGTCTGAAAATGTATTGAGGGCATGGAGGGCAAAGAGCACATTGGGAGTGTGTACCGACACACTAACAATTCCCTCCCAGGCTAATTTGCATAATTTGCATAATGCTTAAGCAGGTTATCTAATTTAAATGCAAGCGTCATGCTCCAGGTGGATGTCATCCGAATACACAAGGGAGACATGTACGTTCAGACCAAGGGACATCTGAAGCACGACAAAAAAACACCACACACCATACCACAAATAAAAGGGGGACACCGGGGACACTATAACAATGGTGGGATCTGGCTCTAGTGAGAGGGGAACATTGGACACCTATTGCTTTCACCTACAGCTGTCTCTACTCTCCTATACAGGTTCTGTCAACCTGTCACCAAACTGGATACGTGTGGACCTAAGGGACCCCGTAGACACCCTGGCTTGTAATCTGGCAAATGGAGATCACTAGTTTCACCACTGCACTAATACAACATAAGGGCAGGAAAGACAAATAGGGGAGACAACAACAAAAAGGGATAAAAATCCAACTTTGGCTCAATTCCTCAGCAGAACCTCCCATGAAGGTGGTCAGAATTCAAATAGATTGTATCATCAGCAAGGATTGCTTGGAAACCCCACTACTAAAACCTAAAGGTGCATGACTATAAAGCAGCTGCAGCTGACATGCAATGCAATGAGCAGCTGCCAATAAAACTGACATGAACTCATTAAGCACCAAAAGAAAGGAAACTTTGTGTAAATTTAGAGTCCCAGATGGAAATGAGAGGTTCCAGTCCTAAACCTTTCAACCTCTCAGTTACATTGATCAATGTGATTGCTAAATATCTCCTTTTTCCTAATATTCATGGCAGGTATGCAATTCATTATTCACATGTTCAAGTTAGCAAGTAGCATTTTTCATTGTATTTTCCAATATTTTTCCATATGCTTGAGGCATTATACCATTTTCTAAGTTTGATGTGCAGCCTTATCCCTATATAGTATGTAAATTTAGAGTCCCAGATGGAAATGAGAGGTTCCAGTGCTAAACCTTTCAGTAGTCTCTAAAATACAGGGAGATGATGTGACAGAAAGTTTATTGAGAGAGGCCCTCTCATCTACTTGGATTCTGGTGGGGAGTATACAAATTGCATACTTGCAGCCCTTGACTGCCGTTGCCAGCTCTTGCACCAGAGAATCCTCACACCAAACACACTGTCATGTGAGGATTCATAAGTGTGCAGTCATGTAGAGTGACTGTAGACTTGTCATTTTAGATAGGATAACCCATTTAAGTGTTTGACTTCTCAGCAATGACACTTTGGATTACTATAATACGGTTACAAGTAAAATATATCTTTGTACCGTGTTAGCCAGTAGAGATAAAAAAATTGTTTAAAAGAACAGAAAGTCCTCAGTGGTTGATACCTTTTAATGGCTAACTGAAAAGATGGTAATAACTGCAAGCTTTCGAAGAGACCTGAGTAGTCTCGAAAGCTTGCAGTTATTACCATCTTTTCAGTTAGCCATTAAAAGGTATCAACCACTGAGGACTTTCTGTTCTTTTAAACAATTTTTTTATAAGACGGTTAATATTTTATTTGTGTAAGAACTATACACTTATACCATCAATTTAAGCAGTACCATCATGCTGACAGGTTCTCTACAGTAGAAAGGGGTTGTCCACTACCAAGACATCCCCTTTTGAAATGAAGTAACCTGCCCTATAAAATAAAAACAACATACATGTCATGATTGACTTCTGGCTCAGCTGGAGCTGAGCCTTTTTTTTAGTTTCACTTCTGATGCAGGTCACGTTAGGGGTTATTCCTTTCTGCCTTGTTCTGGAGGTCAGGCTGCTTTATTAGGGCACTGTTTCTCTTGGACTTCGCCAGTGATATTTCTGGCTCTGCTGTGTTCTGCTCTTGAGTGACCTGTTGTCTGCCATGTCCCCTCCTGACCTCCATGTTCACCTGACCTGTTAACCTCCTCTGTTGTCTGTTTCCATCAGTGTCTCTCCCGCTGTCTCCCTGTTCGTTCCTTATCGGTTTACCTTAATTCTGTCTTGTCTTCCCACTCCCCCTCGCTTCTAGGCTCTGATTTCCCAGCTACTGACTATTTGCTTCCCTCTGACTACGTTTAGACTTTGCCCTTGTGTACTTACAAGACCTCATGTTGTGACACGGCTTTCTGATGATTCTACTGCCATCTGGTGGGCTTGACTAGTATTACCTCTGCTAGGGAATTCCCTGCTCATACGTTTCCTCCACTTTTACGCCCCCTAGTGGTTTACCAGCTAACTACCTTCTCAGATAGTTTCAGGAATCCTCTCAGTCCCACATTACTGCGCTGTACTGGTATTGTACATCTTAGAGTACAGCGTGACATTATCACTTGCCCTTACATTTTTACCCCTATAGATCCGTTACGTATCCTTACGGATCAGATGTCTAATTTGACTCAAATGATCCAGGACTTATCTATTGAGCATAGAGCCCTAGCCTTTTCCCATACTCAACTCCAGGGGGAGCTTGCTGCTGCAGTAAAGGCTTTCCAGGGTTCCATGACTCAATCACAGCCCAGTCCCGTAGATGTATCATTCCATTCTCCAGAACCCACGGTCATGCTCCCGGATAAGTTTTCCGGAGAGAAGGAGAGGTTTCACACGTTTCGGGAGAGCTGTAAATTACTTTTTTCTCTTAGACCCCGTTCCTCTGAGGATGATAGTCAGCGGGTGGGGATAATAATTTCCTTGCTTAGAGAGGGACCTCAGACTTGGGCCTTTTCTTTACCTCCGACAGCCCCTGAGCGTATGTCTGTGGATAGGTTTTTTGACGCCCTAGGACTTATTTATGATGAACCGGACCGGGTCATGGTGGCAGAGGACAGGATCATGGGTCTCTCTCAGGGTAGACGAACTGCAGAGTGGTATTGTTCTGAGTTCAGGCAGTGGTCTACGACGGTTTCCTGGAATGATTCTGCTCTGAGATGCCAGTTTAGGAGAGGACACTCTGATCATCTCAAGGACGCTCTGGCCCTTCATCCTCCACCCAGTTCTTTGGAGGAGGCCATGACCCAGGCAGTACGGATGGATCGGAGGTTGCGGGAGAGAGGAGTGACCCTGCAGGAAACGTCATTATGCCCGGTCAAAGCTGAGGTTGTTCCACTTGCGGAGCCCATGGAGGTCAGTGTCACAGATTCCAAGGAGAAGGAGAGGAGACGACGACGAGAGTGGTACCCTTTTCCTCTTTTCAAAAAATTTTGCTTGAGGTGGAACTTGTAATAGGAGACTGTTGTATTCCAGCCTCTGCTTTCGTGGACTGTGGTTCCTCCATGGACTTCATTGACTCCAGTCTGGTTTCCAAAGCTAAGATAGGGACAGTTAGGCTAGAGACTCCGGTTCACATTATTGCTATTGATAGGACACCATTGTCACGAAATGTGGTTGAATTTGTCTGTGAGGAATTTTTGCTTAAAGTGGGGTCCCTTCATCAGGAACTTATTTCATGTTATATCATGAATAATCTCCCTGCGGGACTGGTGCTGGGATTCCCCTGGTTGCACATGCATAATCCTGTAATTGACTGGGACTCTTGCAATATTGTTAAATGGGGTCCTAAATGTTCTAATGGTTGTCTTATCACTGTTCAGGTGTCTTCAACTAATCTGGAGGGTATTCCGGAGTACCTGAAGGATTTTGGAGACGTGTTCTCTGAAAAAGAGGCTGAGGTCCTGCCACCACACCGTCCTTACGATTGTGATATTAACCTGGTTCCAGGTGCCAAATTACCCAAGGCCCGTTTGTATAATCTTTCTGGCCCGGAAGGCACTGCCATGAAAAATTACATATCCGATAGTTTACGTAAGGGACACATCCATCCTTCTGTCTCGCCTGTTGCTGCTGGGTTCTTTTTTGTTAAGAAGAAGGATGGTGGCCTACGCCCTTGCCTCGATTTTTGGGAACTTAATAGGATCACGGTGAGAAATACCTATCCACTTCCACTCATCCCGGACCTCTATAATCAGTTATCTGGAGCTAAATGGTTCTCCAAGCTTGATCTCAGGGGAGCCTATAACCTCATTCGCATTCAGGAAGGGGATGAGTGCAAAACAGCATTCCTTACCTCAGAGGGCCTTTTTGAAAACTTGGTCATGCCTTACGGCCTTACTTATGCTCCTGCAGTGTTTCAGAATTTTATGAATGATATTTTCTCTGAATTTATTGGCCGTTTTATGGTTGTGTACCTAGATGATATTCTTGTCTTCTCGTCCAACAAAGAGTCTCATATTGATCATGTACGTACAATACTTCATAGGTTACGGGAGAATTCCCTATTTGCTAAACCTGAAAAATGTACTTTTTGTGTCCAAGAAATCACCTTTCTAGGTTTTATTCTGTCTGCTGATGGTTTTCGGATGGATCCCAGAAAAGTACAAGCCATTTATAATTGGGTGCAACCCAGAGACCTCAAGGGTCTGCTGCGTTTTCTGGGTTTTGCCAATTATTACAGGAAATTTATTAAAGGATTTTCTCAAGTGGTCAAGCCAGTCACGGATCTCACCCACAAGGGGGCTGATCTTAGGGAGTGGTCACCGCAGGCGATAGAAGCATTTCTGAGGTTAAAGGAATGTTTTATGACTGCTCCTGTACTTGTTCAACCTGACCTCTCTCAGCCGTTTATTGTGGAGGTTGATGCTTCAGAGGTGAGTGTGGGGGTGGTACTCTCCCAAGGACCCGCTACTTTAACTAATTTAAAACCGTGTGCCTTCTTCTCCAAAAAATTGTCTTCTGCTGAGAAGAATTATGATGTGGGTAATCGAGAGTTGTTGGCCATAAAGTTGGCCTTCGAAGAATGGAGGCATTTTTTGGAGGGGGCTGTTCATCGGATCACTGTTATTATGGACCATAAAAACCTGTCTTACATCGAGTCTGCTAAACGGTTGACTCCTAGACAGGCTAGGTGGTCACTTTTTTTTCCCGTTTTCACTTTTCATTTACTTTTCGGCCCGGTTCTAAGAATGTTAAGGCGGATGCGTTATCTCGCAGTTTGGATCCGTTTTCGCCTCCCGAACCTCCTTCCTCCATTCTTCCTCATGGGGTAGTCGTTGCTGTTTTATCCTCCGGATTAGAGGCTGAGATTCGTGTTGCACAGGCATTGGCCCCTCCTTCATTGCCCGATGCCAAATTGTTTGTTCCTGTCCAGTTTCGATTACGAGTTCTCCAGGAATTTCATGACTCTGTGCTTGGTGGTCATCCGGGGATCTCAGCTACTCGTAAGGCTATTGCCAGGTTGTTTTGGTGGCCCTCTATGTACTCCGATGTCGCCGTGTTTGTGTCTGCTTGTGATGCGTGTGCACGTGCTAAAGTTCCCCATAACCGGCCGGCCAGGGAATTAGTGCCCTTACCAATTCCGGATAGGCCCTGGACTCATTTGTCCATGGATTTTATCACTAATTTACCTGTTTCCGCTGGCAAGACTGTTGTTTGGGTGGTGGTGGACAGATTCAGCAAACAGGCGCATTTTGTTCCCTTGTCGGGATTACCTAATGCTGAGACTCTGTTCAAATTGTTTATTGAACAGGTGGTTAGATTGCATGGCATCCCTGCTAACATTGTGTCCGACAGGGGGGTTCAGTTCGTTTCCAAATTTTGGAGAGCATTTTGTAGACGGCTGGGTATTAAGTTGTCCTTTTCTTCATCTTACCATCCCGAGACCAATGGGCAGACTGAGAGAACTAATCAGTCATTGGAACAAATTCTGCGGTGTCTGGCTACGTCTCAGCAGAACGATTGGTGTTCCTCACTGCCTATGGCTGAGTTTGCTTTCAATAATCGGGTCCATCAGTCCACGGGTACTACTCCATTTTTTTGTAACTATGGATACCATCCCCATTTCGGTGAATTTTCCAGACTTGATTCTGGGTGTCCTGGGGCTGATTCTGCAGTTCAGCAGTTGGAGGAGGTTTGGAGGGAGGTCCGGCATAATGTTGAGGTGGCTTTAGGGCGGCAAAAGCGCTCTGCTGACAAGAGACGATCGGTAGGATTTAATTTTCAGGTGGGGAATAAAGTTTGGTTGTCTACCAAAAACATTCGTCTGAGAATTCCTTCTACTAAGTTGGGTCCAAAATTTATTGGTCCGTAAGAGATCATTGAGATTGTCAACCCAGTGGCTTTTCGTCTGCGGTTACCGCAGTCCTTTCGCATTTCTAATGTGTTTCACAAATCTCTGCTCAAGCCTTTTGTTCCTTCTGTTTCCGAGTGTCCTCATCCCCCTCCTCCCGTTTCAGTGGATGGTCAGATGGAACACGAGATTGAGCACGTCATCGATTCTCGGCGGGTCCGTAGTTCACTTCAGTACTTGGTACATTGGAGGGGTTACGGACCGGAGGAACGATCCTGGGTTCCGGCATGATCTGTCCATGCTGACCAACTTACTCGTGCCTTCCATAGAAGGTTTCCTGGGAAACCTGGGGGTCCGGTGGCCCCCCTTGAGCAGGGGGTACTGTCATGATTGACTTCTGGCTCAGCTGGAGCTGGGCCTTTTTTTTAGTTTCACTTCTGATGCAGGTCACGTTAGGGGTTAATCCTTTCTGCCTCGTTCTGGAGGTCAGGCTACTTTATTAGGGCACTGTTTCTCTTGGACTTCGCCAGTGATATTTCTGGCTCTGCTGTTTTCTGCTCTTGAGTGACCTGTTGTCTGCCCTGCCCCCTCCTGACCTCCATGTTCACCTGACCTGTTAACCTCCTCTGTTGTCTGTTTCCATCAGTTTCTCTCCCGCTGTCTCCCTGTTCTTTCCTTATCTGTTTACCTTAATTCTGTCTTGTCTTCCCACTCCCCCTCGCTTCTAGGCTCTGATTTCCCGGCTACTGACTATTTGCTTCCCTCTGACTATGTTTAGACTTTGCCCTTGTGTACTTACAAGACCTCATGTTGTGACACGGCTTTCTGACGATTCAACTGCCATCTGGTGGGCTTGACTAGTATTACCTCTGCTAGGGAATTCCCTGCTCATACATTTCCTCCACTTTTACGCCCCCAAGTGGTTTACCAGCTAACTACCTTCTCAGATAGTTTCAGGAATCCTCTCAGTCTCACATTACTGCGCTGTACTGCTATTGTACATCTTAGAGTACAGCGTGACAATACACTTATCTAGCAAATTTGTGCCTTTTCAATGACGTTGGTGCCTGGTCTCCCAGGGTTCACATGACATGGGCTGCTGAACTCTTACTTTGAATGATTGTCGATCAAGGGGAAGAAGTGAGAGAGCAGTAGGCCAATAGCAGCTACTAATTAGTTGCAGGTTTCACATGGCATAACAACGTCACACAAGTCCTGGGAGCCTGGGTGCTAAAATTGGAGGAACGGCATTAGTGTGGAAGTTGAGTATATGTTAATTTTATTTTAGTAGTGGACAACCTTTAATGTTGCTTTACTAAACCAATTCTTCATACTAGGGTGTACATGACATCTTTAATACCTTTCTGTTTTGCAATTCCTATACACCTGTTTAGCAAACTTTCAGACTTAGCATAATCTTTTACACCCATTAGATACATTTTAAAGAGACAAGGCTAGATGATGTCATTATTTCATGCCCGCTGTGTAGAGCTTCAGATCATATCTTCTTTTACATAATTACATAGGTTGAAAAAAGACTGAGATCCATCTAGTTCATCCACCAATTATATATTTTGTCCCTAAATCATTTATAACTGACAATGTGTGTGCTGAGGAAATCATCCAGACCTTTTTTAAAAGTTGTTATAGTATCTGCCATTACTACCTCTTGCGGTAGGGCATACCACCATCTGACTACTCTAACTGTAAAGAACCCTTTCCTATTTGCTTGCTGGAATTGCCTTTCTTCCGCTCACAGTGAGTGCCCTCTGGTCATTAGTATTGTGTTTGGAAGGAAAAAATTATGTGCCAGTCCTTTGTATTGACCACACATATAAATTAAATCTCCTCTGAGATGCCTTTTTTCTAAGCTCTTAAATCAATGAGTACATTGTTGGGATCATTATACGGTTTAGAGGGTTATGTTAGTTGTGTAAGGGGGGTGCAGAGCTCAGCCCACCCCAGACCTGAAAACCGGCAATATACTGTATGTTGTTCTGATATAGTGTGTATTATTGGTAAACTGCCACTAGGTGGCCACAGTGTGTAAGCTGCTTCCCTGGGACTCCCAGGCTGGAGGGAGTTAGTGAAGGGGAGGGGCTTAGTTTAAAAAAGAGCGGTTAAGAAGTCAGTTGGTGAGAATAGTCCCCTTGGTAGAGGAGAAGGCTGCATCTGTGAGAGGCGTGGTGGAGGAAAAAACCCAATAACTTTAATTTGGCGTGACCTTCTGGGTTAAATCCGGGTGTCGGACACATAGTGATGCCCCGGGGTGGTGGCCATTCCCTGGCGGATACCTAACGATTTCCCTCATTCAGCGAAAGGTCAGTGGGCCCTTGAGAGAAGTGTAGGACCTGACTGACTGGAAAGATGGTTGATTGTGCCATGCATAGTGAAGCTGAAGGGGAGGATGATGAGCCTAGGGATCCCAATGGGAGCCCGAGTACAAGGGAAGCGGTCGACTGGCAAAATTTGCAAGTTAAGAGTGGCTCCAGTCACTAATGGCAACAACTGAGGAGGAAAGCCGGAGCATATGTCCAAAGGACGGTATTTATTAACGAGGATGTACCCTGTAACTAGAAAGCGATATGCCCGCCATTGGCAAGATGTTACAAGTAAACCAATGTTTTTGTTTAGAAAAGACTGTGTCAGTGTGTGGTGCTTGAGGGAACTGGGAGCTGCTGCACACGGCAGCTGGGAAGTGGTCCTGAAGATAGAACGAGCCCTGGCCTCCGGCCTGCAAGTAAGTGCCCCACACCACAAATCCCAGCAACCCTTCCTCTGCGTTGCAGAGGCGGCGACGGTGCACAGGAGTGTCCCAGGGCTGCGCTGCAGCCGGAAGGCAGTATCTGCCGTGACTGCTAGAGCACCCTGCCGCCCATCTAACAGTTGAACAGTTGCATATATACTAATGTGAGATCTATGTGGGGACTATTTTACTATTTAAAGTGCTAAGTGCTGCCCATTTTACTATTTGAAGGGCAATGTGAGAGCCATTATAATATTTGAGGGACTATGTGGGGGCAACTTATAGTGTGGAGGGCTATGTAAGGTAAATTATACTATTTGGAGGGCTATGTGGGGGACAATTATACTGTTTAGAGGGCTATGTGAGGACCATTATACTGTTTGAAGGGTGATGTGGGGGCCATTATACTATTTGGAGGGCTATGTGGGCTCAATTCTACTATTTGGAGGTATATATGATGGGCAATTATACTATTTAGAGGGCTATGTAGGGGACATTATACAATTTGGAAAGCTTTATTGGGTCCATTATATTATTTAGAGGGCTATGTAGGGGACATTATACAATTTGGAAAGCTTTATTGGGTCCATTATATTATTTAGAGGGCTATGTAGGGGCCATTATTGTTTGGAGGGCTATGTGGCCCTCTACTGCATTGTTTCAAGGGCTATTTTGGTTGCTATTATACAATAGGAAGGGCTGTGTGGGGGGCCTTATACTATTTGGAGGGGTAGGTGGGTGCCATTATAATACTTTTGGCCATTCAATTGTTTGGAGGGCTATGTAGAGGCTATTATAATGTTTGGTGGGCTACATAGGGGCCATTATACTGTTTGGAGGACTATGTAGAGGTCTTTATACTATTTAAAGTGTTATTCAGGGGACCAATTATACTGTGTAAAGGGCTATCTAGTAGCATTATAATGTTTATAGGGCTTTGTTGGGGCCATTATACCATTTGGAGGGCTGCGTGAGAACCATTTTACTATTTACACTACTTACACTCTTTATAGGGCTATGTTGGGGACATTATACCATTTGGAGAGCTATATTGGAGCCATTATACTGTTTGGAGGTCTATGTTGGGGGTATTATACTGTTTGGAAAGCTATGTGGGGCCAATTATACAGTGTGGAGGGTCATATGGGGTCAATTATACTGTTTGAAGGGCTATGTGGGGGCATTATACTGTTTGGAGGGCTATACAGGGGGAATTATACTGCTTGGAGCTTTATGTGGGGTCAATTATACTATTTGGATGTCTATGTGGGGGTTAATTATAGCGTTTAGATGGTTATATGGAGGCAATTATAGCATTTGGAGAGCTATCTTGAGTCTGTTGAACTGTTTGGAGGGCAATGTGGTTGCAATATACTGTTTAGATGGCTTTTGGGGGGCTATTACAGCATTTAGAGGATATTATACTGTTTGGAGGGCTATGTGGAGTCAATTATACTATTTGGATGTCTACATGGGAGTGAACTATACAGTTTAGAGGGCTATTTAGGGGACATTATACAATTGAATGAACTATGCTGGGACCATTAAACTGTTTGGAGTATTCGTATGCTGAATTAGATTATTTGAAGGGCTATGTGAGGGCCGGGGCCAATTATACTGTTTGTGTGGCCAATCTGGTTTCTCCTGTTTGTATTTCTCTTTTGGTGTTATCACACTAGTCCCAGCCCTCCTGTGGGGTAGGTGGGAGGGGTTATAAGATCAGGGCTGGTCAGGAGAAGGGCAAGGGTGACAGCTCAGATATCCTCATCTTCAGTGGTAACTCTGATTTAAGAGATAGCTTGGAACCCCTAGCCTGAGGGACAGTCTAGGGGCCCCTGTCACCTGCGCTCTCCCCATTCACCGTGACATTATAGTCGGCCCAATGCTTACATTTTTGGCATGGGCCCAGTTGCTGCACTTTTTTGACAGTTGCAGTCTTTGTCCCTCCAGGTGGCGGAATTAAAGATGGTAGTACAGCAACAATCATCACAGTCCACCACTCTGGCACAATCCGCATTGGTTGCTGAACCCAAACTGCCCCTTCCAAAAATATTTTCTTGGGAGCTCAGCCAGTTTGTTTACTTTAAATGATACTTAGAATACTGTGTACAATTTTGATCTCCAATGTATAAGAAGGACATAGCTGAATTAGAGCAGGTGCGGAGAAGAGCAACCATTATTAAAGGAATGGGTGGAATGCAGTAATAAGACAGGTTATTAAACTTGGGAATATTCAGTTTGGGAAAAAGAAAGCTTAGTGGTGACCTTATTACAATGTACAAATATATGAGGAGACAGTACAGAGCTCTAATCTGTTTACACATAGGCCTACAACAGGGACAAGGGGGCTTCTACTATGTATAGAGGAAAAAAGGTGTACTCATAACCACAAACACAGATTATTTACTGAAAGAGCAGTGAGCCTATGGAAATCTCAGGAACATAATGTTTTAATGGTTGATTTATTACTAAAATTTAGGAAAGGCATGAATGCCTTTCTTGAAAAATATAATATTACTGGTTATGTGCACTAAATTCTATGATTGGGCGTTGATCTAGGGAACTAGACTGATTGCCATATGTGAAGTCGAGAAGGCATTTTCCCCCTATTATGGAGCTTACATCAGCCCCGTAGGTTTTTTTGCCTTCCTCTGGATCAACATGTTAGATCATGGGTTGAACTCGATGGCCTTAAGTCAACCATCTACCTTAAAATCTATGAAACAATGTATTTTGTAGTAACACAACTGACCTGTATTTTTCTGTTGGAAGCCATAAGCATAAAGTCGACTTGCTGGTGTATAAGAAGGATCAAAAATGGCTTGAGAATCGGAGCAAGGGCATGGATTTGTGTAATATATCCAGTATGGATACGAGGTAATATCATTATAATACCAGCTCAAACATTTCTGCCTGTAGTTCACTGTGTGAGCTGTGTTATATTCCAGACGATAAGCCCAATAGCCTTTTTTGTCTGCAATTAGAAAATGAAGAGAGGGAAAAAAAATGTTAAATGCAGAAATAAGAAAAGACACCAAGACATCTGCTTTTGCCATAATTTCACATACTTTGTAAATGTACCGTATAAAGCAATTTTCAAGTGTACACACTAAAGGGTGCTTTACATGCTGCAACATCGCTAATGATATATCGTCGGGGTTACAGTGTTTGTGACGCACATTCGGCGTTGTTAGCAACATCGCAGCGTGTGACAGATAGGAGCGCCGATCAAGGATCGCAAAAACGTGTAAAATCGTTGATCGTTGGCACGTCGCTCCTTTTCATAATATCGTAGTTGATGCATGCTGCTGGTTGTTCGTCGTTCCTGCTGCATCACACATCACTATGTGTGACACCGCAGGAACGACGAACATATCCTTACCTGCGTCCAACCGCAATGAGGAAGGAAGGAGGTGGGCGGAATGTTCGTCCCGCTTATCTCTGCCCCTTCGCTTCTATTGGATGGCTGCCGTGTGACGTTGCTGTAACGCCGCACGAACCGCCCCCCTTAGAAAGGAGGCAGTTTGCCGGTCACAGCGACGTCGCAAGGCAGGTAAGTCCGTGTGACGGGTGTAGGCGATGTTGTGCGCCGATTTGCCCATTTCGCACAACCGACGGGGGCGGGTACGCTCGCTTGCGATATCGATAGCGATATCGCAGCGTATAAAGTGGCCTTAAGGCCTCATAAATATACACAAGGCAATTCATGATTAAGAGTGTGCCTGGGTCTACTGTGTGGACTTTCTGTGCCACCATACGGGACTTTTATTAGGCACCATAATTATTCTTAAAAGAGACATTTTTGGGGAAAAATACATCTTTAATACATCATATAATAGACTATGTCAAGACTTAAATTCTTATAGAGTCTTGCAGATTCTGCATGAAAAAATGCTCTCCAGTAGCACAGTTCACTTTGGCCAATAAAATTGTATATGTTCCTTATTTCAGATATGGATCCTATATATACATTAAGTATGTGCATTTAAAGGATAGGTACATTTTTAATTTATTACATGTGTTTTGGGATTTAAATCATTTTTGCATTACATTACAGGTTTTGCACCATCTTGCTTTTACAGGCTCTTTGTTTCCTTACACATTCAAGTTTAATGAAGTTTGTGTTCATAATGCAGCTGAAAGGAGCTCACAAAAAAGACAGATAAAAGGGTTACATGGGTAAGAATGTGCTCATTGGCAGACTCTCAGATAATAAAGTCGGCTACATTCTCTTGTTAGTGCAGTTTTCTTTGTAGGGATCTCTCGCATGAGCATATACATCAGACAAATGCTGCGTACACATCATACAAGTGCTAGTTGATATTTTAGAGGATATAAGTTGGTCCAATGTAAGGCTATAGAGCAGTGCCTACCAGCAAACTGCGATTGGCAGCGTATATCGGACGGCACACACTCATTTAAAGGGCCATTTACACACTGTGACATCGCTAACAATATATCATCGAGGTCACGGTGTTTGTGACGCACATCCGGCGCTGTTAGCGACATCGCAGCGTGTGACAGCCTGGAACGACAATAGACAATCGCAAAAGAGGCAAAAATCGTTTGTCTGAGAGAGGTCGTTTATTTATGAAAAATCGTTATCTGGTCAGTAGCAATGTTGTTCCTTGTTCCTGCGGCAGAACACATCACTATGTGTGACACCGCAGGAGCGACGAACATCTCCTTACCTGCGTCCACCGGTAATGAAGAAGGAAGCAGGTGGCGGCATGTTCCAGCGCTCATCTCTGCCCCTCCTCTGCTATTGGACGGCTGCCATGTGACATCTCTGTGACACCGCACAAACCGCCCCCCCCGTAAGAAAGGAGGCGGTTCGCCGGTAACAGCGATGTCGCAGGGAAGGTAAGTCCATGTGACGGGTGTTAGCGATGTAGTGCGCCACGGGCAGCGATTTTGCCCATGACGCACAACGGACGGGGGCGGGTACGCTCGCTAGCGATATCGGTACTGATATCGCAGCGTGTAAAGTACCCTTAACTCTATGTGTGCGTGCAAATCATTGTACTCCCCTCGGATGACATGTGAGTGCAGTCCAAATTATGTTGAGATGAGGAAATTAAGTTCTCCATCTTTTCCTCACCTGTGCTCTGATTCTCGCATGTGAGTAAATTGTATCACAGTAAATGAACTCAGCCCAAACTCTGATCAGAGTTTGATCCAAGTGTCATTTGCAGAATTGCATGAGAGAATCTATGGCTGTGTGATCCCAGTCTTAGGCTATGTGTCCACGCTGCGGAAAATGCGCGGATTTTGCCGCGGATTTCTCGCGGAAAAGCCGTGGATTTCCCGAAAATCTGCAGCTCAGGCACTTCCCAGCCATTTCTATGGCATTTTGGAAATGCTGTGCCCATGCTGCGGATTTTTCCGCAGCGGATTTCGTGCGGATTTTGATCCGGAAAAATCTGCAACATGTCAATTATTGTTGCGGATTTTCATCCGGATTTTGGCTTTAAAATTGGGGAAAAAAAAAGAAAAAATCCGCACCAAAATCCGCATCAAATCCGCGGCAATTCCGCGGTAATTCCGCGGTAAATCCGCACCTTTGAAAAGGTGCGGATTTTGCGGGAAAGCCGCGGATTTTGATGCAGAAAAATCCGCAGCTACATTCTCCCGTGGACACATAGCTTTACACTGACTATTACTTCTGTAAATACAATGGCTACTGGTGGAAAAGCACATGACCACATCTCTCCATCAGATTCTTCCAATTGTAAAACAACTCACAGGAAAAGCTGCTTTATTTTTGTAGAAGGCTGATGGAAAGGTCTGGTCACGTGCTCCTCCACCAGCAGCCATTGTATGGACAGGTCTGGTCACGTGCTCCTCCACCAGCAAACATTGTATGGACAGGTCTGGTCACATGCTCCTCCACCAGCAGCCATTGTATGGATAGGTCTGGTCACATGCTCCTCCACCATCAGCCATTGTATGGACAGGTCTGGTCACTTGCTCCTCCACCAGCAGCCATTGTATGGACTGGTCTGGTGACATGCTCCTCCACCAGCAGCTATTGTTTGGACAGGACTGGTGACATGCTCTTCCATCAGCAGCCATTTTATGGACAGAAGTGCTGGTCACTTTGTGAGGGAAACGTCACTAACGAGAAAGTGGCCTACCGCTTTATCTCAGAATCTGTCAGTGAGAGGATTCTGATGGTCTGACAGGGAAACTTGTAACTGTTTTATTCCTTTTCTGAAGTCCTCTCAACTGATTTATGGTCATGGACTATATCAAAGTCAGGAAATAAGTTTCTTGTAAAAGCAAAATAGCACAAAATTAGAAAAATTATATTCAGCACAGAACACATGCATTTAATTAAATAAAAAAATAAGGAAAACTGAGGGAAAAAAAGACTGCTTATATATAGTTTGACAGGAGAAGATAATGTACACATTTTTTAAACATAGAATTGGTTAGTACTCACTTGTATTTTGTCCTATGTACTGATCTGGCTTATAGAGTTTTCGGAGATCCCCAGAGTTGGTGTGTGGGTCATTAAATGCTGGGAATTTCCCAGTAGGATAATATGAAGGTTCCCCACTATTCAAAACAATGTGAAACAATAGTTATAGACATGGTGAGGTACGGTACCTAGTATCACAACTATTATAACTTACAGCTAGTTTTTCTGGTCTATTATGTGGAATGTCTTTAAAGTGTTGGCCACTGTATATTTAGATTAAGAAATGTGTTTGGTGGCATAATTTTTTTGGCACTTACTTGTATATGTATTCTAGGTTCTCTTTCTGTAATTGTTAGTGTAGCCTTAGGCTTCTTTACATGTGCCGATTTCTCGTGCGATCGCATTTGAGATCGCACCCGCCCCCATCGTTTGTGCGGCACGGGCAATTTCTTGCTCATGTTGCACAATGCTGTAACCCCCCGTCACACGTACTTACCTTCCAAACGACCTCGCTGTGGGCGGCGAACATCCAATTCCTGAAGGGGGAGGGACGTTCGGCGTCACATCGACGTCACACAGCGGCCGGCCAATAGAAGCGGAGGGCGGAGATGAGCGGGACGTAAACATCCCGCCCACCTCCTTCTTTCAGCATTGACACCTGGACGCAGATAAGCTGCAGTTCATTGTTCCTGGGGTATCACACGGAGCGGTGTGTGCTGCCTCGGGAACAATGAACAACCGGACGTTTGATTTTTAGAAAATGAGCGACGTGTCAATGATGAATGAGAAGGTGAGTATTTCTGCTCGTTCACCGTCGCACGTAGCTGTCACACGCTACGATATCACTAACGATGCCAGATGTGCGTCACTTACGACGTGACCCCGCCGACATCTCGTTAGATATATCGGAGCGTGTAAAGCCCCCTTTACTCACAGACTGCACATTTCTCCTGTATAATTATTCCCCTATACTCTTCCCTGGTCAGACCACACCTGGAATACTGTGTACAGTTCTGGGTACCTCAATTCATGAAAGAGCAAAGAAATAAGTCCAGAGAAGAGCAACCAAGATGGTAAAAGGTCTGCAAACCATGTCTTTTGAAGGCCAGTTAAAAGAACTAGGAATGTTTAGTTTGCAAGAAAGAAGGCTGAAATGAGACTAAAGGGGGCTTTACATGCTGCGATATCGGTAGCAATGTCGCTAGCGATCGCACCCGCCCCCGTCGTTTGTGCGTCACGGGCAAATCCCTGCCCGTGGCGAACAAAATCCCTAGTAAGTGTCACACATACCTTCCTAACGACCTCGCTGTGGCCGTCGAACAACCTCTTTTCTAAGGGGGCGGTTTGTGCGACGTCACAGCGACGTCACACAGAAGGCCTCCAATAGAAGCGGAGGGGCGGAGAGCAGCTGAATGAAGGACACTCCCACCTCATTGCTGGAGGACGCAGGAACGCTGTTGTTCATCGTTCCTGGGGTGTCACACGTAGCGATGTGTGCTGCTTCAGGAACGACGAACAACCTGCGTCCAAAATGTTTAACGATATTTGGGAAATGAATGACGTGTCAATGATCAATGATTTGGTGAGTATTTTGCATCGTTAGCAGTCGCTCGTATGTGTCACACGCAACGACGTCGCTAACGAGGCTGGATGTGCGTCACAAATTCCGTGACCCCCAACGACATCAAGGTTAACGATGTTGTTGCGTGTAAAGCGGCCTTTAAAAGCTGTCTACCAATATCTGAAAGGTAGTCACAGTGCAGAGAAAAGTACCCTATTCTTATTAGCACAAGGAAGTACAAGAAACAATAGGATGAAACTAAAAAGAAGGCTGAGAGGAGACAATAGCGATCTACAAATATATGAAAGGTAGTCACAGTGCAGAAGGAACCACCCTATTTTCATTAGCACAAGGAAGTACAAGAACCAATGGGATGAAACTTAAAGGAAAGAGATTCAGATTAGACATTAGGAAAAACTTTCTGACAGTGAGGGCAGTCAGAGAGTGGAACAGGCTACCACGGGAGGTGGTGACCTCTCCATCAATGGAAATCTCCAAGCGAAAACTGGATAAACATATAGATGGAATGATTTAGAAAAACCTGCACTCGCATGGGGTTGGACCGGATGGCCATTGAGGTCCCTTCCAACTCTACCATTTTATGATTCTATGATTCTATGTATACAAAATGGCAGCTGTTTTAGGGACATGTGACCAGTTCTGCTTATCAGTCTTTTCAAATAGAAAAACAGTTTGTCATGTAAAGTCATGTAAAGTGATTTCTTGTTGAGGGAGACTGAGGGACAAAACTGGTCACACGTCCCTACAGCAATAGCCAATGTGTGGACAGTTTGTCAGGAAGGCTGCACCAAAAAGTACAAAAGTAGAACCTGGAATACTTATATATTAGTAAGTGCCGCAAAATCATGTCCCCTACCATACCACTAGAGTCTTAGAAGCTTGGTAAAAACTTGTCAGCCTATTCTTGGATTACTCTTTATCGTGCAATGCATGTGCAGCATTTTGTTGATTTAAAAGCTAACTCCTACTAAAAGTTTACCTTTCTATTACTTAGTTATTATTCCTGGTTAGCTGTATTATTACTTCAATTTGTACCTATACATTTATGGATTCCACAAGGATTGTTTAAAGCTAAAACCTTCTTAAAGGAATGGGAAAATGATTCTAGGCAGATAAGCAGTGCACATTGGCATTATATAGACTATTGGAAGCAAAACTCTCCCTGCTAAATTTCACATGCTTGTAGTTGTTGCAGATTTGTTCAACTTCAGCTGAAGTAACATTTGTGGAATAAGCTAGGGTTTTCTAGATATATACAGGAACACTACATTTAATCAATGAAAAACTGTACTTATCCTGAAATGACTGATATAGCAGAGAGAGCAGTTTCAAAAGAAGAAACAGATAAGATATTCTACATATTACTTAGCATCAACAGATAGATTGCAGTGTCATTACATGGCGCTGTTCTAACTCCTTCAACATATAATTAATTTAGAGCTTTTAATCCAATAAAGAAAAAGAGTTCAAACCCATAGTGAAAAAACAATTTTTTTTATTAGACAAATTATTACAATAAATAAATCCATTTACTTAACTTACATATAAGGTGGTATTCAAATGTATGGAGGTATAAGTGTGGACACTAGGTGAGTCACAGAACAAATGCGACTCACCGACCCCAACGCCGCATTTCGCATAGGGCTTCCTTGGGCGAAACGCGGCGTTTGGGTCGGTGAGTCGCAGACCAGGTGCAGGGTGACTATGGGTAAGTAGGAGGATTATTTTCTGATCATTTTGTTGTTCACTATCCTCTGAACTGAGTGGTCCCTTTGCGCTATATGCCACATGGAGATCCTTTTTGATTAATTAGCATTTTTGTCTGACACTGATAGTTTTTTCCTGCGCTTCCCTGCCCTGAATTCAGCATTTGTTCTGTGACTCACCTAGTGTCCACACTTCTACATCCATACATTTGAATCCCACCTTATATGTAAGTTAAGTAAATGGATTTATTTATTGTAATAATTTGTCTAATAAAACATTTTGTATTTTTCATTATAGGTTTGAACTCTTTTTCTTTATTGGATTAATATCTGTTTGAGTTCCCATTTGGCTTCTAGCCCGCATGATTTATATTTATGGCGCACATTAATAGATTTTTTCAGTCGATACTGATTCTAAATCTATAGCTTGTTGCATTTTATTATTATTATTATTATTATTATTATTAATAATAATTATTATTATTTATTTCAACACTCTTTTTTTCAGCAGTTAGTACCTTTGTAAATATATCTTATGTCACTAGTTGGACAGTACTCCAAATTCAGGAGACCTTGTTGTTAATGATCACTGCTCTAATCAGGAGAAATACACAAGGTTTTTTTTAAATGACTCATTCAAATGATGTTATATAGGTCCCCAAAGGGTTCCTCTTATTTTGATACACAGGCACGATAAGCACATGGCTGGGGGCTACAGCTTGTAGGTGTATGCTTTATCTGTGATGGGAATCATAACATGTCGGGATCCTACGCCATTTTTTTTATTTAGTTATTGTTACATCAATATAGACATACACAAAATGTCTGTGATTGAAAGCAGTTAGACACACTGTCCACAGGGTGGGGACATTGTCTGACTGCAATCAGTCACAGATGCTATCACAGACAGTGGGTGAGGAAACCATGCGGGAGACTGGTAGGAATAACAGGCGTGCTCTAATCCCCCTATCCTTTCTACTACCATTTTAAAGCTCTGGATTTAGGTCTCCGTAGACTTATATTGGGACCGACATCCGAGCAGCTATACAGGATCAATTGTGGGCCAGAAACAGGTTTTTTTTTAAACCTGGTTGGACCCGCCGATCCCAGGTATCTGGGGCCAGTCCATCACTAGGGATTACCTTGTATCTAGGAAAATACATTTTGAATACTACAGTGAGTTTTGCCCATTCTTATCAGAATAGATTAGGCTTCCATGTCCAATTTCCTTCTGCAGTTATTTTTCTTCGGCCTGCAAGGTAAACTGTATCTTTGTTGCTTAAATCAAGTTCTGTGAAAAATCTTTTATCACTACAGTGTGATACATGTGACTTTGTAGCTCCTGAGTCAGTGCACCAGCCCTGCAATGAGTGATTATTTGCCACTTTAAACATACCATTCAAATGATCTGCACATTGCTCAGAGATTGTGCTTCTTATCTTTTCATTAGTCCCGTTCAGAGATAAGGGTACCGTCACACTTTAGCGACACAGCAGTGATCCCACCAGCGATCTGACCTGGTCAGGATCGCTGCTGCATCGTCGCTGGTGAGCTGTCAAACAGGCAGATCTCACCAGTGACCAGCCAGCAGCGACGTGCAAGTGACGCTGCGCTTGCATGGAGCCGGCGTCTGGAAGCTGCGGACACTGGTAACTAAGGTAAACATCGGGTATGGTTACCCGATGTTTACCTTAGTTACCAGCGCACACCGCTTAGCTTAACGTGTGCAGGGAGCAGGAGCCGGCACTGGCAGCGTGAGAGCAGCGGAGGCTGGTAACGAAGGTAAATATCGGGTAACCACCTTGTTTACCCGATGTTTACCTTGGTTAAAGCTTACCGCAGGCTGTCAGATGCCGGCTCCTGCTCCCTGCACATTCAGGATTGTTGCTCTCTCGCTGTCACACACAGCGATGTGTGCTTATCAGCGGGAGAGCAACAATAAAAAAACGAACCAGGGCTGTGTGTAACGAGCAGCGATCTCACAGCAGGGGCCAGATTGCTGCTCAGTGTCACACACAGCGAGATCGCTAATGAGGTCACAAAAAACGTGACTCAGCAGCGATCTCAGTAGCGATCTCGCTGTGTGTGAAGCACCCCTAACTTCTGTTGTTCTGCTTTCCATATTGCACAGTCTTTCTTCAAATGTCCCTGTTTCTTACATCTGAAATATGTCCTTGTCTCTGTACTGTAGGGTCTTTTATTTATAACGTTAAGTTTTTCATTGACATTCTCTGAAGTGTCCTGCACAAGTTCCTTTATTCTCTGATATTCATCTGTTCTCTACAGACTCTATTGTCAGGTCTAACTCAGGTCATGTCTCCATCCATTGCATTTATTAGGGCAGTATATGATCCTGGAAAACTGCATAATGTCATGGCTCCTACATGGCTATTTTTATAGCTTTGCCAACTGACCTCAGCTGCTTAGTAATCACTTCCAGCATTGCATTTATATACTCACGCATGTCCGTATCTTTGCTAAGTCTCATTTTATACAGTTTACTTAGCAGAAAAGCTTGCTGTTTAATGCTATGTGCGCACTAGAAAATGGATTTTTCTTAAGAAAAATCCGCACCCTGTGGCAGAATACTGCACCCGCGGCCAAAACCGCGGTAATAATGCACCCGCGGTACTGCCGTGGTTTTGTCGCGGTTTTGCCGGGGTTTTGCTGCGGTTTTGCCAAAATTTTTCTGCGGGTTGGTACCTGCGTTTTTTTTTACCATTATTTATGTCAAAAACTGCAAGTACCTACGGAAAAGAAGTGACATACACATTAATTCTGCAGCGGAAATTCCGCGGGTAAATCCAGAGGTATAAAAAAAAGCAGTGTGCGCACAGCATTTTATTATACCCATAGGTTTTTCTGGGGAATGACTGCAGAAATGTTAGTGTGCCACCCCGCGTCAGTAGATGAGCTGCTCGGATCCGGATCCGCGGTGGCTCGAGGGGAATCCGGACACGGGGGGGGTCGTGCGGCTCCTCAAATGAAGGGGGTTATTAACAGGGGATGTGTTAGGGTTCGTGATGCCACCCGTGGTTTGTGGTAATTTAAGAGTACCACGGCTGCAGTTAAGAGTACTTGGGGTCGATGGAAGGGAGCAACCAGGTGTTAGGACCCTCCACGGGTAGGGAGGAATGCCCCGGGACTCGGTGATGGCGTTGGGGGGATGCCGTGGGGAGTGCAGGGGCCACTTTCGTACTCACTCAGTCCATAAAGCTGACACCGATAACTGGATAAACCAACGTTCTGGACACCGCTGCCGCTGAGGGGAGCTCGTTCGGGTCCTGTCCCCGATGGTGTTGCCTGGTGATCCGTGATCTGCCTCCTGGCACCTGGCAAGTTACTTCTCTGTTGTTCCTGGTAGTGTGGAACTAGCCGGGTCCTGCTCCCCAGTATGGCTAACTGTGGGAGCTTGCTCTCAGGGTTCATGCTTGGGATTTTCTGGACCGTATTTGTGGAAAGTCCTATCCCCCTCGGTGCGCTAGTATCCCGATTTTGGAGTGGGTGGAAAACGGATCTTGAAAGCTCCGTTCTCGTCGGGTAAATTGTCAGGTTGCCTGAAGCTACTCCCTGACCTAGAGTCCACGTACCCCGTCGTGCCCTGGTCCCAGCCCAGTGAATATGTAAGGCTGCAAGCTGTCCTCCTCGACAGTTCCGTGCCCCTTGCCATGATCCCCTGCGACCAGCTCCTACTAGGTCCAGACCACCGTCTGTCACCTAGTTTCTCCAAGGAGCCAGGCTCCTGACTTCAACTTCCCTCTTCAACTCCCTAACTCCAACTGCACTGCTCCTGACCTCCCCTTAACCAACCCCCCAAGTGGGCGACCGTATTCCACTCAGGCCATCCACTGGTGTGTCTGGTGGGTGTGATGCAGAGTGTACCTAGGACTTTTGATTGACTGCTGTTGGCAACACCATTAGTTGGGGATCCATAACCAAGGAGGAGGTGGATATTGCACAGAAGGGCAGCTTGCACAATACCCTGTGATGACCTGATAGTCCAGGGGCGTCACATTAGAAACATTTTCTGCAGCAAATCCGAGGTAAAATTGCAGCGTGCGCACATGGCCTAAGCTGGATATTTCATGTACCCTTTTCAGCACCTCCTACATTCCTTTTGCAGGGCTTTCGTATCTTATGTGGATTAGCTGGTCATCCTCCACTAGTAGGCTCCATAGTAACCATTGCCTATCATGTGTTTCTTCTTTCATTGCCGATCATTACACTGTGGTTTGTCTGTAGGAATAACCTCCCATAAATCATCTTTGGATAGTAACATCTCCACTTTAGGCTTCCATAGCTGGTAGTTATCGTTATTCAGTTTGGCCACTGTAAATTTCAGCTCTGAACTGCCAGCCATATTCAATTGTGTACCTTACTTGTTTTTTTAAAAAGATAAACCATTTTGAAAGATTCCTTATATTCACCAAGTCCTGCTGTCTTCTATTTCTAGGCCCATAACTTGTTGCAAATTTGTTCGACTTCAGCAGAAGTAACAGAAATCAGACATTTGTGGGAGAAACTAGGGTTTACTAGAGCCATACAGGAACAAGGACATTTCATCAATGGAAAAAATGATACTTATCTTAACCCTTTTACTCCTTAGCATGTTTTCACCTCTATACCCAGGCCATTTTTTGCAATTCTGACCAGTGTCAGTTTAACAGGTTATAAGTCCAGAACACTTCAACGGATCCCGGTGATTCTGATATTATTTTTCATGACATATTATACTTCTTGACAGTGGTAAATTCAGGAAGATTTTTAGGGAAAATTTTCTCAATTTTCAAACTTAAAAATGTTATGGTCTTAAACCAGAGCATTATGTCACACCAAATAGTTAATAAAAAAACATCCAGAAACAGAAGCGGCAGCACTCTGCGGTGTGAGAAGTTTTAATTCTGCTTCATACAAACAGGTGAAAAGGCATAGGGGAGGTGAGGGGAGGGAGCACAGAGGACGACGGTACCGTTTCGCACCTCTAAGGGTGTGTGGACCCGTGAAAGCACCCCTAGAGGTGCGAAACGGTACCATCATCCTCTGTGCTCCGTCCCCTCACCTCCCCTATGCCTTTTCACCTGTTTGTATGAAGCAGAATTAAAACTTCTCACACCGCAGAGTGCTGCCGCATCTGTTTCTGGATGGATACTTCTTTTTGCTTGGCAAAAGCACCACGGTGGCTGTTAGCTCTTCCTTAGCCGTGACTCCATGAGTGTAAGCTCAGAAGAACCCTGTTATGGGACAACAATAGTGCAAGCAGCCTTTTCACCAAGAACATCTTGGATTTAGAAAATATCGCAAGCAAGCACCATCATATGGTAAGCAGTGCCCAGAGTTTTTTCCTTCTATTCACATATAATAGTTAATAAAAAAAACCTTTTCCACGACTACTTTACATCAGCAAAATTTTGGAAACATATTGTTTTTCTGTTTGGAAGTTAGAAGGGTTCAAAGTTTATAAACAATTTCTCATTTTCCAGCAAAATGTACAAAATCATTTTTTAGAGACCACATCACATTTGAAGTGACTTCTAAAAACTGCACCCCTATCACTGCTCAAAAACACATTCAAGAAGTTCACTAACCCTTTAGGTGCTTCACAGGAACTAAAGCAATGTGGAAGGAAACAATGAAAATTGCACTTTTTCCCACAAAAATGTTACTTAGCCTTAAATTTTGCAGATTCACAAGAGTAACCAGAGAAAATGCACCATAAATTGTTGTGTAATTTCTCCTGAGTACACTGATACCCAATATGTGGTGAAAATTAACTGTTTGGGCGCTTGACATAGCTCAGAAGGGAAGGAGCGCTATTTGAATTTTAGAGTGCAAAATTGTCTGGAATAGATAGTGGACGCCATGATATGTTTGGAGATCCCCTTGATGTGCCTAAATAAGTGACCCCATTTTGGAAACTAGACCCCTCAAGGAATTTTTCTTGATGATTGGTGAGCACTTTGAACCCCCAGGTGCTTCACAGAATTTTATGACAGTAAGCTGTGAAAATAAAAAAATATTTTTCTTACCACAATATTGTTGCCTTAACCCCCACCCAAAGGTTTTATTTTCAAAAGAGTAAAAGGAGAAAATGCTGTGTGCAATATGTAATGCAATTTCTCTTGAGTACGTGATACCTCATATGTCTTGGAAATCAACAGTGCTTCACAGAATTTTATAACGTTGAGCTGTTAAAATGAATCAATACATTTTTAACCACAAAAAAGTTGTTTTAGCTTCAAATTTTTCATTTTCACTAGGGTAACAGCATAAAATTGACCACAAAATTTGTTGTGCAATATCTTCTCAATACACTAATACCCAATATGTGATCAAAAAATGTTTTTAAGGCACAGTGCACAGTGAAGAAGTGAAAGAGTGCCATATATTAGTTCAGATTTACTTGTAATGGTTTGCGAGTGCAATGTCACATTGTCAAAGACTATGAGGTGCCTAAACAGTGGAGCTCCCTCACATGTGACCCCATTTTGGAAACTAGACCCTTCAAAGAATTTATCTAGATGTTTGGTAAGTACTTTTACCCCCAGGTGCTTAATAGAATTTATTAATGTTGAGCCGTGCAAATTAAAAAACACATTTTTTACCACAAAAATATTGCTTTAACCCCAAATTTTTAAAATTCACTAGGGTAAAAGGAGGTAATGGACAATACGGTTTGTTGTGCAATCTCTCCTGAGTATGTCAATACCCCATAAGTGGTTGAAAACTACGTTTGAGGCATAGTGCAAATGGAAGAAGGGTAGAAGTGCCATATTTGAGTGCAGATTTAGTTGGAATAGTTTGAGGGAGCCATGTCACATTGGCAGAGCCTCTGAGGTGCCATAACAGCACTCCTCACAAGTTACACCATTTTACAACCTGCACCCCTAAATAAATTCATCCAGGGGTGCAGTGAGCAAATTGACAATACAGGTGTGTCACATTTTATATTACTGGGTGGTGAAGAAAAAATAACTAAATTTTACCACTAAAATGTTGTTTTAACCTTTAATTTCCAATTTTCAAAAGGGAAATAGGTAAAACAGGTCACAGAATGTGTTACACAAGTTCTCCTGAACATGGCAATACCACACATGTGACTGTATATTACTGTTTTGTTGCATCTCAGGGCTTGGGAGGGAAGGAGCGTCATTTGATTTTTGGAGCACAGATTTTGCTAGAATAGTTTGCAGAGGCCCTAAGTGCCAGAACAACATAAACCCCATTAAGTGACTACATTTTGGAAATTTTGCCCCTCTGAGAATTCATCTATGGGTATAGTGACGATTTAGTCTCTGGAAAACACCCATTGAATCAAACATAGTGAATGTTGCAGAATTAAAAAATGAAAATAAGCCTGTAGGATGTGTCCATCTCGTGTTTCTGAGGATATGCACCCGATAAATTAGATGGGCTTTCCTCACTAAAGCAATGCCAAACATGTGGACAATAACTGCGGTTTGGACAAATTGTGAGGCTCAGTAGAGAAGGGGGCATTCGGATTTGTAAGCGCAGATTTTGCTGGATTTGTTTTTTGAGGGGGGAAGCCATATCATTTTTCCAGAGCCTTTGTGTTACCAGTAATGTGGAAGCCCCCTATATTTCCATTAACAGATGAAGGACCTGAAAGTGGATTTGTATTTTTGTGTTGATTGTTGTTTGGAAATTTGGCTACAGAACATTTTGCATCAGTTCACGTTTATCTTGTGCTCTATACTGAGCACTTACAAAGAGGTTTCCATCTACAGTACATCTCTGAAATACGTGATTCAGGTGAAACCCCTGATAGCTATGTTTTGCCTCTGTTCAGCAGTTTCCGTCTTTTCAAACGTGCACAAAACTGTTGATAACCACACTTTTGTGTATGTCTAAAAAGATGCATAAAAAGAGGGACATCCCTGCATCACATATTAAAGTGATACATCCTGTCTCTTTACAGTGAATTTTTGGGAATTATATCTAAATCATGTTTTTCAAAGATTTACATGTAATTCCTGGTGTAAGTGCTCAGTGTAGAGCACCAGGTAAATATGAGCCACGCCGTAATGCGATCTTTGGGAGGCAGAATGAACAAATCAACAGCAGTTGAAGCATTGGCTTTATTTTTTTCTGCCATTCTCCCTTGCAGTATAAATGATAAAGTGCCGTTATTCCTAAGGTCAATATAATAATTTTTGTGTCAGTATGAATACAGCAATACCACATTTATATAATTGTTTTATGTTTTGCTGCTTTTCCTCATTAAAAACTATTTTGTAGAAAAAGAAGGGAATTTTGTTTACTTACCGTAAATTCCTTTTCTTCTAGCTCCAATTGGGAGACCCAGACAATTGGGTGTATAGCTTCTGTCTCCGGAGGCCACACAAAGTATTACACTAAAAGTGTAAAGCCCCTCCCCTTCTGCCTATACACCCCCCGTGCATCACGGGCTCCTCAGTTTTGGTGCAAAAGCAAGAAGGAGGAAAAGTTATAAATTGGTTTAAAGTAAATTCAATCCGAAGGAATTTCGGAGAACTGAAACCATTCAACATGAACAACATGTGTACACAAAGAACAACAGCCCGAAGGGAACAGGGGCGGGTGCTGGGTCTCCCAATTGGAGCTAGAAGAAAAGGAATTTACGGTAAGTAAACAAAATTCCCTTCTTCTTTGTCGCTCCATTGGGAGACCCAGACAATTGGGACGTCCAAAAGCAGTCCCTGGGTGGGTAAAATAATACCTCGTAATAGAGCCGTAAAACGGCTCTTTCCTACAGGTGGGCAACCGCCGCCTGAAGGACTCGCCTACCTAGGCTGGCATCCGCCGAAGCATAGGTATGCACCTGATAGTGTTTCGTGAAAGTGTGCAGGCTCGACCAGGTAGCCGCCTGACACACCTGCTGAGCCGTAGCCTGGTGCCGCAAAGCCCAGGACGCACCCACGGCTCTGGTAGAATGGGCTTTCAGCCCTGAGGGAACCGGAAGCCCAGAAGATCGGTAAGCTTCGAGAATTGGTTCCTTGATCCACCGAGCCAGGGTTGATTTGGAAGCTTGTGACCCTTTACGCTGGCCAGCGACAAGGACAAAGAGTGCATCCGAGCGGCGCAGGGGCGCCGTACGGGAAATGTAGAGTCTGAGTGCTCTCACCAGATCTAACAAGTGCAAATCCTTTTCACACTGGTGAACAGGATGAGGACAAAAAGAAGGTAAGGAGATATCCTGATTGAGATGAAAGGGGGATACCACCTTAGGGAGAAATTCCGGAACCGGACACAGAACCACCTTGTCCTGGTGAAACACTAGGAAAGGGGCTTTGCATGACAGCGCTGCTAGCTCAGACACTCTCCGAAGTGATGTGACTGCTACTAGGAAGACCACTTTCTGTGAAAGGCGTGAGAGAGAAATATCCTTCATTGGCTCGAAAGGTGGTTTCTGAAGAGCCATCAGCACCCTGTTCAGATCCCAGGGTTCTAACGGCCGCTTGTAAGGAGGGACTATGTGACAAACCCCCTGCAGGAACGTGCGTACCTGTGGAAGTCTGGCCAGGTGCTTCTGAAAAAACACAGAGAGCGCTGAGACTTGTCCCTTAAGAGAGCCGAGCGACAACCCTTTTTCCAATCCGGATTGAAGAAAGGAAAGAAAAGTGGGCAAGGCAAATGGCCAGGGAGAAAACCCCTGATCAGAGCACCAAGATAGGAATATCCTCCACGTCCTGTGGTAGATCTTGGCGGACGTTGGTTTCCTAGCCTGTCTCATAGTGGCAATGACCTCTTGAGATAACCCTGAAGACGCTAGGATCCAGGACTCAATGGCCACACAGTCAGGTTGAGGGCCGCAGAATTCAGGTGGAAAAACGGCCCTTGAGACAGCAAGTCTGGTCGGTCTGGTAGTGCCCACGGTTGACCCACCGTGAGATGCCACAGATCTGGGTACCACGACCTCCTTGGCCAGTCTGGAGCGACGAGGATGGCGCGGCGGCAGTCGGACCTGATCTTGCGTAACACTCTGGGCAACAGTGCCAGAGGAGGAAACACATAAGGGAGTTGAAACTGCGACCAATCCTGAACTAAGGCGTCTGCCGCCAGAGCTCTGTGATCTTGAGACCGTGCCATGAATGTCGGGACCTTGTTGTTGTGCCGTGACGCCATTAGGTCGACGTCCGGCATCCCCTAGCGGCAACAGATCTCCTGAAACACGTCCGGGTGAAGGGACCATTCCCCTGCGTCCATGCCCTGGCGACTGAGAAAGTCTACTTCCCAGTTTTCTACGCCCGGGATGTGAACTGCGGATATGGTGGAGGCCGTGGCTTCCACCCACATCAGAATCCGCCGGACTTCCTGGAAGGCTTGCCGACTGCGTGTTCCTCCTTGGTGGTTGATGTATGCAACCGCTGTGGAGTTGTCCGACTGAATTCGGATCTGCTTGCCTTCCAGCCACGGCTGGAACGCCTTTAGGGCAAGATACACTGCCCTTATCTCCAGAACATTGATCTGAAGGGAGGACTCTGTCGGAGTCCAGGTTCCCTGAGCCCTGTGGTGGAGAAAGACCGCTCCCCACCCTGACAGGCTCGCGTCCGTCGTGACCACAGCCCATGACGGGGGAAGGAAGGATTTCCCCTTCGACAGATAAGTGGGGAGAAGCCACCACTGAAGGGAGGCCTTGGCTGCCCGTGAAAGGGAGACGTTCCTGTCTAGGGACGTCGACTTCCTGTCCCATTTGCGGAGAATGTCCCATTGAAGTGGACGCAGATGAAACTGCGCAAAAGGAACTGCCTCCATTGCTGCTACCATCTTCCCTAGGAAGTGCATGAGGCGCCTCAGGGGGTGTGACTGGTCTTGAAGGAGAGATTGCACCCCTGTCTGTAGTGAACGCTGTTTGTCCAGTGGAAGCTTCACTATCGCTGAGAGAGTATGAAACTCCATGCCAAGATATGTCAGTGATTGGGCCGGTGTCAGATTTGACTTTGGAAAATTGATGATCCACCCGAAACTCTGGAGAGTCTCCAGAGCAATGTTCAGGCTGTGTTGGCATGCCACTTGAGAGGGTGCCTTGACAAGCAGATCGTCTAAGTAAGGGATCACCGAGTGTCCCTGAGAGTGTAGGACTGCTACCACTGCTGCCATGACCTTGGTGAAGACCCGTGGGGCTGTCGCCAGGCCAAAAGGCAGTGCCACGAACTGAAGGTGTTCGTCCCCTATGGCGAAGCGCAGGAAGCGCTGATGCTCTGGTGCAATCGGTACGTGGAGATAAGCATCTTTGATGTCGATTGATGCCAGGAAGTCTCCTTGGGACATTGAGGCGATGACGGAGCGGAGCGATTCCATCCGGAACCGCCTGGTTTTTACGTGTCTGTTGAGCAGTTTTAGGTCCAGAACAGGACGGAAGGATCCGTCCTTTTTCGGTACCACAAACAGGTTGGAGTAAAAACCGTGACCCTGTTGCTGAAGAGGAACAGGGATCACCACTCCTTCCGCCTTCAGAGTGCACACAGCCTGAAGAAGAGCATCGGCTCTCTCGGGGGGCGGAGTTGTTCTGAAAAATCGAGTCGGAGGACGAGAGCTGAACTCTATCCTGTAACCGTGGGATAGAATGTCTCTCACCCATCGGTCTTTTACCTGTGGCAGCCAGGCGTCGCAAAAGCGGGAAAGCCTGCCACCGACCGAGGATGCGGTGTGAGGAGGCCGAAAGTCATGAGGAGGCCGCTTTGGGAGCGGTTCCTCCGGCGGTCTTTTTAGGACGTGACTTAGACCGCCATGAATCGGAGTTCCTCTGATCCTTCTGAGGCCTTTTGGACGAGGAGTTGTCTCTCCTCTCCAGCGTCAGAAGTGCTGACAGGAATGGCTGCCGGCGTTCTGTGGGGAGGAGGGGGCCGTGGGCGTGCCCTAGAAAGTGCGGGAATCTGGAGCCCCACTGTGCTGAATGAGGGGGGAGGAGGATACAAAGTATGCTCCAGCCCTCAGCGCTGACGTCCTGTGCAGCGTCCCGCCCTTCCCCTGACTGGCAGGCCTGGGGGCGGGAATATGCGATACTAGGCCGCAAAAGCCGGGGACTAAAGTTATAAGCGCGGACGGCATATAAGCGCGGCCGGCGCGGTAGTCCCCGGCGCACTAACACACCCAGCAGAGCTGCAATGTATATGGCACAAGCGCTCCATGCGCGGTCCCCACGGGGACACAGAGTACCTCACAGTAGCAGGGCCTTGTCCCTGATGATACCCGGCTCCTGTCCAGCAGATTCCCCAGGGGCTGCGGAGGGAGCACGGCCCCAGTGCCTGGAGACCGATTAGGATCCCACTTCACCCAGAGCCCATTAAGGGATGGGGAAGGAAAACAGCATGTGGCTCCTGCCTATGTACCCGCAATGGGTACCTCAACCTTAACAACACCGCCGACCAGAGTGGGGTGAGAAGGGAGCATGCTGGGGGCCCTGTTATGGGCCCTCTTTTCTTCCATCCGACCTAGTCAGCAGCTGCTGCTGACTAAGATGTGGAGCTATGCGTGGATGTCAGCCTCCTTCGCACAAAGCATGAAAACTGAGGAGCCCGTGATGCACGGGGGGTGTATAGGCAGAAGGGGAGGGGCTTTACACTTTTAGTGTAATACTTTGTGTGGCCTCCGGAGGCAGAAGCTATACACCCAATTGTCTGGGTCTCCCAATGGAGCGACAAAGAAAAAAAGTTTTGTATTGCTGTATTCTGAGACATATTGTTTTTTATTTTTCAGCTGACAGAGCTGTATAACAGCTTGTTTTTTGTGGGACAAGATGACATTTTCAGTGGTACCATTTTTATCTTACTTTTTGATTGTGTTTTAATTCACTTTTTTTCAGCTGTATGATGGAAAGCTATAGTTTTTGCTACGTTTTTCATTTATTTTTTTAACATGTTCACAGAATGGGTTAAGTATTGTGATGGTTTTATAGATCGAGCTGTTATGGATGCAACAATACCATATATGTGTATTTTTTTTGTTTATTTTTTATTTTACATAAATGTACATATTTATTGGAATAATTTCTTCTCTTTTTTTGGTCTTTATTTTCAGATTTTTCAATATTTTTACCAATTTTTTTAAAAACGTTTTACTTAGTCCCTTTATGTTACACTAACGTTCAGGGGTCCAATCACTGATATACTCCACTGCAATGCTTGATCACTGCAGTGGATTATATCTGCTAACACTGACAGTTTGCCTCTCACACCATGCATTTCCATAGCAGGGTGACCTGGGATAGTCATGGTGATGACCCAGGGTTGTCATGGCAGTGATCGGGTCCCTGTGATCCTCTCCCTGCAACCTGAATTCTGCGATCACTATTAATCACAACACTCAGGGGGCTATACTGTCGGGAGTGCCATAAGCACTGCTCCCGGAAGGGAGAGCCGGGTCTCAGCTGCAACATCAGCCAAAGACCTGGCGGTGACTGCGGGGATACAGCACCTGAATCCCCAGGATCGCCATAGCGTACTGGGTATATCATTGGTCTGGAAGGCCCCAACTTTCATGACGTACCCATTACATCCATTGTCGCAAAGAAGTTAAAATGGCTGATACATCAGAGAGATCAGTTTCAAAACAAGAAACAAATAAGATACACTACATATTTTAGGCATCAACAAATAGAATAGCGCTAACTAATGACCCTGCAATGTAATTCTTCCAAGATATACACTAATAATCTGTAGTTTTTGCCTTTATTTTAAGAGTAGTGTGCAAGCAATGTACCTGAAGTAGCCCATTTTCGGTAAGTAATAATTGGGAAGTGAGTAATAACTCCAGTTCATCTCTCCATCTGCATATCTCATCAGGCAGAAAGAGAAGATGCCGTCTGTCACTAACACAGCTTGGTAGGTGTTTGTCTGAAATAAAAATAGTACAGTTAGAAATATCAGTTGCGTATGTTGGATTTGTACAATTGATATATCAATAACATAGCTACATACTGTTAACAGTTAGGATATGATAGCACACAAAAGAATAGGTCATCATTATCAGATTGGTGCAGGTACCCCCAACAATCAGCTGATTACTGTCCCTGGAGTGGGCAGATGTAAACTATGTTTGGAGAGGAACACCACCACTTTGTCACACTATCAAGAGGCCATCCCTCGAGCAATATATTGGATATGAAGGTTGTAGTACTCATACACTGCAAACTTTGACACACCATAACATAGCAGGAAAATACAAAATAAATTGATCATAAGCCCGTATATCAACAATGCATGGGAATGAGTAAAGGATAAAAATCCAAATAAGCACTAACTATTACTATAAAAAAAAGTAGTGATGGTAGAAAAGTTATAAGTGTAGTATTAAAAATGTGAGTCTCACAAATGGAATGGCGACACATACCAGGCACTTAGACAGTTAACAGTCCACATATAATGTTTCTCATATAAAAGTTCACAGCCCAAAATTGCTAATTAATATACCACTGAGACTAAGGGGTACTTTACATGCTGCGACATCGCTAGCATCGGCTAGCGATGACGAGAGCGATAGTACCCGCACCCGTCGCACATGCGATATGTGGTGATTGCTGCCGTAGCGAACATTATCGATACGACAGCTTCACACCCACATACCTGCTCGGCGATGTCTCTGTGACTGCCAAACTATCCCTCCTTCAAGGGGGAGGTGCGTTCGGCGTTACAGCGACGTCTCCGCGACGTCACTAATCGGCCAGCCAATAGAAGCGGAGGGGCGGAGATGAGCAGGACATAACATCCCGTCCACCTTCTCCCTTCCACATTGCCGTCGGGACGCAGGTAAGGAGATGTTTGTCTCTCCTGCGGGTTTACACACAGCGATGTGTGCTGCCGCAGGAGCGACAAACAACATCGTACCTGCGGTTGACCCAACATTATGAAAATGACCGACGCTACACAGATCACTGATTTTCGACGTTTTGCGATTGTTTATCAGCGCATCTAGGATTTATACGTTGCGACGTCGTTACCGGCGCTGGGTGTACGTCACTAACGACGTGACCCCGACGATATTTCAGATGCGATGTCGCAACGTGTAAAGTACCCCTAAGATTTAAGTAAAAGAAGCAAACAAGTTTTAATATATATACAGTGCTGGCCAAAAGTATTGGCACCCCTGCAATGCTGTCAGACAATACTCAGTTTATTCTTGAAAATGATTGCAATCACAAATACTTTAGTATTATTGTCTTCTTTTAATTTGTCTTCAATGAAAAAAAATAAAAAAATTGTCATAAAGCCAAATTGGATATAATTCCACACCAAACATAAAAAAGGGGGTGGACAAAAGTATTGGCACTGTTTGAAAAATCATGTGATGCTTCTCTAATTTGTGTAATTTACAGCACCTGTAACTTACCTGTGGCCTAATACCTAACAGGTTTTGGCAATAACTAAATCACACTTGACAAGCCCATCTCCAAAGACCTGAACGTTCCTGTGTCTACGGTGCAGTGTCATCAAGAAGTTTAAAGCCCATGGCACTGTGGCTAACCTCCCTAGATGTGGAAGGAAAAGAAAAATTGACGAAAGATTTCAATGCAAGATTGTGCAGATGGTGGATAAAGAACCTTGACTAACATCCAAACAAGTTCAAGCTGCCCTGCAGTCCGATGGTACAACAGTGTGAACCCGTACTATCCGTCGGCGTCTGAATGAAAAGGGACTGTATGGTAGGATACCCAGGAAGACCCCACTTCTTACCTCGAGACATAAAAAAGCCAGACTGAAGTTCGCCAAAACTTACCTGAGAAAGCCTAAAATGTTTTGGAAGAATGTTCTCTGGTCAGATGAGACAAAAGTTGAGCTTTTTGGGAAAAGCCATCAACATAGAGTTTACAGGAAAAAAAAAGAGGCATTCAAAGAAAAGAACACGGTCCCTACAGTCAAACATGGCAGAAGTTTCCTGATGTTTTGGGGTTGCTTTGCTGCCTCTGGCACTGGACTGCTTGACTGTGTGCATGGCATTATGAAGTCTGAAGACTACCAACAAATTTTGTAGCATAATGTAGGGCCCAGTGTGAGAAAGCTGGGTCCCCCTCAGAGGTCATGGGTCTTCCAGCAGGACAATGACCCAAAACACACTTCAAAAAGCACTAGAAAATGGCTTGAGAGAAAGCACTGGAGACTACTAAAGTGGCCAGCAATGAGTCCAGACCTTAATCCCATAGAACACCTGTGGAGAGATCTCAAAATGGCAGTTTGGAGAAGGCACCCTTCAAATCTCAGGGACCTGGAGCAGTTTGCCAAAGAAGAATGGTCTAAAATTCCAGGAGAGCATTGTAAGAAACTCATTGATGGTTACCGGAAGCGGTTGTTTGCAGTTATTTTGGCTAAAGGTTGTGCAACCAAGTATTAGGCTAAGGGTGTAAATACTTTTCTCTGGCCCATTTTTGAAGTTTTGTGTGAAATGATCAATGATTTGATTTTTGTTTCATTCTGTTTTGTGTTTTTTCATTGCAAGCAAAATAAAGATAATAATACCAACAAATTTGTGATTGCAATAATGTTTAAGAATAAACTGAGCATTATCTGACAGAATTGCAGGGGTGCCAATACTTTTGGCCAGCACTGTATATATATATATATATATATATATATATATATATGGCATGAAAACATGTCCATCAATATGATAAATGTAAAGGTGTAATGCCAATAAATAGTATTCCTGTAAGGGGCTGTAAGGGGCCCTACTGACGAAGGATATCGCCGAAACATGCGTTGATTTCAGCAGTGAGTAAGTGCTCTTAGGTTATTTATCGTTTCCTATATGCCATTTCTGTATGCTTTCTCATCACAAGGACTCTTATACACTTGTTGCTGAGTGGATTGACATATCGTAATTTTTAACCTGTGACTAGGTATTCCTTGTTGCTGGCATTACATCTATTTTTGCTAACCTGGCACTTTCTCTCTTTGTTGCTCTGGTACGCTATCTTGTGCACTCTCTGTGTTATTACACCCCATGTTTTAATTTTTGTCACAATAAAGATTATTTATTTTACTTTTTTTTCTGATTCTCATCTGTGGTTGGTTATCTCTTCATTTCAAAGCTGTAAATTCTGGGCCAGACCCTGTCTGGTGCATGGCCCTTGTCTGCTGTGAAAAGACACTATGGGTACTGTCGGGCAGTTTAAGAAGCTGTCCTGTAGTGTGCCCCTAGTTTTGGGAAATGGAGATGAGGACTCCTAGTTGAGTGTCCTTTTTGTGTATTTGATGCCCCAGGGGTGCTGATCCTGTTCGGGGATGCCACAGGGCTTATTCAAGATGGCGAACAGGTAACGTCAGTATTTATTTGTCGTGACGCCACTCACGGCTTGTGGTTAGAGATGTGTATGACTGCCGCTGCAGGTTTTACGAGCATCTGGGGCTGATGGGGTCTGCAGCCAGATGATGTAGCCTCCCGTAAGTGAGGCAGCCCCCAGGGGATCGGGAGAGCAGGGTAGTGGGTCCCGGAATAATACAGGCTGAGTCCAAAAGTCTTTTAATTGGTTTTTACTCACTCTTGATGTTATTGTGAGCTGACCCGGGCGTTGCTGTGATTAACCAGGTAAGACCAGGGTTCCTTCGGGCCAGTCTGAGTCTAACCTGTTAGCTTGACTTCCTAGCACTCTCTGTTTGGATAACCCCCTGACGTGAGGTACCATGGGGGTCTATCAAGGGAGTCGCTACTGTCTTTTCTCCCCTGTGTTTGGCCCGTTTTCCAGCAGCGTGGACCCAGTGAGATGGCTCCAGGCTCTGTCCCCTTATGGGTCCCTGCTTTGCTATTGAGGCTCGGACTCTGTGAGGTTAGTGAGTTACTTGTAGTTAAACTGGTGTCTGCTCTAGGGACCTGTACCCCGTACGTGCCTAGTCACAAGGTACCTCCGACTATGTCTCCCAAGTGACCGTTCTCCCCCGCTAACCGTTACTTCCCCATGCAGGGTCTGGCTAGTGGCCGCGCACGTATCCGCCTTGCGACCGTCGCTCATCACCACCAGACTGGCTCTCCTCCCTATCCTGAAAATCTCTCCACTTTAGCTCCCAGCCCCTTCGCTTCACCCTTTGACAAGATTTGGAGGCCAGCCCCCCCTGGAGACAGCCCAAGGGTCCCATCTACTGGTGTGGGAGAACTGGTTGCTATGTGTCTGTGCGTACACACCTCGTTCTGGCCCTTAGGATTACCTGGAAGTACTGTCCCAGCATGGGTGCAGTACTCAGTGGTGTCTGACCAGGGTCAGGGGCGCCACATATTACCTGTAGCAGTAGGTCTCCTAGACTGACAGACATGTCACCTTTCACTCATCTAGTTCTCTTACTATTCTAAAATGTGTCTAACAATAACAGTCTATGAAGCTAATATTATATCTACTTGAGTGTGGCTGAGCAGAAAAGCAGTTTGAACTGTTGCATGAGGTATAGGGCTCCCAGCCCTCTAGTCCTATACATGTCACTAATCCACCTCAATATTTCTTATGTTAATAGTCTAGGTATGGAGAGATTTGTCATGGTTCTTCTATTTGAGTTTTCCTGTACTCGGGAGGATGTTCTTAAATGAACTTTGCTTTCTGTTGGTGTAGCGAGGGTTAATGTCAGTTTTTCCTTGCTGAAAGTTGTTTAATAGAAGCTCAGCTGTAGCCTTTTGTGGCCACTCCCTTCCTCCTTAAAAAGTCCCATCAGCCACCCTTCCTTGCAGTTGTTACAATCATTTCTATCAAGGTCTACCATTGAGAGAGGGAGTAGTTCGCAGCTGCTGATGCAAGTCTTGCTTTATGCTTGCTGTTGTGGAGATACCCTTTGTCTTTTCTTCTCTTTGTATTTTCTTCCCTGCTTTGGTTTGTTTCCCTTTACTTTTTTTTGTCTTATACCTTTGTCTTTGGGGGCAGTGTGACTGAGTTTTGGTTTTCCCCCCTGTTTGTCTATTTCCTTTGGGTGGTGGGAGAGAGTCCCCCCTTGGGTGGTGGGAGAAAGTACCACATCATGGCTATTTAGGAGCAAAGCCAGGGTAGCGGCCCAGACGTCTTCACCTTCAGATGTAAATCTAGGGTCAGGAATACCTAGGGCCCTGCTAACCTGAGGGTCAGTCCAGGAGCCCTTATCCTCGTTACCTCTATTCTTCCACATCATATTCCACTTTACATTCTCCTTTCCCATGACACTAGGAAGCTTATGGCTGTGCAAAAAGAGTGTGGCTCCATTGTAAAACGGTTTGAGCTGTTGGGTGGTGGGAGAAAGTACCACATCATGGCTATTTAGGAGCAAAGCCAGAGTAGCGCCCAGACGTCTTCACCTTCAGATTTAAATCTAGGGTCAGGAATACCTAGGGCCCTGCTAACCTGAGGGTCAGTCCAGGAGCCCTTATCCTCGTTACCTCTATTCGTCCACATCATATTCCACTTTATATTCTCCTTTCCCATGACACTAGGAAGCTTATGGCTGTGCAAAAAGAGTGTGGCTCCATTGTAAAACGGTTTGAGCTGTTGGGTGGTGGGAGAAAGTACCACATCATGGCTATTTAGGAGCAAAGCCAGGGTAGCGGCCCAGACGTCTTCACCTTCAGATGTAAATCTAGGGTCAGGAATACCTAGGGCCCTGCTAACCTGAGGGTCAGTCCAGGAGCCCTTATCCTCGTTACCTCTATTCTTCCACATCATATTCCACTTTACATTCTCCTTTCCCATGACACTAGGAAGCTTATGGCTGTGCAAAAAGAGTGTGGCTCCATTGTAAAACGGTTTGAGCTGTTTTGGTAGCTTTTGAGCCCTCTAAAGGTGCTGTCTATACCTTTGTTTTTGCCTCTCATTAAATTCAATGGGATTTGGATATGTTCGTCAAACCATTAATCAAACTGTTCAGTGAACCCAGGTGAAGTTGGTGAACACACACCGAACCAAACCTTGGGAGGTTCGTGCATCTTTATTCCCCACAGAGCAACAATTTAAAAAAAGGCCCCTAGAAGCGCTGCTTTCACAATTGACTAACACAGTGGCACAGTTCCCCCACAGTGCAACAAGTTGGAAAAAGGCCCCTACAGAGCTTTTCAGAGTTGACCCACATAGCCAAGATTTGTGGAGTTCCCCCACAGAGCAACCATTTTCACAAAGCTTTCTAGAGAGCAAGTTTTCAGAGTTGACCCATACAGTCAAGATTGGCAGAGTTACCGCACAGAGCAACAATTTTCACAAAGGCCCCTACAGATTCTATTTTCACAGTTGACCCACACAGCCAAGATTAGTAGAGTTCCTCCACAGATCAGCAATTTTCAAATAGGCCCCTGCAGAATCTATATTCACACTTTAAGCATCTAGAACCCATTTGAAATAATATAGAAATAAAAAAGGCTTGAACCAGGAGAAGGAGGTCCAAGTGGAGGTGCAAGTAGACGTATCAGTGTGAGTGGAAGAGGTGGACTAGGTAGCCAACACTTTTATTTGTTTGGTTTTGTTTAGAAAAATACATTTTTTTGTTTTATTTTTTTTGTTTCTTTTTTTTCTTTTATTTGTTTAGGAAGGTCCTAAAATATCAGGAATAGCAAATAGAGTATACCAATGGCTGGGTGCAGTTGGTATAGTTCTCTAGTCAGCCAAAGGTATGGATAAGTCCTGGACGATCCACACCTAGTTCATTTTAATGAATTTGAGCTTGTCCACATTAGCTGTGGAAAGGCGGATGCGCCTGTCTGTGATCACACCCCCTGCTATTGTGGCACCCCTGTGGCTTCAGGCGCCACAGGGTACTGCACCTCACCTGAGGTGCAGTATTCATCTCAGATAAGGAGAAGATAATCACCAGTAACCACCACCAAAACACTCACCCAACACATAGCACGGGAGCTCTTCCACTGGGACTGGGCTAGGGTAGGTGCTGGGGTGGCTATCATGAGGTTTGAGACCACTTGCCCATTAGTTCAGGAACCCAGGAGGTGGGGCATCCAGAGGGGAAGTTAGGAGCCATCTCTCACACTACAGGCAGTTAGCACCGGACAGCGTCTGAGTGAGACCGCACTTGGGAACAAGCAAGCACAGACACGAATAGTTCGAGGCCCGTGGTCTGGAGCTGGAGGCTCGACCCAGGTTCTTAGGAAAGAAGGGTGATCCCAGCGTTTGTGGGGAGTGCAGATGGCAGCCCTGACCGGTTCCACGACCCAGGAGCTGAGGTGGAGGGAAACCGTTGACAGGTGACACACAGAAGGAAACACCGGCCTCGACTTCCGAAGTATCCGGGATCAGCTGAAGCCCATCACAGCATAGCCCGGTACCCCAATGGCAGTGTGCTTCAAGTAAGTAAAAGAATTTTGGCTGCACCATCTGTGTCGTCCCATCACTGCTGGCGTTTCCATCATCGCGCCTCTGCGCCATAGGCAACTACTGCTCCCAACATCCTCCCTGGGGCATAGCTCTGCCTGTGGAGAGCTAAACCATCCAAGCTACATTGTAATCCGCCCCAGCAGAGAAGTCCTGCAGCAGCGGCTGATATTAGCTGCACATCACAGGTGGCGTCACGAACAACTACTCCCATCATCCCCATCCCCATCTTTATTGACACCGCCAGGGTCACGGAACTGGGCAAAACCACCACGGCGATACAGGAGAAGAACCGCGGCCTGGTAACAAGTAGCCCCCGACCCCGTGGGCGCATCACTATGTTAATCACATATTCTGACAGTACACTTGCTCCAAGGTATAAAGGGCAATCTCAAGCCATGTGTCCAATTTTGAGACCCAGAAGTTTATTGGGGCAGACTTATCACTCAGTACAGAAAGACGTGTGGGCATACACTCTTCCACAATTATTACAATGCTGCCTCCTGCTAATACAGACCATATCAGATGGTGGTGCTGGATATTGTGGTGTTCTGAAGATGTTTTTCAACATTTCAGCCATGATAAGCCTCCCTTTCATGCTGGCCACTTCCTCCTCCTCTGCCTTTTTCTTTCACTAAGACCCCAATGTCAGTTGGGAACACCATCAGTAGTGCCTCCAACAACATGCGCTTGTATTCGTGCATTTTTCGATGTGGTTCAAGTGACAGAAGTAAGGAATGAACATTTTCCTTGTAGCGTGGATCCAGCAGGGTTGCCATCCAGTTATCAGCACTGGTAATAATCCTGGCAACTTGACTGTAGTTGCGCAGGCACAGTAGAATTGTTTTATGTGTGCCAGGCTGCCCAGAGGCAATGACAAGCTCTTCTCAGTGGAAGGTGTGTGGTCTGTGTCCTCTGTAATCCCCCAGCAACACTGCAGTGATGCCCCTGAGCAAAATTCAGTGCCATTTTGCTGTGAACATGGTTCTTTCTCCTTCTCCTCTTCATCCTTCAAAACTGTCCCCTGACTAGACTTTTGTGTACCTGGCCCCTGGTGGTACAATGTTCGAGCCATTTGTAGGTGACAGGCCTGATAATGGTGTTGTAGCACCCCTGAGACCATCAGGGCACTACAAGGAACTCTTCTTGGGGATGCAGGACCTATCCCCTGGGAGCTGGAGTAACCGTGCCATTGACCACCAAAACACAAATCAAATCCTAGTGAACTCTCCACACCAGGCATAAAGGGTTAACAGAAGGGTTTAGCCAGCTTGGTGGGAGGGGTTAGAGAGTCTAAGTCTGAGTCAGTTGGAGTCTGACAGCGCACGTTGAAGTGTGCAGACGTGCCTGCACTGGGTCTGTGTAACGATGAGGGAGAGGGCACAAGGACGGGTACTGAAATACCGCTAGGACCGGGGCACGAACGGGACACAGGGCCCTAGGTAAAATGTCAAATTTTAAACGGTTTGATAAATACGTGCACGGTGTGGAAACCTTCACGGACTTCATCGAACCAAATAATCCAAGGGCATCAGCAGCACACTAGGATCGTGGTTCGGACACTTACTTCCCGCCCTTACCATCAGCTCTGGTTGTACCCATGTTTAGCAGCGGCGGTTTCCATCCTTAATCGCAACCCGCAGGTGGCGTCACATGACAATAACTTTCATCCCCTGTAAATAGCCCCAGTAACAAAAAGGGCCTATAGCACAGGTCCGGGCAACGGCCACCAGAAGTGACATTCCCACATGCAGAGTCTGCCTGGGTCCGAGTACCCCTTTACCTGAGCGCTACAGTGTGAGTGTTTCCTGTTCCTCCTGCTCTTCTTCCTCCTGTGCCACCACCTCATCCATCATCACCTCAAACATTTTTTCAAGCAGGAAAAGAAGTAGAATATTAACGTTGATAATTGTGTCATCAGCATTGGCCATGTGGGTGAAGTATTTGAAGCAGCGCAACACGGCACACATGCCCCACTTGGAGGACCATGCATTGTGGTAAAGTAATGCTGTTCCGCAGAGAGACTCAGCCATGCATGCTGCAGCTGAAACACCACTATTGCCTGCTGCTGCTCATACCGTATCTCCAGCATATGCAATGTGGAGTTCCAACTTCTTGTATGTCACATATGAGGCAGTGAGCAGAAAGGCAGAAGTGTTGCTGCAGCGTAAACAGGTCAGCTGCAGCAGTGTGAGAATGCCGAAAGCACACAAGGACTTATCATATTTTCAGCAGCAGCATATTGACATATGTGGGTAATTTTTAAGAAGCTCTTCAACATAAAATTCAGCACATGAGCCAGGCAAGGGATGTCAAAATGGCTAGACCCAGAGCTACTACGAGATTACACCCATTATCATACACTAAGAGGCTGGGATTGAGGTTCACCAGCAGCAACCACTCAACTGTCTACTGTTTGATCCCTGACCACAGCTCCTGTACGGTGTGGGATTTGTCACTCAAACACACTAGTTTCAGAACTGTCTGCTGTTTTTCCCTTCTGGCTGTGCTGAAGTTGGTGGTGCAGGTCTTACTTTGACCAGATGAAGTGGCAGTGGAGGAAGCAGAGTAAGAGGAGAAAGTAACATGGACATAGACATGTAGAGCATTCCTCAATAGTGGTAGGACATGCGCTAGCACTCGTTCCGCCTGTAGTCCAGCTGAAACTACCCAGTGGGCAATTAGGAAGATATAATGTCCATACACATGCTTACTGGTTCATGTATAGGTCATTATGTGGTCTTTGCCACTGTTGTGGACTGCAAAATGTGCGTGCAGGGCAGGGATGGCTCACCTTGAAAAGTAGGTTGGCTGGGAACCATACTGCGGAACTCTCATTGCATATGTTTTTTTTTTTAAACTGTCTATACCACCAGTAGGAATGGCAGCATTTCAAAGGTCAGGAATTTTTAAATGCTGTCAATCAGGACCAGGGCTCGTGAGTGGGTAGGGAGGTATGTCCTCTTTCTTTCCAGTGTTTGGGGAATGGACAGCTGAACACTTCCATAGAACAGTGTAGAGATGCTTGGTGACACTACTGGTGGTGGTTCTGTCACATCCTCTCTTTGCAGGGAGGCAAGTGGCCCTGTTGTTGTCCTGAGAGGGAGGAAGAGGATAAGACTGCAGCAGAAGAGGGAGCAAGAGGATCCTCAGATTTTTTCCTAGTTTTTCAGGTATGTACTCCACTGCAGCTCATACTGAGGAATTGAGATGCCTCATCCTGCAGGTGCATGACTTGCTTTAGGCTTTTGAAAGCATGGTGTGCAAACCAATCGTTTTTTGTTGTCTGTACATTGGCTGAACAAATGCCATGCCACAGAGCTCCTTAGAGCTGGTTTTGGTGTGCTCATTAGCTTGGGGCTGTGGGCAGTGGGAGCCGATGTATGTACTGGCTATGGGTTGGCCACTCTGTTTTTGCATCCTTCTCCCTTTTTTGCAGTGATGCTGGGGCAGCATTACCACCTCATCTTCCTTTGAACCGTGCATGTTACTAGCATGACCTTTGCTTCATGTGGGGTTTAGAACCTCATCATGCCCCATATCATCTTCAACCCACTTCTCACTCTTGTCCTCCTTGCCACTCTGCACACTGCCAATAGCTTCAGCATTTGGGATCTGTGTTCTGTCATTCTCAGAGATGTGCTGTGGTCGTCCGCTGACCATGTGCACTAGCCTTCCTCTACCTCCTTTTTAGCCCTCCACATACTGATCCTCCACCATAACATGTGGTTGGGCATCAGTGCACCCAGTCTCTCCTGTAACAGGGCCAGGTGGATGGGCCACAGAACTCCAGCCAGCGAAGTCAGCAAAAAGCAGAAGTGATAGCTGCATAATTTGGAGCTCACACCGGTTTGCAGATTTGAGTGGGGGTGAGGTAAAAGAAAGATGCCCATGGTCCACAGGTGCCAACTCTATGTTTTCAGCAGGGGACTAGGTGGAAGACAATGGGAAGGAACTGGAGGCAGTGTAAGCCATCCAATCTAAAACTGCCTCTACTGTACATGTTCTGCCTTCACCATTCGTCCAGTTGTACTGACAAGTTTCACATTTCTCAAACTTTGTTATATTTCTCAGGGCAACCTCTATTCTGATACACCATCCGCTCATAGGGAAGCATTGCATTGACTAGTTCTATCCAAGCATGTATGGTCGGGGGAGCTGTCCATCCACCACAGGGCAATAAGCTTCCTAGCCATAAAGAGGAATTCCCGCTGAAACATTTGATGGTGATGAGACCAAGTTTCCTTATCCAGGACTCCAAATAAACAGAGTAGTGGATCGAGAGGTATAGGGAAGGAGGCCAGGGAGGATAGGAGTGCAACAACCTCACGCCAAAAGGCTGCGATTACCGGGCAGCTCCAAATCATGTGGACAAAGTCTGCATCTTCCCCGTAACAACACGGGCACTCTGACGTCTCCCGATGCCGCATCTTGAATAATCTCAGTGGGGAAAGATATGCCTGGTGTACTATAAAGATTTAGATCATTTTATTATTGATTGACGGGGGAGACCTTAGTAAGTGATTCCAAAACCTCCTCCCAATCCTCCACCTGTAGCTTCAGAATCAGCAACTCCCACTTCTCTTTGACTGTAAAGGTTGAGATTTGTTCCCCACAGACAGCAGGTATGTATACAGAGAGGAAATCAGCCCTTTCGGGCCCTGAGATCAAAGTATTCCTATTAACCCCTTCAGCCCCCGGGCACTTTCCGTTTTTGCGTTTTTGTTTTTTGCTCCTTTTCTTCCGAGAGCCGTAACTTTTTTATTATTCTGTCAATCTTGCCATATGAGGGCTTGTTTTTTGCGGGACGAGTTGTACTTTTAAATGAAACCATAGGTTTTACCATATATTGTACTGGAAAACAGCAAAAAAATTCCAAGTGTGGAAAAACTGCAAAAAAAGTGTCATCGCACAATAGTTTTTGGGATGTTTTATTCACCGTGTTCACTATATGATCAAACTGATGTATCTATGTGATGCCTCAGGTCGGTGCGAGTTTGTAGACACCAAACATGTATAGGTTTACTTGTATCTAAGGGGTTAAAAAAAATTCACAAGTTTGTCCAATAAAAGTGGCGCACGTTTTGCGCCATTTTCCGAAACACGTAGCGTTCTTATTTTTAAGGATCTATGGCTCAGTGATGGCTTATTTTTTGCGTCTCGAGCTGACGTTTATAATGGTACCATTTTTGCGCAGATGCTACGTTTTGATCGCCTGTTATTGCACTTTGCGTAAAACTTGCGGCGACCAAAAAACGTAATTTTGGCGTTTGGAATTTTTTTGCCACTACGCCGTTTACCAATCAGATTAATTGATTTTATATTTTGATAGATCGGGCATTTCTGAACGCGGCGATACCAAATATGTGTATATTTATTTATTTTTTAACCCTTTAATTTTCAATGGGGGGAAAGGGGGGTGATTTGAACTTTTAGGTTTTTTGGTTTTTTTTTATTTTTTTAAAACTTTTTTTTTTTACTTTTTTTTTATTTTACTAGTCCCCCTAGGGGGCTATAGCAATCAGCAATCCGATCGCTGATCGCTATCTGCTGATCACAGCAATCCAGCTGTAATCAGCAGATTCAGTCACTTTGGTTTTCCCTCTGCTCTCGGCCGAGGGAAAACGAAAGTGAAACATCGTAGCAGCAGGCGTCATCACATGACCCTGTGCTACGATGGCAACCACCGATAGTCACGTGATAACACACGTGACTTCCGGTGGGGGCGGCGGTAAGTAACAAACATGGCCGCGCGCATTTAAATCTTGCTGCCAGACTTTGGCAGCAAGATTTAAGGGGTTAATGGCCGCGGGTGGAAGCGATTCCACCCGCGGCTAGCAGGCACACATGTCAGCTGTTGAAAACAGCTGATATGTGTGCCGATCCACGCCGCCTGCCCGCGGCAGGGGGCGGGGCTTAACGGGACACGATCCTGGACGGATAGATCCGTCCAAGGTCGTGAAGGGGTTAAAGGAAAAGTGGAAATTAGAACGGTCCCATGTCATACCTCCCAACTTTTCAAGAAAGGAAAGAGGGACAAAGTATGCGGCGCGCGCAGCGCGCCACGGCAAATTTTGACCACGCCCCTAGCCACACCCCTAGCCACACCCATTTGGCAGTAAGGGTCATTCAGCAGATGTCCCGGACTGTTCATTCATATTTATAGCAGTCAGAATTTTTTTTATATTTCTATATGTTACTATATGACATGTTGCTTATTTGTGCTTATAAGGCCATGTTCACACGTTGCATAAATTCTGTTTCTTTTTGTTTCTGTCTGCATCAAACTACACAATAACTATCTTCTCTGTTTTTTCCATTTTTGCTGCATTTTTTCTGCCTTTTCTCCATTATTTAATGTGTTTTTGGTTCAGATGTGAATCTGCGTTTTTAAGTGTTTTTATTGTAGAGAAGCTTTTTCCTGCATTTTTTTAAGCTCCACATAGAAACCTCCAGAGAAACACCCCCCCCCCCTCTCCGAAAACCGCAGAATTCAGCAGTGTCTTTTCATGTAATCACATCCACTTTACTTGGACAATTAAACACAGCAGAATAAATGTGCAAAAAAACTGCAGAAAAAAATGCAGCATTTACACTACATGTGAATATGGACTAATTGTCCAAGCAAAGTGGATGAGACGTCATGAAATCTCCGCCCCTGGTGCGTGGAAAGACGCCGCTGAACTGTGCAGATTTGGTGTTTCTTTCTTTATAAGCTTCAGGATTCACATCAGCAACAAACATGTATCAAATAAGGGGGCAATGTATAAAAAATACCGCAAACACGCAATAATCAGAGAACATTGTTATTGCACTCGTGGCGCGGACACCTGCAGAAAAAATGCAGCATTTACGCTATGTGCGAACACAGCCTCAGTGATCTATTTTTATTACATTTTTTATGGGTTTTAATAAAGAAAAATAATAAATTGCGCCATTTTTTTCCTGCCATTTACCGATCCCCATAAATAACCTGATCGCTGTGTTGTTCAGGTCATTATGATTACAGGGACAGCAAATATGTCCATGTGATTTGCTTATTTGTGATGTTTATTATTTTATAAAAAAAAGTGTAATAAAATTACATTATTCTATTTTTTTTTATTATTTTTAGTAACTTTATTAGAAGAAAAAAAATCCTCTTTTCCTCTCTCTCTAGAATACAGGACATAGAGACACTGCTGTGTACAATGGAGCTGTGTCCTGTGTAATCTGCTGTGTAAGAGGCTGCATTGTAGGTTCATTTATGTAAAATCCTCCTTCTGACATCATCAATCCTAGTGGCTCAACAGCTAGAGCAGCTAGGAAAGCCAGGAGGCTGCTGGACACAAGTTTTGAACGTTGCTGGTTTTAATCCAAGGTGGTGAAGATAAAAAAAAAAAAAATTGTATTTTTTTCCTCATTTCTTTATAGTAGTTTTATGGGAACAAATGAATCTGACTCTTTCCTTCACCTACATTGAGATACAGTATTTATCTATCTATATCTATAACTATCCCTCTATCTATCTATCTATCTATATCTATCCCTCTATCTATCTATCTATCTATCTCTATCCCTCTATCTATCTATGATTCTATCTATCAATCTATGATTCTATCTATCCATCTATCTATGATTCTTCTATGATTTTATCTATCAATCTATAATTCTATCTCTCTATCTATGATTCTATCTATCTATCTATCTATGCTTCTATCTAGCTATCTATGATTCTATCTATGATTCTATCTATCTATGATTCTATCTATCTATGATTCTATTTATCTATCTATTATTCTAACTATGATTCTATGATTTTATCTCTATCTATTATCTGTCGTTTATCTATATATCCCTCTATCATCCATCCCTCTATCATCCATCCATCCCACTATCATCCATCCATCCCTCCCTCTATCCCTCCATTCATCCCTCTATTCATCCATCCATCACTCCCTCTATCCCTCCCTCTATTCATCCCTCCATTCATCCCTCTATCATCCATCCATCCCTCCCTCTATCCCTCCATTCATCCCTTTATCATCCATCCCTCCCTCTATCCCTCCATTCATTCCTCCATTCATCCCTCTATCATCCATCCCTCCCTCTATCCCTTCATTCATCTCTCTATCATCCATCCCTCCCTCTATCCCTCCATTCATCCCTCCATTCATCCCTTTATTATCCATCCCTCCTTCTATCCCTCCATTCATCCCTCCATTCATCCCTCTATCATCCATCCATCCCTCCCTCTATCCCTCCATTCATCCCTCCATTCATCCCTCCATCTATCCCTCCATTCATCCCTCTATCATCCATCCCTTTATCCCTCCATTCATCCCTCTATCATCCGTCCCTCCCTCTATCCCTCCATTCATTCCTCCATTCATCCCTCCATTCATCCCTCTATCATCCATCCCTCCCTCTATCCCTCCATTCATCCCTCTATCATCCCTCCCTCTATCCCTCCATTCATCCCTCTATTCATCCCTCCATTCATCCCTCCATTCATCCCTCTATCCCTCCATTCATCCCTCCATTCATCCCTCTATCATCCATCCATCCCTCCCTCTATCCCTCCCTCTATACCTATAATAATAATAATAATAATACCTCCATTCATCCCTCTATTCATCCCTCTATCATCCATCCATCCCTCCCTCTATCCCTCCATTCATCCCTCCATTCATCCATCTATCATCCATCCATCCCTCCCTCTATCCCTCCATTCATCCCTCTATCATCCATCCATCCCTCCCTCTATCCCTCCATTCATCCCTCTATCATCCATCCCTCCCTCTATCCCTCCATTCATCCCTCCATTCATCCATCCCTCCATCCATCTTTGCAGCTGAATAATCTGCTTCTGGTGTCTCACCTGCAGTATAGAGGTCAAGATGACAAAATCTTCCAATTGATTTCAATACAGGCAGTTGCTCAGTGGTAAAGCTGCTGCCTTTGAAACAATGAACTCACAGTTCCACAGGTTCAAGTCCCGGCCGCCCCAAAAATTCAGAGCCGATGATCATTTAATTTAATTTATTCACTGCACTGAGGGGAGGAGTCGGGACATCAGCTGTGAGCCGCGGGAGTGCGGGACACACCTCTAAAATCGTGGCAGTCCCACAGAATCCGGGACGGTTGGGAGGTATGCCATGTGTATGTCTCATGTGGTGCTGGATCGCCGTGCTGAGCTGTAAATATCTAAAGAAGTGACATCTAGCCACAATAAATCTGAACTGGATCTGTTCAAAGGATAACAGGACATTTTATTCACATATCCCACTAAGAGAGGAAACACGTGCGAATTCAAGAATGTGGTGGTCTATCAGGGTGGAAAATATACATTTTGCCATAGGGGCATTTCAGCTATATGACTGGAAAAGTGAACGACACTTTTAGCCTGTCTCCATACCTGCCGCACCAGTCTATGAAGGGGCAGCAATCTGTGCAGTCCCAGTTCCTCTACTCTTCTCATGTTTTTACCACATAAACAAATAAACAAACTACATGTCAGGGCTCATTCACATGACCATTCTGTCTCTCCTGGTCAGTTCCTGTTTTTTTGCGGACCCACGGACAGGACCATCTTTTCAATGTCTTTTGTGTAGGATCGGATGGCACATGGTAGCACTTCCGTGTGCATCTGATACAACAAAAGAACACATCGGATGCCGTATGTCCGTTCCGTTATTATGGAATATTTCCTATTCTGTTCCGTAATAACAGACCGTGACTCAATACAAGTCAATGGGCCCGCACAATCCTTGGAAGCCGCACGGAAGCACTTCCATGTGACCTCTGTCGGGTGCCCGTGCAGTCTGTGTCTTGCTCCCTGCCAGCCCTGCGGCTGCCCATACTGCAGTGTGTCAGTGTCTGCACACACTGCATAATCAGCAGCTTCTCATACTGCAGTGCGGGCAGCCACGGGGATGACGAGTGCTGCTGTCAGGAGGTTAGATGAGATCATTACCTGCTGTGACGATCTCCTACTCTCCTGACTCAGTGCTGTCACTGCCTTCTATGCCCGCCGCGTTCTCACGTCACTTCTCGCGGGTGGCCCGAGACTGTCACTAGCAGTGACGTCACAGGCTCCCACGATACTTCTGAGAATGCAGCGGGCATAGAAGTCAGTGACAGTGCTGATGTCAGGAGTGTAGGTGATCGTCACAGCAGGTAATGATCTTATCCAACCTCTTGATGGCAGCACTCGTCATCCCCTGCAGTGACCTGGGCTGACCTAATGATGTTAGCTCAGGTCACTTCACTGCTCTCCCAGCCAATGGGGAAAATTCTGTTCTTCATTGACTGGGACAGTGAGTATGGTATTGATTGTCCTGAGACCCCCTTATTGGATTACGCCAGTCCCAGATTTGATTGTTCTTTTCAATAAATTGGTGAAAGAGGAAATTGTTTGGGGAGTGTTTTTTCAAATAAAACTTTTTTTGTTGTCTATTTTTTTTTATTACAGACTGGGTTCGTGATGTCTGGTATCTCATAAACGCGTGACATCACTAACCCCAAGGCTTGATGCCAGGTGACATTACACATCTGGCATCAACCCCATATATTACCCCGTTTGCCACCGCACCAGGGCAACAGGATGAGTTAGGGCAAAGCGCCAGCATTGGCACATCTAATGGATGCGCCACTTCTGAGGCGTCTGTGGCCTGCTATTTTAAGGCTGGGGAGTGTCCAATAACAGTGGACCTCCATAGTCTGAAAATACCAGACCACAGCTGTCCGCTTTACCTTGGCTGGTGATCCAATTTGGCAGGGACTGCACGTTTTTTGTTTTAAATTATTTATTTAATGTAAAATAACAGCGTGGGGTGCCCTTTGTTTTGGATTACCAGCCAAGGTGAAGCTGCCAGCTGTGTTCTGAAGGCTGCAGTCGTCTGCTTTACCGTAGCTGGCTACAAAAGATAGGGGGGACCCCACGTGTTTTTTTTTTTAAATTTATTTATTTTGTTTTGCTAAATTCAAGGCTAAGCACCTTTTAGTGCCACATGAAAGTCACTAAAGGTTGCCAGCTTAGAATATGCAGGGGGGGTAGGACATTATATGTCTTTCTCATCTATCTATCTATCTATCTATCTATCTATCTATCTATTCATTAATTCATTCATTCATTCATCCTTCAATCCCTCTATCTCTCTGTCTCTATATCTATTTATCCATCTCTATATCTACCCATCTATTTATCTTTGTAGCTGCTTGCGTTTTTTGTGGTCCGCAAAAAAACGGAAGGCACACGGATGACACAATGACCATATACGGGACGGAACGTATGTCATATGGATGTCACACGAATGCATATAAATGGACCGTTTTTTGCGGACTCCAAAAACGGAACGGTCATGTGAATGTAGCCTCAAGAAGTGACTGTATTAGGGCTGGATGCACCACGCTGGATTACAGCAGCTTTTAGTAGGCTGTATTATGGCTAAATGCACCAGACTTTATTAGCGCAGTCTGCACCAGGCTGTATTACGGCTGTATGCATGTGTAGCACCCAGGGATATGGGGTACTCAGTTCCGGGCAGTGTCTCTCTTGGAAATGTCACAGTGGTGGCTGTTACCCAATTTCGTGCCATGGGCCCTTTTTTAATGTGGATATTTATAGAGGAGAATAAGATAATGTTCACATGTGACGCCACTTGTGGTGTTGCGGCTAAGTGTAGGGAGCTGCCGCTGCAGAATGTCTCTACTGGGGCTGGTGGTATTGGCAGCTAGAATGGTAGACCCTCCGCCGCAAGTAGGGTTTTGCCCCAGAGGGTGTATGGTGCAGTGGGCATCAGAAGAAGGTAGTCCACACATGTGTTCAGTGAAACTTGTTTTCTCACTGCTGGAAGATGTTAACTGGTTGCCCGAGGCTGGCTGGTTTCGCCTACAGGTCCCCTTTGTCCCAGTACCAGTTTGGTTCTCTTGTACCTTCTACCCCTGCACATGTCTCTGGTAAGTGGGTCCCCGTGGTATAGAACAACGGGGGGTCCCCGTTCTGTGGTTTGTCCACTTCTGTCTGCCTGACGGTAGCGTCAAACCGGGTCAGGACGTCACTTTGCTTCCACCTTCACTCTCGCCTGTCTGACACTTTCTGACTACTCTCCATAGTGTGCCCCTCCCACCTGGTAAACTAGTGGACTGGATTGGTTCCACCTCTAGTCGGCCACCCATTGGTCCCACCCTAGCTGGGTACCATTTTATGGGGGATTGTTGGGGAAAACTGGGATTACCTGGGTTTTTGTTGGTACCGCCACTGGGGTTCTGGGTCCCTAAGGGGGAAAGCCCTGCATCCTTGTGGGGATGCAGAACCTTGTAGCACCCTGATGGTCTAAGGGACGCTACATTCCCCCTTGTTAATTCCAGCTTGTCCTCGAGCTGCAAGGTAAAACTGGTTACACTTTTATTATTTTTCAACAGATAAACATTACAGGTCTTCCCACGTAGGGGAGGTTCATCACATTAAATGTTTCAACTGGAGTACCCCTCCCTGCACCCACCACCCAAAGATCCTAGTCCCAGAAACCTCAAAGGAGGCATGTCACCAGTTCCATTAGTGACCAGGTCCGGACCATCTCTGTCCCGGAACTTTCCTGCACCCTATCTCTCCTTGGTGGTAGTGCTTACAGCAGTGTCCACTGGATGGGTGTGCTCTGGTGGCGCACACCTGGTGCAACTTTTTACAAAAACACAAGTTTGTGTTGCCTGCTGCCAGTTCTGCAGCCTGGGTCCATTTTTATATCAAAACATAAAACTGGTGAACTTTTTCAATTTTTCAGGAACAGTCCAATATTCAAACAACAAAACAAGTTAACTGGTAGCCTTGCAGGTAACAGCTACCAGGGTGCTGAATAGGGGCCATCAGATTCACTTGGCCTCCTGGGATTAGCACTTAGAGTCTGCGTGCACTTGTTGCCTTGCACCTGCACTGCCTCCTGGTGGTATCTGGGGGACTGGTACTGAAGTGGGAGTGGGTTCCTATGCAACAATCTCTACTGGCACATAGGGTTGCATCTGGGAACCGACCTCAGCCCCAGGGCTCTGCAAATCCACTGGACACACACAAACAGTGTCCTGGTTTGCTGCATCGACAGTAAGTCGGTAGTGGGACATCGCTCGGGGAGCAACAGGCTCCTCATCTGGAACCAGCTCCAGGACCTTAGGCAAGGACCGCATCGTGAGGATAGCACGGAAGTCATTACCCCCCGTGCACAGAACCCATGCAGCCTCCGGAGTGCCAGAAGCCGAATCCGACTCCTCTGGTTACACTGCGACGGGGACTGGTACGACCTACTCATCCTCATCCCTTTGCATGCACTTAGGATTAAACGGTTCCATGGCGGGGTTTTTTTTCTTTGCCACTTTCTTGCGGGACTCGAGCACCTATGGGAACTTCCGGGTCAGGTTACTGCCTTCTTCTGCCGGCGCTTACAGGAGTTGTGTAGGGGTTTCTTTTTGCTCCTTTTGGACTGCCATGGTGCAGTTATTTTTCACAGCAAAATGGCGGAGTTTTTTCAAACAATAAAGTTCAGTCCATAACTCACAGTTTTTAAGGAACATATCACCCGGTTTGACCGGGTCCAGTTCACTCCTGTTTGTGATTCCAGGAAAAAGGGTTGTAGCACCCAGGCATATGGGGTACTCGGTTCCGGGCAGTGTCTCTCTTGGAAATGTCACAGTGGTGGCAGTTACCCGGTTCCGTGCCCTAGGCCCTTTTTGTAATGGCGATATTTATAGGGGAGAATAAGATAATGTTCACATGTAACACCACTTGCGGTGTTGCAGCAAAGTGTAGGGAGTGGATTGGCTCCCCCTCTAGGCGGCCATCCATTGGTCCCACCCTATACTGCATACCATTGTATGGGGGATTGTTGGGGAAAACTGGGATTACCTGGGTTTTTTTTGGTACTGGCACTGGGGTTCTGGGTCCCTAAGGGAGTAGGTCCTGCATCCTTGTGGGGATGCAGAACCTTGTAGCACCCTGATGGTCTCAGTGGCGCTACACATGAGGCTGTATTAGGACTATTTGGACCAGGCTGTATTATAGCTTGATGCACAAGGCTGGATTATATCTGTAGAAACCAAGCTGTATTAGTGCTGGATGCACTAGGTTGAATTAGACCAGTATGGACCAGGCTGTGTTAGGGCTGGATAAATCAAGCTGGATTACATCTTGATATATTCATGGGGTGCCCTGGGGTGTGATGTGATTTCTGGGTAATGGGGCTCCTAAACTGACCCTCAGGCTAGCGGTGCTTTAGCTGTCCAGGATCCCAGAGATACAACTGATGGTGACTATGTCTGTACCGCTGTCATGAGTGTATCACAGATGACAGACAGTCCTGTGGTGTCCAGCTATAGGTCACAGCGTTTGGCTACACAAACTGCTCCCTGACCTCAAATTATTCTTGCTTGGTGTATTTGGTATCCTATGGATCTCCTCTTCTTGGTTTTCATCCCTTTCCCTTTAGGACCCTGTGGAATTTCTGGCGCTTCCAGCTGTTTTTCATCAGCACTTCTCTTGATGTCTTTATACTGTATAGCCTCATTTCTTCTAAAGGTACCATCACACTAAGCGATGCTCCAGTGATCCCACCATCAACCTGACCTGGCAGGGATCGCTGGAGCGTTGCTACACGGGTTGCTGGTGAGCTGTCACACAGGCAGATCTCACCAGCAACCAGTGACCAGCCCCCAGCTAGCAGCGACGCGTGGAAGCGATGCTGCACTTGGTAACTAAAGTAAATATCGGGAAACCAACCCGATATTTACCTTGGTTACCAGCGCACACCGCTTAGCGCTGGCTCCCTACACTCCTAGCCAGAGTACACATCGGGTTAATTACCCGATGTGTAGTCTGGCTATGTGTGCAGGAAGCAGGGAGCCGGCACTGACAGCGTGAGAGCGGCGGACGCTGGTAACGAAGGTAAATATCAGGTAACCAAGGAAAGGGCTTCTTGGTTACCCGATATTTACATTGGTTACCAGCGTCCGCAGAAGCCGGCTCCCTGCTCCCTGCACATTCAGTTGTTGTTCTCTCGCTGTCACACACAGCGATGTGTGCTTCACAGTGGGAGAGCAACAACTAAAAAATGGTCCAGGACATTCAGCAACAACCAGCGACCTCACAGCAGGGGCCAGGTTGTTGCTGGATGTCACACACAGCAACATCGCTAGCAACATCGCTGTTAAGTTACAAAAGTTGTGCCTCAGCAGCGATGTTGCTAGCGATGTTGCTTAGTGTGACTTGGCCTTTACTCTGTGCTTGTGATAGGTCTAATACCCTTAACAAATATTCAGTGCAAGTTGTTGGCCTGCAGTCTTCTGGAGAAACCTTTGTTGTTTCTATAGTTCCTCTCCCTGAGTCATCTGAAGATAAACTACTTGTTTACTTTCCCCCTGTTTGTTATCTCTTTGTCTTCTTTAGAGCTTAGTGGGGTTGACTAAAGGTGGCTTTACACACTGCAACATCGCAAACGACATCGCTGTAACGTCACCGGTTTTGTGACGTTACAGCGACCTCCCCAGCGACATTGCAGTGTGTGAAACACATCAGCGACCTGGCCCCTGCTGTGAAGTTGTGATCGCCACAAATCGTTCAGGACCATTCTTTGGTCCTTTGTTTCACGCTGTGCAGCACGCATCGCTAGAAAGTTTCAGTGTGTAAAGGGGACTTTACAGCGACTTCCCTTTCAAAAAGCTGCTTTACAATGTCCCCAACAACCAGCTAGGTCGCTCTGCAGGTCCGGATCGCTGTTGCGTCGTTGGCCAGGTTTGCCTGTTTGACAGCTCACCAGAGACTTTGTAGCGATCCCGGCCAGGTTGGGATCGCTGGTGGGATCGCTAGAAAGTTTCAGTGTGTAAACCCAGCTTAAGTGCTCATCCCATCCGTTACCTACTTAGGGCCTCTTTCAGAATCAGCCAAGGTCAGGTGTTTGGCTCAGCGCATAGCTGCAGAACCTACAGTGATATGAAAAAGTTTGGGCACCCCTATTAATGTTAGCCTTTTTTCTTTATAACAATTTGGGTTTTTGCAACAGCTATTTCAGTTTCATATATCTAATAAATGATGGACTCAGTAATATTTCTGAATTGAAATGAGGTTTATTGTACTAACAGAAAATGTGCAATCTGCATTTAAACTAAATTTGACAGGTGCATAAGTATGGGCACCCTTATCAATTTCTTGTTTTGAACACTCCTACCTACTTTTTACTGACTTACTGAAGCACTGAATTGGTTTTGTAACCTCATTGAGCTTTGAACTTCATAGGCAGGTGTATCCAATCATGAGAAAAGGTAATTAAGGTGGCCACTTGCAAGTAGTTCTCCTATTTGAATCTCCTATGAAGAGTGGCATCATGGCCTCCTCAAAACAACTCTCAAATGATCTGAAAACAAAGATTATTCAACAGAGTTGTTCAGGGGAAGGATACAAAAAGTTGTCTCAGAGATTTAAACTGTCAGTTTCCACTGTGAGGAACATAGTAAGGAAATGGAAAGAACACAGGTACAGTTCTTGTTAAGCCTAGAAGTGGCAGGCCAAGAAAAATATCAGAAAGGCAGAGAAGAAGAATATGAGAACAGTCAAGGACAATCCACAGACCACCTCCAAAGACCTGCAGCATCATCTTGCTGAAGATGGTGTCAATGTGGATCGGTCAACAATACAGCGCACTTTGCACAAGGAGAAACTGTATGGGAGAGTGATGCGAAAGAAGCCGTTTCTGCAAGCACGCCAAAAACAGAGTCGCCTGAGGTATGCAAAAGCACATTTGGACAAGCTAGTTACATTTTGGAAGAAGGTCCTGTGCACTGATAAAACAAAGATTGAGTTGTTTGGTCATACAAAAAGGCGTTATGCATGGAGGCAAAAAACCACGGCATTCCAAGAAAAGCACTTGCTACCCACAGTAAAATTTGGTGGAGGTTCCATCATGCTTTGGGGCTGTGTGGCCAATGCCGGCAACGGGAATCTTGTTAAAGTTGAGGGTCGCATGGGTTCAACTCAGTATCAGCAGATTCTTGACAATAATGTGCAAGAATCAGTGACGAAGTTGAAGTTACGCAGGGGATGGATATTTCAGCAAGACAATGATTCAAAACACCGCTCCAAATCTACTCAGGCAATCATGCAGAGGAACAATTACAATGTTCTAGAATGGCCATCCCAGTCCCCAGACCTGAATATCATTGAAAATCTGTGGGATGATTTGAAGCGGGCTTTCCATGCTCGGCGACCATCAAACTTAACTGAACTGGAATTGTTTTGTAAACAAGAATGGTCAAAAATACCTTCATCCAGGATCCAGGAACTCATTAAAAGCTACAGGAAGCGGCTAGAGGCTGTGATTTTTGCAAAAGGAGGATCTACAAAATATTAATGTCACTTTTATGTGGAGGTGCCCATACTTATGCACCTATCAAATTTAGTTTAAATGCAGATTGCACATTTCTGTTAGTACAATAAACCTCATTTCAATCCAGAAATATTACTCAGTCCATCAGTTATTAGATATATGAAACTGAAATAGCTGTTGCAAAAACCCAAATTGTTATAAAGAAAAAAGGTTAAAATTAATAGGGGTGCCCAAACTTTTTCATATGACTGTATCTAGGGTGGAGACGGAAGCCAGGGCCCAGTGGTGGGCTTGGTCAGGGGTCACCATCTCCTCCATCCCTGGACACACGGTTTCCCTTCTGCCATTTGCTTTGTACTTCCCTGTACCTAGTATGACAGCCGCCTTCCTATTCCTGCTCTTGTACAGCCCTGATCTAATACCCTCTCTCTCTCACCCCAGGGGAGGGCTGGGACATAAGTGGCAGAACCAACAGATAAGGACAAACAGGAGAAACCAAAATTTGATAACTCAGCAGTCTCACAAAGAGGTATTAGACAACAAGTGATAAGAGGAAAAATAAGAGCAGGGAGGAAACAATGAGACGACAAAAGAACTCCATAACAACTCTATGCACAAAGCACTGCAATCACTAGCAGAATTAGTATACAACTGCACATGGACTGATATAGCAAAAGCTCTTGTCGCCATGGAGAGTCAGGCTCCACCTTCTTAAAAAGGCATGGAGTGACTGTGATAGGTCACTCACAACATGTGATCTGAGAGTGCACCATCAGACTAGCAGAAAATAAATCCTGCTAGCCTATTCACTAATGAGAACACAGCTGCTTGACGCCCAAGCCTGTCTGTGTAACCAAACCAAATGCACCAAAGGAGGCATAGTAAGGAGTGTCAGACTCAGCAATGTCAACAGCATCAGATGTCACCATAACACTCAGTGAGTTTAGGGCCAAACACCGAGTGACCAGACTGTATTAGAACTGGATGTACGAGGCTGGATTAGGCCTGTATAAACAAGGCTTGATAATGGCTGGATGCATCAGGCTCGAGTAGGCCTGTTTGGGCCAGGCTGTATTAGGGCTGGATACATGATGCTGGATTAAGGAAGTCAGCATCAAGCTTTATGCATGAGGCTGTATTGGGTTTGTGTGCACAAGGCTGTATTAGGGCTGGCTGTACCCTGCTGGACTAGAGCTGTCTGCACCGGGTTCAGAGGTCAGAGATTCTTAGAATGGAGGCGCAAACAGTGATCTGGCCTTTATAAATGTCAGTACTCAGCAGCATGGCTGTGATGGGTCCGAAAGTGCCCACAGCTAAAGAGTTTGTTGATTGGCAGCTATGCAGCCTTTCAACAATCTTATTTGACTGCCGAACAAAAATAGTAAAATGGACTTCAAATCAGATCCGCGTTCAGAGTTTGGCACTAGGTGTCAGGTACGAACCCCAAACTTTACCATTCGGGTTTGCTCATCCCTAACCATAGTATTAGAAATGGCTAATATGATTACTGAATCTCAGCTATGGCCAAGTGGGAATATTTATCAGTAAACAATCTATAAGCTTTTGAGTACCACATAATGTATATTTGCTGTAAAATACTATGTTGTGGTAATGTAATGTATGTGTCTGGCATAAAAGCGTTCATACAGTCACAATTTGTTAGTTTCCTTAAAACGAAGTTTTTCCTAGTGACTTCTACCTTCCCTACTTTTAATACATGGCACTTCTTGAGTAATGTTGCTATATACATTGGTTTTACCTGGAAATCAAGTCACATAACTTAAGCTCCCCATACACAATAGACTAATGATGGCTGATATTGAAAGGCTTGGCTGACAGTCTATAATGTGTATGGGAGCTCGGACAATTAATTATCAGGGAAATTATCTCCCAGATTGTGGACAGCCAATCGCATTGTCTGTCGGAGATTAGCCACCACCGGAAACAGTAATAAGTCAACTTTATCATAGAGAATACAGGCACACTTGCCTGAAGAGAGCATCACCAGCTATCAATATGTATGGTGGGCTACAGTAGCCATAGGATATAAAAATAGCTAGTCAGCTCCCCATAATGATCATATCATAAAGAGAATCAGTGGATTAGGATCGTTATTCTAGTGACATACCGTAATCAACTCTCTGCGAAAGCCCAATAAAGGCCTCATTCAGACGTTCGTGTTTTTCATGTGCACAAAAAATAATACTTGGACTATCTGTGTTTTGTATTTGCATTATCAGTGTTTGTATCATGAGTGTGTCATCAGTATTTTTCATATTTGGATAAATACATTACAAAGTTTCTCCTATCCTTTTTTATGTTAAAAATGGACAGCTAAAGGATGGTATATGGATGCCATCTGTGTGCTGTACATGTTTTTCACAGATCCATACACTTGAACTATATTTTTCATCTGATTTTCTGTAAAAAAAATTCATGTTTTTATGAGATTTGCATAGACACGTGTTTATCTTTGAAAAACAGAACGAACACGTGAATGCAACATAAGATGTCTGAATGAGGCCTAACTCAGATGGTGGCAAATATTTCTGGTCTAAATTGTTTTTCTGTGGAACTGGGGTTGCTGTAAAAGTTTTACATAGGAGATAACATTTCAAAAAACAAGTGTGCAGGTGCCTTAGTTTCTACTCATCTTACCTCAGTTGAATGAAAGTAATGCCCCGGATATGGTGGGACCTGATGCCAAGTTATCTTAATGGCCCAGAGAGCTTTAAAATTCACAGGAAGTGAAGGAAAATAAGACTTTACTTCAGATTCAAGTTTGGCTTTGAAATCTCTGTTTTGATTTGGTGAAGCCTGAAAGTCATAAGTCTGCGAAATGGAGAAAGGAAGATTTAGATTTGAAAGGTCTGAAAAAATAAATACCGTATTTTTCACTTTGTAAGATGTACTTTTTCCCCCAAAACTGGGGATAAAATAGGGGTGCGTGTTTCAAAATGGATATGGCTTACCAGGGCAACGGTGGTTGAGCGGGATCATAGGAGACACGCTCACAGGACACGCCAGGAGGTGTTGCAGCATGTGGCATTGATTTGCGAGCAGGCTGTGAGGATGTCTCAGCAGCGGGTGCATTGATCTGCGGGTGGGCTGCAAGGGTGTCTCGGCGGCTGGTTGTGTTCATCTGCAGGCAGGCGGACTGTGATTGTGTCTCAACGACAGGTGCATTGAGTTGACTATCAGCTCAATTGAATTGCCACGGTTGCCACAATGAACTTTAAGAAAATGGCGGCGGAGGAGGCGTGCGCACAGATTGACGAGATAGACTTCAAGAAATTGGCCACGGAGTCCTATCTGTGCACACTCCGCCTCCACGTCCATTTTCTTGTAGTCCTTCTCATCAACTGCGGACAATTCAATGGAGCCGGCAGTCAGCTGAATTCACCTGCCACCGAGACACCGTCGCAGCCTGCGCATAGATCAACGCACCCACTGTCAAGACACCCTATCCTGTGACACCTTTCGCAGACCGCCCACCCGCAAATCAATGGCGCCCACTGCGACACCGCTGGGTGCGTCCTGTGACCTGTCTTCCATGACCCCACTCCCCTATCATTGCCCTGGTAAGCCATACCTGGGGGATTCATGTACACCTGCTGCTACACCCCTGAGCCTGCAGTATCACCGACCTTCCTGAGCTGCAACACCCGCTCTTCTGAGCCCGCAGCATCGCTTACCTGGCCTCCTATGACCTTCCTGAGCTTGATGATTAAGATGTACTAGGATTATAAGCTGGACTCTCATTTTAACATTAAAAATATTTTTTTCCTATTTTCCTCCTCTAAATTTGAGGTGTGTCTTATAATCTGGTGTGTCTTTTAAAACAAAAAATACGGTAGCTAGCAACCTATACACTGAGGAAAGAAAGCATTACCTCTATTCACTTTTGGTATATTTAGATTGGACTTTTAAACATATATCTTACCTGATAATAAAGTTCTCCCATTCTGGAGAAATCTGCATCTGCCCAGAAAACGGCGATCATAGGAGGAGTAGAGTAATCGTTGTGAAAGAAATTATAAGAGTATTTCAGGTTGTAAACTGGGTCATACAAATTTCGCTTGAAAATGATAACGCCATTATCTGTGAACTGTTAAATAAAAATGAAAAACAGAAAATTAATTCATATAAATATTCAGGCATACAACAAACAGTGAAGAGGTGTCATTACTATGCAAAACCATAAAAAAGTCATCATGACTCAGGGCAAAAGTCACAGAAAATGAATTTGTCAGGACTCCGGAGGTAAATTGAATCCACATTAATACAGATGTTAAATAAAGATGTTGAGCGCATGTAGTAAGTTATTAGAGCATTTAAATTATATATCCACATGTATAGTGATAATTCTTATTACCCAAGATAACTATCAGTGAAGGAATGATTTCTAGTTGATTCTTGATTTGTAAGATTTGTTTTATCATCTGAAGATTAACTTGAACCTTCTTGACTGCAGTGTAAATGTGACGCCCTGGACTAGCCAGGTAGTCACAGGTAGACCCCCTGCACAAACACCAGCCCCTAATAAGGTGACAGCAGCCAACCTACAAAACCCTTGTCACTTCTCTGTGTTCAATGGTCACACCAGGGGGCAGAGCCAGGCGGGTGGCCACGCCCACCTAGGAGTCCATAAGGGCCGGAGACAGGAAACAGTTCAGTCAGTTCAGGCAGTTCAGTCAGTACAGTGAAGTGGAGTGGAGTTCTAGTTCCAATGCAGCAGGCCTGAGGCGTCAGGTCTGCAGCGTCAACACTGACCGGTGCCGGGGTCGAAGCCCTGGTACCGTGGCAAGGAGGCATACGATGGTTGCTGCCTGCAGGAGCTGGGAAGACGGCTGGTGGAACCGTAAGAGACCGGGACAGGGTAGTCGCCCGCCGATAACGAACCGGGGGAACTAACTGGAAACCGGAGCACCAGGAGGGGTACTCAGACCCAGAACGAGGTCCAGAAGCCACTGGACCACGTCGAATTCACTTATTGAGGTTTGGACCTTAGGTCCTTTCCCGTCCCAAGACCCAAAAGATGGCAACAGGCCATCTAGGGGGATAGAAAGCCACCGCACAGGCATAGAGATCCCACGGGCCAGCGCCAGCGGGCAAACGGGTTCCCCGACACACATCAAGCCGGGGAGCGGACTACCATTGCTGAAGCATAGGCAGTCAAGTTTTACCAAAGAGGTCTAGGAGAAAGGCGGGAACCACCAACCTGAGAAAGGGGCAAAGCGCAGCCGGCTACGGGCACCGACCACCATCCTTTTTGGTTTACCAGAGACTCCAGTGTATCTGTCATAGTGAGTACAACAGTGCCCTCGGGCCACGCACCACACCACACCATCTTGTCCGCACCTCACAACCACCGGGCCCCGGGACCATCACCCCCTGCCCACGGAGGGGTCAACACCAGGCTGCATAGCACCATCCCTGGGAGCCTATTTAACGGCAGTGGTGGTGTCCACGTTCACCACAACCCGTGGGTGGCGTCATGAACTTACATCCCTAAACGCCACAGCCTCGGCTGTGAACCTTCCCCACTGGAATCCCTGCACGTAGCGCCAACTCCCCTTCAGAGCAACGTGACCCCCGGGTCCGGGAGGAGCTTGAGCCACCCACCGACGAGCACGGATCCAAGCGGCTCGGCAGCCGGCCGAGCCCCGGGTAGATACATAATGTGCATCCTAATCCCCTATTATTTGCAGAGGTTGTTTAGCCTCCTTTAGGTGTTCGCCATCCTCGTGAATTAATGCTCAATTGAGCTGATGAAATAAGTGTTTTTGTCCTGTTAAATGTTTTGGTATTGTTGTGTAATTAATACCCATCAATATATCATTTATAATAACAGGAATGTGGGTTTCGTGATGAACTGACTGTAAGGAGGTGGAGTGTTGCTATTGCATTCTTTTCCCTGAAGACACTAATCATGATATTGTGTGACGCCCCTGGACTATCAGGTCGTCACAGGGTACTGCACAAACTGCCCTTCCGTGCAGTATTCAAGTCCCTCATGGTTCTGGGTCCCCATCTTACAGTGTTGCCTCCAACAGCAAATTAAATACTAGATAGACACTGCACCACACCCACCAAACACACCAGTGGACGGCTTGAGCGGAATATAGTCGCCCACTTGGGGGTCAGGGAGAAGAGGTGAGGAGTGTATAGAGTCAGTCAGTAGAAGTGAAGGAGAGAGGAAGTGAAGTAGCCCTCGAGCTGAAAGGAGCTCAGAGGAGGTTGGGAGTGGTAGCTCCCAGAAGAGGCTATCTAGGTGGCAGACAGTGGTCTGGACCTAGAGGAGTCAGACCCCCAGTTGCAGGGGATTGCGGCTAGGTGCCTGGACCTGTGAAGGTGGATGGTCAGCAGCCTGGCACTATCACCGATCCTGGAGCGAAGGCACGGCTGGGTACACGGACCCTAGGTCGGGGAGAAGCTTCACGCAACCCGGCAATTAACCTGAGAAGAATGGAGCCTTTATGATCTGTTCCTAACCGCTCCAGAATCAGAACTGATTGACCTCAGTGACCTCATCTCAGGGGAACTGAGATTAATCAAACCTGTTTCTCCTGGCAGAAAACTGTGGGTTGCCAGTGTACTTGAGTAATTGTGGTGTTTACCTCCAGGTTTCTATCCTTTGGGATTAGTACCTTTCTTACTATGGCTACATCATTTCTATGTGTGCACTATGTGCAGGTTTACATGTAAGACCCTTGCACCTCAAATTGTTACCTAACTTATGATCTGGAATAGGGCCTTCAGGCTTTCAGGACTTATTTGTATGTGTCCCCGATGGTAATTTACAAATGGATGTTTTCCCTATGGTAATTTACTGATGTATTTGGGAGATTTAGGGATATACTATTTTGTGGGCCCATATTTGTTACAAGTGATCTGCTGCTGGTTCCTGTTCTTTGCTCATATGTTTAACATCAGGTCACATATTGCTTACATCACCATTATTATTATCCTTATACCTGCATAAACTCCTGTATACAGTATGCTCAATATACAGTTTCTGGTGGTCCACCAATGGCATATGTTTTTAATTGTTTTTAAACATTGTTTGTGCATTTCAGTGGTTATTTCACATGAATTGTTTTTGATACTTGCTTTCTTAAGTGTTTTTATACAGCTAATACATTATTATACATTTTTTGACAACTAATTTATTGTCTGGTTGATCCCTTATTTCATGGCACTATCCTTCCTTTCTTGTTTGTTCATTCTAGTTACACATGTGCCATGGTTAATTCCAGAGGTTGAGTTGGTGCCCTCCCCCTCTTTCTTCTTTATCCTGGCAGAAAACGACGCGCTTTTTTGCCAAGAATTGCAGATTTATTGCTGGAATTTATACACCAATTACCTGCACCAAATCTGCATTTCCTGGCAGAAAATCTCATCAAAATTGCATAGTGTTTTGATGCGTTTTTTTTGCCAGAAGATGCAGATTAGGTGCAGGAGTTTGGTGTATAAACTTCATCCCCATTTCTGCATCTCTTGGAAAAAAAAACATGGTTTTCTACCGAGAGATTAAGGTTTGTGAACTCAGTGACCTCACCTGAGATGAGGCCACTGACTTTAATGAGGTCAGCGGAGGTCTGGTTACCTGCGGTCACAGATGGAGGACTATGGGAACCTCCAGATGTGACTGCAAATAAACTGAGTGCATTTCCTGGCAAAGAAAATCACATTAATACTGCATCAAAATCGCATGGAATTTTGCTATGGTTTTTTTTATGCCAAAAGATGCAGATTTGGTGTATAAATTTCAGCACCAAATATGCATCTCTTGGAAAAAAAATACAAAAACGCTCAAAAATAGTTTTGAGACCATTTCGGTGCATTTTTTATTTTGGCAGGTGATGCAAATTTGGTGTAGAAATCTAATGGCGACATTTCAGCACCTAATTTGCATCTCCTGGCAGAAAACTGCACAGAAGCAGTGTCAAAACCGTTTTGTTTTTTTTTGTGTGTGTGTTTTTTACCAAGAGATGCAGATTTGGTGCTGAAATTTATTCACCAAATTCTTGCACCAAATCTACATCTTTTGGCAAAAAAAAAACCGCATGAAAATGAGATGCAATTTTGATGTGGTATTGATGTGATTTATTTTGCCAGTAGATGCAGATTTGGTGCTGGAATTTGGTGTATAAATTCCATAGAAATCACATGAACGCATAGCAAAAGTCATAGAATACCAACTCCCCATAGAGTATGGTATCCTTAAAAATGCTGATCCTCCACAGCATGATGTCCCCTACAGTCCCCCACACATTATGATACCTCACAGCCTCACCATAGAATGATGGTTCCCAACCGCCCCACATACAGAATGATTATCCCCAACAACCCTATACATAGTATGATGGCCCCCCGCATCATCCAATACAGTATGATGCCATTCCCTACAGCTTTCTACTTAGCATGATGATCCTCACAGCCCATAGCAAAAAAAAACCAAAAAGCATATATTCACCTAATCTAAGCTAACTATCCACAGCAGCTGCTGTTCCTCTTTTATCCAGTTTTACACTAGACTTGGGTATCATGATGCAGTGACATTATTGCACTAACAGACATCCCCTCCATGATGCCCATCTTGCTAAGGTCATTGACAGAACACAGAACAGATGGATCTGTGCTTTGCCACAGACGTTTATGTAGTGCCCAAAGAAGGGGGTACTCGGTCCTGAGCGGTAACAAATGGGAATGTCCCTCTGGTGGCCGTTGCCCGGTCCCGTGCTCTGAGCCCCTTTTGTTAATGTTTGAGTTTTTGTCATGTGACGCCACCTGCGGGTTGCGGTTAAAGATGGAGAACCACCGCTGCTGAATGTGGGTACTCCAAGGGCTGATGGTAGTGGCAGCTGTGATGGAAGGCCCTCCGCAGGTGGGACTGTGCCTGGGAGATGTAGTGGGACAATAATAGAGGCCACACCAGGTTGTCTTTAACAGTCTCTACTCACTGTGGACCCAGGGATTGCTGGTTCAGGTCCCAGGAGGAACAGTGCCAATGTAGTGACGCAGGTTGCTCTGTCCCCAGCACTCTCTGTAGATTGAGTCCCCATAGCTTGAAGTGTTTGGGAACCCCGACTGTCCCTTTTGGGGTACATCCTTCTTCGTACGGCGGGCAGTGCGGGCCCTGCGGGGAGGTAAGTGTCCGAACCCTGATCCTAGTTTACTGCTGATGCCCCCGGATTATTTGATTCGATGAAGTCCGTGAAGGTGTCCTCACCATGCAGTCTGAAACTTGCGCTTGACCAAGGGCTCTGTGCCCCGTTCGTGCTCCGGTCCCAGTGGTATCTCGGTACCCAACCTGGCGACCTCTCTCCTGTGCCCCCGGGGTCACCGTTACACGGACCCAGCTCTGGCACATCCACACACCATTCCTGTGTGCTCTCGACTCTCTACTGACTACTGACTGACTGACCCCTCCCACCAGGCTGGCTATACTCAGGGACTCGTTCCCATGGCGACCATGACCTTACATGGATAACCCTCTATGCCCAGTGTGGAGAGGAGAACTAGGATTTAGATTGTGTGTTGGTGGAATCGGCACTGGTACTCCAGGTCCCAGGGGTAGGTCCTGCATCCCGAAGAGGATGCAGTTCCCTGTAGTGCCCTGAGAGTCTCCGGGGCGCTACATTTACAGTATTAGTGTCCAAAATCAATGCAGCCAATGGCTGGACCTGCCTATCTATCATTTGCCAGAATTGCCCAATGAGTAGTCTGGCTCTGATCAAGCTTATCTTGAAGAAGCTATCCTTTGACCCAGCTTCTATATCTAGCTATAATCCCACATCATTACTCCCTTTTGCCTCCAAATTCCTGAAACAGCACATCCACATTGAACTTTTCTCCCTCCTCTCATCCAACACACACTTCAACAACCAACAATCTGGCTTCTGTTCCCTACCACTTCACTGAAAATCTCTAACCAAAATTACTATTTACTTCCCAACTGCCAGTATCTCCTAGATCTGTTCTCTGCTTTTGAAACAGTTGAGAACTTCCTTCAAGTACAGATCCTCTCTTCCTTTGGCATCAAAGACCTTGACATCTCTGGAAACGTCTTATACCTCTCTTACAGCATAGTTAACATCTCCCATTCTCATATTATTTCCTCCCCCCACCCTTTTATTTGCTTTTGACACTCAATGCCCTGTCTTGCAACTCACTACACTTCTTCTGTTTGGCATGAGAAAACTCAAAAAGTCCTATGGCTTCCAGAACCACATATATTCTGATTTATATTAAAATTTACCTCTTTGAGCTAGATGTATCCTCTTTCTTCTCATCACATTTTTTAAAGTTCTATGTGGACAATACCGAACTCATCATCTTTCCTTCATTCTACTCAATTGCCCTTTCAGTGCACTATGTGCACAATAATTAGGCAAGGGAGTATTTTAACTGTATAATCATTTTATACACTACAGTTCAAAAGTTTAGGGTCACATAGATATTTCCTTAATTTTGATAGAAAAGCACATTTTTTTTCAATGAAGCTAACATTAAATTAAACAGAAATATCTAGCTGCAAACATCTGGTTTTGAATGCAATATCTACATAGGTGTATAGAGGCCCTTTTCCAAAATCCACCACTCCAGTGTTCTAATGGTACATTGTATTTGCTAACTGTGTTAGAAGGCTAATGGATGTTTAGAAATCCCTTGAAAACACTTGTGCAAGTATGTTAGCACAACTAAAAACAGTTTTGCTGATTAGAGAAGCTATAAAACTGACCTTCCTTTGAGATCATTGAGAATCTGGAGCATTACATTTGTTGGTTCCATTAAACTCTCAAAATGGCCAGTAAAAGAGAACTTGCATGTGAAACTCAACAGTGTATTCTTGTTCTTAAATATAAAGGATATTCCAGGCGAGAAATTGACAGGAAACTAAAGATTTCCAATAACGGTGTGTACAACTCCCTTCAGAGGAGAGCACACACAGGCTCTAACCAGAGTAGAAAGAGAATTGGGAGGCCTTGCTGCACAAGTGAGAAACAAGAAAAGTACGTTAGAGTCTCTAGTTTGAGCATTCAACACCTCACAGGTCCTGAACTGGCAGCTTCATTAAATAGTACCTGCAAAACGCCAGTGTCAACGTCTACAGTGAAGAGGCAATTCTGGGATGCTGGCCTTCAGGGCAGAGTTGCAAAGATAAAGCCATTTCTGAGACTGGCTAATGAAAGGAAAAAATTAATATGGGCAAAAAAACACAGACATTAGACAGAGGAAAATTGGAAAAAAGTGTTATGGACTAACGAATTGAAGTTTGAGGTGTTTGGATTACACAAAAAAAACATTTGTGAGCCGCAGAACTACTGAAACGATGCTGGAAGAGTGCCTGACGCCATCTGTCAATCATGGTGGAGGTAATGTGATGGTCTGGGGTTGCTTTGGTGCTGGTAAAGTGGGAGATTTGTACAATGTAAAAGGGATTTTTAATAAGGAAGGCTATCACTCTATTTTACAACACCCTGCCAAACCCTGTGGACAGCGTTTGATTGGACCCAATTTTATCCTACACTAGGACAATGACCCAAAGCACACCTCCAAATTATGCATGCACTATTTAGGGAAGAAGCAGGCAGCTGGTATTCTATCTGTAATTCAGTGGCCAACCCAGTCACCAGATCTCAACCCTATAGAGCTGTTGTGGGAGCAGCTTGACCATATGGTATGCAAATAGTGCCCATCAAGCCAATACAACATGTAAAACTCATTATTTCTAACCTAGTCAATGTCTGGACTATATTTTCAATTCATTATGCAACTCATTTGATAAATAAAAGTAGGATTTTTCATGGAAAAGAAAAAATTGTCTGGATGACCCCAAACTTTTGAACTGTAGTGTACAGAACCAAAAGTCCGGGAACTTCTGATCATGTGCACTGAGACAAAAACCAGTATTGGCTGCGGTGACAGCAGAGAAGTGAAAGCAGCCATGCTTCTGACACTGTGCATTCAGTATCATGTTAGTACGTCCACAGGGTTGTGCTTACATGCTAAGGGGGCCGTCTAGCCAAGGGAAGTAACACCCTTGCAACAAGTCCCTGGCCTCATTAGCATATCATAAAGGATCTTTATAAATACTTTATCTAAAGATCCATTTATTTCTGCTACTATAGGCTGGGAATGCTAGGCAGGGATTAATAATATGCACTCAGAACCACTCTTGGTTCTAGTTACATATGGGACCTGACAGGTTCCCTTTAACAGACTTTGGAAAGTCACATTTTCCGAAAGTCTTACAAGGTAATTCAGCACTCTTAAATTTGCTAAAATATTGGTGCATGATCACAGAATCATCAAAAGTTTTGTTGCAAACAGTCAACGGAGTCGAAAATATTGTGTTAGGAAAAAAAGAGGTACAGTAACTGCCAAAGATTTTTTAGCATTAAATAGGAAGCAACCAAGAACCAACTATTCTCAAATGCTTTCATATTTAAGAGCGAGCACCTCCCTTAAGTGCTCAGAGGTACAAGATTTTCATTGCTACGAGACATGGCCAAGGTATGGAAGAATGACACCTAACCACCTTTGAATAAGACACATAAATTGAAACGTCAAGACTGGGCCAAGAAATATGTGAAAATAGATTTTTGAAAGATTGTATGCACTGATGAGATGAGAGTGACTCTTGATGGACCAAATGGATGGGCCCATGAATCGATCACAAATGGGCACAGACATCCACTTCAACTCAGGCACCAGTAAGGTATAGGTATAATACTGCAATGGGCTGGTTTTAATATTTATGAGATAGTTGAAGTTTTCTAGGTTGAACATAGGCTCAATATCAACTGGCAAACCTACTGTCAGTTTTTAGAGACATTTTCTTCAAGCAGTAGTACATGAAAAAGTCTGCATCTGCATCTTTCAAGAAAACCATGATTTTTATGCAGAAAAATGCTTCTTGGCATGCATTGAATAATTTGACTGCTTTACTAGTAAAAAGCCTTAAAGAAGAAAGACTAATGACATAGCTCTTTTTCTCACCTGAACTAAACCCTATTGAGTACTTGTGGATCCTTCTTAAATGGGAGATTTAAGGTGAAGAAAAACAGAACACCTCTGTGAAGAGTGTCTGGGAGATTGTGGTTGCTGCTGCCTAAAAAGTTGATCATCAACAGATTTAACTACTGACAAACTTCATGGCTTGAAGGCTTATGACTGATTTTGAAAAAGCGGTTGCTATATTGGTCACTGATATTTTTTGCGAAATGTCAGAAATGTATTTTTGTGCATTTTAAATTGTTTGGTTATTATTCTCACTTTAATGGCTAAAAATATGCAACTAACATGAGAAAATGTACATTTTAATTTAGTTGCATAATAATTCTACACACTAATCGTTGACTAATAATTCTGTATACATAGATATACTTTGCTATGATATCTATGATATCTATCCTAAGAAAGACAACACTTCAGTTTAGCTATTTTAAATATTCAGGCTTTAAGTTTGTTAATCTTTTGGATTTACCGACAGCAATTCAGTTGTTCAATAATAAAATTAATCATCAAAAATACAAATTGCATAACAACTGTGCACACAGTGTATTTATCATTATAAATGATATTTACCTTTTCCCTGTATCACAAATCTGCTTCCTCAGTGTAACCCTTTCAAACCTCAAATCCAAGATTTTACCACTTTTTGCTGCCTCCAACTCAAGAATATGCTACTGCATGCTCTCATCATTTCCCACCTTAACTACTGCAATATCTTCCTCTGTGGCCTCCATGCTATCACATCTAAAATTATTTCTTAAAGGGAACCTGTCAGGTCCCATACGCATTCTGACCTACAAGCAGAGTGTTGTGTGGCCTAATAACCCCTTCCTACCCATCCCTGTGTTGTAATATTGTGTAATATAAATGTAAAAAATATGTTTTTGTGGCACCCCTGAGGCTTTCGTCGCCACAGAGGTACTGCACCTTAGCCAGAGGTGTGGTATCCCATCCTGAGTAAGTAAGAGGGTCATCTACCGGTTCACAGACAAAACCTGCACACACCAATCGTTAGGTCACACACTGTTCAGGGTTTAAGGCAGGCACTCCATTAATGCTGGGAGTAGCGACCAGTGTACCTGGTTATGGGGCCTTAAGTCTCATTCACTGGCCAGAAGGGGTGGAGCCTAGCAAAGGGGAGTCTGGGAGGAGTCGGTGGAGTGGTAAGGAAAACCAGCTAGTTTAAGTTTAGTCAGTGAGATGGAGAGACTGAGGGGAGGAGGAGAACTGGTTGGAACCAGCCAGTTCTAGTCAGAGAGTCTGTCAGGAAAGTGACAGCGGACAGAAAGAAGGAGGTTTTTGGTGAAGAGCCTGGGGTCTTGCTAAGCCCAGGTGACAACAATTGAAGGGATTCAAGGGTGCCATGGGTGTGCGAATGCCCCGTGGACTTGTTCTACTAGAAATACCGGGTGGAGGAATCTGGCTGCAACACAGGGATGGACCCTAGGCTGAAAGAAGAAAAACATTACTTTTGGCAACACCGACAGCCCGGGAGATTGCTTCAGGTACGCGAGGCCACAGCATGCCATGGATCACCTGCAAGGGGGAGCAATAGAGGACTTAGGTCAGCCACCCTTTGGACAGGCCCGGCTGCGGAGGCGCAGGACAGCCTGGTGCAGTTTGGCACTAGAGAGACAGCCAGAAAGGACACATAAAGGGGTTTACTGACCCTTGAACTATTCGGGATCGGCGGAGGCCCACGACAGCGAATCTTGGCATACCACGGGTAACCAGTCAGCTGCAGCATTGAGACAACAATGAGTAAACATCTTGCTGCAAGCCTGTGTCGTCTGTTTTGTCCTGCACTTCATCAGTAAACACCATAGACTTTACCAAGCACCAAAGGTTGCCCCGGGGTACCCGCTCTACCTGTGGAGAGCAAGAAACACCTCAACTGCCATAACACCAGCCCCGGAGGTCCCTTCCAGCAGTTGCAGCTCCATAGCTGCAATTACCACAGGTGGCGTCATGAATTTAATAAACTACAACTCCCATCATCTTCCCCATCCATCAGCCAAATTGTAAATTGACTCCGCCAGGGTCACGTAGTCGGGCCCCGCCACCGCTGACTACCCCGGACTAGTCCGGCCCGACACCGAGTCACCTAAGGCCCTGGGGCGGGCGAGTCACCTTATTACTTACATGTTCCCTACGTAAATGATCAGAGGCACTAGTCCCCTGAGCGTCGCATTGCCCGTTGGCGTTTGAATGCGTTCCATGGTATCATGCACCTGTGAGCGTGATACCATAGATTTACATGAGTGACATCACAATTAGCTCCTTGAGATCCCGCTTACCATTCCCGCAGACTTGTTATCCGGGTGCTTGCTTATCGTCTTCAGAAGCGCTCTGCGCATGCTCAGAAGTCTTCTGTGGTTCAGATCATGCGCAGAGTGTGTCTGAAGCTGAGAAGCAAGCACCCGGATAACAAGGCTGCGGGAATGGTAAGCACGTATGCACGGAATCTCAAGGAGCGACGATCATGTCACTAATGCAAATCCATGGTATCACGCCCAAAGGGGCGTAATACCATGGAAAGCATGCAAACGCCCACGGGGCGATGCGACACCCTGAGGGCTAGAGCCTGTGATCATATACAGTATATAAGGAACATGTAAGTAATAAAACATATTGTTATTAGTGATGAGCGAGTACTAAAAAGCTCGGGTGCTCGAAGCTCGGGCCGAGCCTCCCAAGATACTCGTGTACTCGGCCCGAGCAACGAGCCCAATGTTATCCTATGGGAGACCCGAGTATTTTTGTGAAATGACCTCCCGGCAGCATGGAGAAACCCTAAAAATGTCACAAAAGTCTCAGAAGAGTGCTCAAATGACATGGCAACAGCATGGGGAAGACCCCTTGAAGCATTTATCACTCAAAAGTCACAGCTGTGAACAATTTTGTCCGCGTTTTACGCCATTTTTACGGACTCACCAGAAAACCTTCCAAAATGACCCCAAAATGATTTTTCATGGCGGAAATGTTAAGGGCACATACCCAATAGTGAGATAGATCTGGTGTATGTTACTTTTTGAGATCAATACATGAAAGATTTTACGTGAAAACATTGTGTGGCACTCCGATGTCCCTGAGAAGAGACGTACATGAAGGCCTCTTGAGTCTAATGTGCCCATTTTGAGGAAGTGAGTCTTTGTAGTATTTTCCTTTGCCAGGGCAGTCCTAAATTGTGAGGTTCACCAATGCCCCTGCATACAGACGTGCATGAGGGCCTCAAAACATTAAGTGTCCATTGTCAGGAAGTGGGTGTATTATAGTATAGCCCTTAGGCAGGGCAGCCAAAAATTGGGAGGCTCCACATTGTCCCTGGGTAGAGACGTGCATGATGGCCTTTAAACCTGAAGTGCCCATTGTAAGGAAGTGGGTCTATTTCAGTATAGCCCTTTGCCAGGGCAGCCAAAAATTGGGAGGCTCCACATTGTCCCTGGGTAGAGACGTGCATGAGGGCCTCAAAACATTAAGTGTCCATTTTAAGGAAGTGGGTGTATTTCAGTATAGCCCTTAGGCAGGGCAGCCAAAAATTGGGAGGCTCCACATTGTCCCTGGATAGAGACGTGCATGATGGCCTTTAAACCTGAAGTGCCCATTGTAAGGAAGTGGGTCTATTTCAGTATAGCCCTTTGCCAGGGCAGCCAAAAATTGGGAGGCTCCACATTGTCCCTGGGTAGAGACGTGCATGAGGGCCTCAAAACATTAAGTGTCCATTGTCAGGAAGTGGGTGTATTATAGTATAGCCCTTAGGCAGGGCAGCCAAAAATTGGGAGGCTCCACATTGTCCCTGGGTAGAGACGTGCATGAGGGCCTCAAAACATTAAGTGTCCATTTTAAGGAAGTGGGTGTATTTCAGTATAGCCCTTAGGCAGGGCAGCCAAAAATTGGGAGGCTACACGTTGTCCCTGGGTAGAGACGTGCATGAGGGCCTCAAAACATTGTTCCCATTGCAAAGGAGCGGGTCTCCTGTCGTTGTAATGTCCATTCTGCAAAGAATGGGCGAAAAAATTTACCACTGGGGGTATACCTGAAACAAAGACCTAACTATTGTAACGGTCATCATGATGGCGCATGAGGAGAAGGAGGAGCAGTCCAGCGATTATCCAAAGTCGAGAAGTGTACCCATGGGTGAGTGGAGGTACATGGCAAACTTTAAATTCCGCTCTCATTTGCTGGTGGTGTGGTGAAGTCTGGCCCAATCCAACCCTTGTTCATCTTTATCAGAGTCAGCCTGTCAGCATTTTCAGTTGACAGGCGGGTGCGTTTATCTGTAATGATTCCACCTGCGGCACTAAAAACACGCTCTGACAAAACGCTAGCAGCAGGGCAGGCCAGGACTTCCAAGGCGTAGAGAGCCAATTCATGCCACGTGTCCAGCTTGGATACCCAATAATTGTAAGGCACAGAGGAATGTCGGAGTACAGTTGTTCGATCTGCAAGGTACTCCTTCAGCATCTGGGCAAACTTAGGATTTCTTGTGGCACTACCCCGCACCTCAGGGGCTGTGGTACGTGAGGGGCTGAGAAAACTGTCCCACATCTTAAAGACTGTTCCCCTACCTCTGGCGGATTGGACTTGTGCCTCTCTCGGCTGTACGCCTCGGTTGTCCACTGATTCCTGACCTATGCCGCTAGCGTTTTGTGAGGGGAATGCTTTGCCTACTTCCGTGAGTATGGCCTTCCGAAACTGCTGCATTTTGGTTGACCTCTCATCCACGGGAATAAGAGACAAAAAGTTCTCCTTGTAGCGTGGGTCTAACAGTGTTACCAACCAGTAATGATTGTCGGCCAAGATGTTCTTAACGCGAGGGTCACGAGACAGGCAGCTTACCATAAAGTCAGCCATGTGCGCCAGACTCTTAACAGCCAGGACTTCAGTAGCCTGACCAACAAGATGACTGAACATGCTGTCCTCCTCCTCCTCCTCCTCCTCCTCATCTACCCTGTCCTCTGGCCAGCCACGCTGAATCGAGGATATGACTGGTGTGCATGTCATATCCTCAATTTGGCCGGAGAGTTGCTCCATGTCTTCATCCTCCTCCTCGTCATAGTCCTCCACTGCACGTTGTGATGAGACGAGGCTGGGCTGTGTGTTATCACCCACACCCACTACTGTTTCTTGCTGCAACTCATCGCGCTCCGCCTGCAATGCATCATGTTTGTTTTTCAAAAGGGACCGTTTTAGAAGGCAGAGTAGCGGTATGGTGACGCTAATAATGGCGTCATCACCACTCACCATCTTGGTGGAGTCCTCAAAGTTTTGGAGGATGGTACATAGGTCTGACATCCATCTCCACTCCTCAGGTGTTATGTGTGGAGTTTGACCCATTTCCCGACGGCTTAGGTGATGCAGGTACTCAACAACTGCCCTCTTCTGCTCACATATCCTGACCAACATGTGCAGAGTTGAATTCCAACGCGTGGGGACATCACACACCAGTCTGTGAGCCGGAAGATGCAAACGGCGCTGAAAGCCGGCAAGGCCGGCTGAAGCAGTAGGTGACTTTCGAAAATGTGCAGACAGGCGGCGAACTTTTACCAGCAGATCAGACAGCTCTGGGTATGACTTTATAAACCGCTGAACCACGAGGTTGAGCACATGGGCCACGCATGGAACATGTGTCAGCTGGCCTCGCCTCAAAGCCGCCACCAGGTTCCGGCCATTGTCACAAACGACCTTTCCTGGCTTTAGGTTCAGAGGTGTGAGCCAGTGATCTGCCTGCTGTTTCAGAGCTGTCCACAGCTCTTCTGCATTGTGGGGTTTGTCACCTATGCAGATTAGCTTCAGCACAGCCTGTTGCCGCTTCGCCGAGGCAGTGCTGCAGTGCTTCCAGCTTGTGACTGGTGTGGAGGGCACAGTGGATGAGGATGCGCAGGAGGAGGAGGCTGAAGAGCATGACATTCCGGAGCTGTAGAGTGTGGGTGAAACACTGACTGAGGTAGGGCCTGCAAACCTTGGTGTGGGAAGGACGTGTTCCGTCCCTCGCTCAGACTGGGTCCCAGCTTCCACAATATTAACCCAGTGTGCCGTCAACGAGATGTAGCGGCCTTGCCCACAAGCACTTGTCCACGTGTCTGTGGTTAGGTGGACTTTGGGTGAAACAGCGTTGTTCAGGGCACGTGTGATGTTTTGTGACACGTGGTTATGCAACGCGGGGACGGCACACCGGGAGAAATAGTGGCGGCTGGGGACCGAGTAACGTGGGACAGCTGCCGCCATCAGGTCACGGAATGCTTCTGTCTCCACCAGCCTAAAAGGCAACATTTCCAGCGCAAGCAGTCGCGAAATGTTAGCATTTAGAACTGTGGCATGTGGGGTGTTGGCAGTGTATTTGCGCCTGCGTTCAAAGGTTTGCTGAATGGATAACTGAACGCTGCGCTGGGACAAGGACGTGCTTGATGATGGTGTTCTTTCTGCGTAGGCAACTGCAGGTGCAGGAGTGGAGGAGGCTTGTTCGCAGGCAGCATGGACAGAGGATTGGCTCGCATGCACAACCAGCGAAGACGTAGCAGTGACATCAGCAAGCACTGCTCCTCGACTCTGTTGTACTTCCCACAAAGTCGGGTGCTTGGCTGACATGTGCCTGATCATGCTGGTGGTGGTCAGGCTGCTAGTTTTGGTACCCCTGCTGATGCTGGCACGGCAGGTGTTGCAAATGGCCTTTTTTGAATCATCTGGATCCAACTTAAAAAACTGCCAGACTCGTGAAGACCTAACATTTGTACAGGCACCTTGTGTCGTCGTGTTGTTACGGGGAACGGTTGCCTGACTTCTGCCTGGGACCACCACCCTGCTTCTTACTGCCTGTTGTGATGCTACGCCTCCCTCCCCCTGTGCACTGCTGTCCTCGCTCTGCATATCCTCCTGCCAGGTTGGGTCAGTTACTGGATCATCCACCACGTCGTCTTCCTCTTCCGCACCCTGCTCCTCCTCCTGACTTGCTGACAATTGTGTCTCATCATCGTCCACCACTTGTTGAGACACGTTGCCAACTTCGTGAGAACGTGGCTGCTCAAATATTTGGCTATCTGTACAGACGATCTCCTCATGACCCACTTCAATATGAGCTGGCGAGAGGCCAGAATGTGTGAATGGAAACGTGAACAGCTCTTCCGAGTGTCCAAGTGTGGGATCATTAATGTCCGAGGAGGACGTGTACTCAGCCTGGTGGTAGGAAGGAGGATCAGGTTCAGAAATGTGCGGTGCAGTATCACGGCTACTGACACTTGACCGTGTGGAAGACAGAGTGTTTGTGGTGGTGCCAATCTGACTGGAAGCATTATCCGCTATCCAACTAACAACCTGTTGACACTGGTCTTGGTTCAAGAGCGGTGTACTGCTGCGGTCCCCAAGAATTTGGGACAGGACGTGCGAGCGACTAGATGTGGCCCTTTGTTGTGGCGAAATTAGAGCTTGCCCACGACCTCGGCCTCTGCCTGCACCACCATCACGTCCACTTCCTTGTTCCTTGCCAATGCCCTTGCGCATTTTGCAATGCTGTGCACTGCTGACGTGTATATTCACTACTTGTGCGTTATATCAAAGTTTCTGGAAATTGCACACCAGTGCACCTGTACGCTGCCACCAACAGGCACACACGTGCGGTTTTAAAAACCAAGCACGGACGCAATAATAACCTAACACAGGTTTTAGGAGCAAAAATTAAGAACTCTGACACTATCAGCCACTGCTGACTGACGTGTATTATACACTACACTTGTGCGTTATATAATAGTTTGGTAAACGCACACCAGTGCACCTGTACGCTGCCACCAACAGGCACACACGTGCGGTTTTAAAAACCAAGCACGGACGCAATAATAACCTAACACAGGTTTTAGGAGCAAAAATTAAGAACTCTGACACTATCAGCCACTGCTGACTGACGTGTATTATACACTACACTTGTGCGTTATATAATAGTTTGGTAAACGCACACCAGTGCACCTGTACGCTGCCACCAACAGGCACACACGTGCGGTTTTAAAAACCAAGCACGGACGCAATAATAACCTAACACAGGTTTTAGGAGCAAAAATTAAGAACTCTGACACTATCAGCCACTGCTGACTGACGTGTATTATACACTACACTTGTGCGTTATATAATAGTTTGGTAAACGCACACCAGTGCACCTGTACGCTGCCACCAACAGGCACACACGTGCGGTTTTAAAAACCAAGCACGGACGCAATAATAACCTAACACAGGTTTTAGGAGCAAAAATTAAGAACTCTGACACTATCAGCCACTGCTGACTGACGTGTATTATACACTACACTTGTGCGTTATATAATAGTTTGGTAAACGCACACCAGTGCACCTGTACGCTGCCACCAACAGGCACACACGTGCGGTTTTAAAAACCAAGCACGGACGCAATAATAACCTAACACAGGTTTTAGGAGCAAAAATTAAGAACTCTGACACTATCAGCCACTGCTGACTGACGTGTATTATACACTACACTTGTGCGTTATATAATAGTTTGGTAAACGCACACCAGTGCACCTGTACGCTGCCACCAACAGGCACACACGTGCGGTTTTAAAAACCAAGCACGGACGCAATAATAACCTAACACAGGTTTTAGGAGCAAAAATTAAGAACTCTGACACTATCAGCCACTGCTGACTGACGTGTATTATACACTACACTTGTGCGTTATATAATAGTTTGGTAAACGCACACCAGTGCACCTGTACGCTGCCACCAACAGGCACACACGTGCGGTTTTAAAAACCAAGCACGGACGCAATAATAACCTAACACAGGTTTTAGGAGCAAAAATTAAGAACTCTGACACTATCAGCCACTGCTGACTGACGTGTATTATACACTACACTTGTGCGTTATATAATAGTTTGGTAAACGCACACCAGTGCACCTGTACGCTGCCACCAACAGGCACACACGTGCGGTTTTAAAAACCAAGCACGGACGCAATAATAACCTACTAACAGGTTTTTTTGGGGAGCGACAATTACAGTACAGACAAGTCAGACACTATCTGGACTGTTTTACACTGTGTACACCAGCCCCAGATATGAAGGCTGGTATACGGTCACCACTACCCTGCCTGCCTGCCTGCCTGTATACTGCTACAATAGTCCTGACAAGGACTCTTTTGGTCACTAGCCTGTATTCAGACCTGGCTATACCCTGCCTGTATATAGCAACAATAGTCCTGAGAAGGACTCTGCTACTGTACTCCGACCTGGCTATACCCTGCCTGCCTGTATACAACTAGAATAGTCCTGAGAAGGACTTTTGGTCACACTGTTTGCAGCCCTGCAACTGAAAAAGCTATAAAGGGCCGCAAAGCTTTCCCTGAATCAGCGACACTCTCCCTACACTCACTGTCAGAATAGCTGTGAGCAGAGCACAGCGCGCCGGCCGATATAAAGGCTCGGTGACGCTGTGCAGGCCGGCCAATCACTGCAATTCCACAACTAACAGGGCTGTGGCATTGCAGTGGTCTGCCAGCCAATCCCTGCATGAGGGCTGGCTCTCAAAAGAGCGCCAACATGCAGAAATGAAGACCACGAGTAAAGCACGAGTATCGCGAGATTACTCGGTCCCCGCCGAGCAGCCCGAGTACAGTGATACTCGTGCGAGTACCGAGTAGTGACAAGCATGCTCGCTCATCACTAATTGTTATACATTCTTATTATACACTATTACAACACCGGGATGGGTAGGAAGGGGTTACTAGGCCACACATTACTCTGCTTATAGGTTACAACGCATATGGAACCTGAGAGGTTCCCTTTAACGCAACTGCCCGATTAATGCACCTTTACTCTAGCTATTCCATTTGCATCTCCTTTCTGCTTACCTTTTTGTTGGCCTCCAATTCCAGTGCAAATCCAGTTAAAACTACTACTAATATTTTATAAACTGTCCACAACATAATCTGTCTCCTTAAATCTCCAAACTAACTTGTAATGCACTCCCACACATTCACTGATATTTTATGAGGCCTCCTTCCCTACTCTGCTCTCATATGTTCCTCACCCAATCACCTCCAACATTTTTTCTGAGCATCTCCAATCCCCTTGAATCCAAGACTTCTACACGTTGGATTGTTTCCCACATTTGGAAACTACAGAAACAACCTGATGAACTTCTACAAAAGAGCATACTGAATGTCATCACTGTCATCACTGAGTTTGCTACACTCCCTCAATCTATTGTCTTCTTCCCCATCGCACTGTAGATTGTAAGCTCATGAGCTCAGGGTCCTTTCCTCTTCTCTATCAGTCTGTCAATTTGTTTACTTATTTTATTTATGTAATAAATTTATCATTTTCAGATATACTGCACTTAGAATTAATAGTGCTTTAAAAATAAATAATAATAAAATAATCTTTGGGGAGATTGGATTTACTTAATTTCCCTGCAAAACCATTAGAGGATACTTGAAGGGTTACACAGTTTGCATGTGCTGCCCGCGTGGAAGCAGCCGAGCTGCTCGGATCCGGGTTCGCTGTGGCTCAAGGGTCTCCGGACTGGGGGTCATGTGGCAACTCAAGTGAAAGGGGGTATTTACAAGCGAGTTGATGTATAGCTCGTGATGCCAATCATGGTGTACGGTAATTTAGGGAGTACCGCCGCTGCCGTTGTGAGTACCCGGGGTGGTGAATTGGGGCAGCAAGGTGTTGTAGCCCTCCACAGGTAGGGGGATGCCCCGGGACTCGATGTGGGGTGCCGTGGAGTGCAGGTGTCACTCTCGTACTCACTCAGTTCATAGGCAGACGCTGAAAACCAGATAAACCAATTCTCTGGGCACCGCTGCCGCTGAGGGGAGCTTGTCCGGGTCCCGTTCCCTATAGTGTTGACTGGTGATCCGTGACCTGCCTTATGGCACTAAGTTTAACTTCAACTTGGTGGCCCAGTAGTATGGAACTTGCTGGGCCCTGCTCCCCACTATAGCTAAGTGTGGGAGCTTGCTCTCAGGGCTCATGCTTGGGATTTTCTGGACCGTTCTGGATTGGAAAGTCCTATCCCTCTCGTTGCGCTAATGCCCCAATTCTGGAGCAGGTGGGAACAGATCATAAAGGTTCCGTTCTCCTCAGGTGAATTTTCGGGTTGCCTGAAGCTACTCCCCGACCCAGGGTTCGTGTACCCCGTCGTGCCTTTGGTCCTTGACCGGGGACAGTGCTAGGCTGCCAGCTGTCCTCCTCGACAGGTCCAGATACCTTGCCAAAATCCCCTGCGACTGGGGGTCCAACTCCTCTAGGCCCAGACCACCGTCTGCAACCTAGACAGCTTCTCTAGGAGCCACCGCTCCTGACCTCCTCTGAGCTCCACACAGCTCAAGGGCTTCTCACTCTCTTTTTACTACACACTACTACTGACTACACTCCTCACCTCCCTTCCCTGACCCCCAGGTGGGTAACTCTATTCCACTCAAGTCGTCCACTGGTGTGCCTGGTGGGTGTGGTGCAGGGTGTATCTAGGATTTGATTTGCTTTTGGAGGCAACACTATTAGATAGGGACCCAGAACCAAGAGGGAGGCGGAATACTGCACGGAAGGGCAGCTTGTGCAGTACCCTGTGACGACCTGATAGTACAGGGGCGTCACACATATACATCTTTAATCGAATGGCTTGATCATGTAGCGTATAGTCACTTTGGGTTCTTCTATATGAGAAATGCTCACAGCAAATCACTCTCTACTTTGGGTAATACTTGAGGGTCTTGACCATGAGACACTCTCCCTAATGACTCACATTTATCATATAGATTACTCAAAGGCAGATAAACGTTTATCTGACAGAACTTTTCAGATGTAAACCTCCCTTTCAATTAGTTTTATATTGCTGTTATGATCGGTCACTTGCTAGTAGCGTGTGACATATTAATTCCTGTAAATCTGTAACTTACATACAACACGCTGTAAAATGATGCACCAAAAGGAAAACCCGCCGGGATGTCAATCATCGGAGAAACAAAGTCTTGATGGCGCCATGTAACTCTTATTCCACTTCGGTATTCAAATAATCTGTCCTCTGGGATAAAGATAATATAACAATGTAAATTATAGACTTAAAGGGAACCTGTCACCAGATTTGGCGACTATAAGCTGCGGCCATCATCAGTGGGCTCTTATATACAGCATTCTAACATGCTGTATATAAGAGCCCAGGCAACTATGTAGAACATAAAAATCACTTTATAATACTCACATAAGGGGTTGTGCGGTGCAGATTGGTCGGATGGGTGTCTCCAATCTCCGGTACCGGCACTGTCTCTTTCAGCAATCTTTGTCCTCTTTCTTCTGAAGGATGGGTGCATGATGAGTCCTACATCATCCACACTAGCCGGCATTGAGGTCCTGCGCAGGCGCATTACAATACATTGATCTACCCTGCTCAGGGCAGATCAAAGTACTCCTGTGCAGGACCTCAATGCCGGCTAGTGTGGATGACATAGGATGCGTCATGCACCCAGGCTTCAGAAGAAGGAGGACAAAGATGGCCGAAAAATGAGGCACCGGTACCGGAGAACAGAGACACCCATCCGACCAGGCTGCACTGCACCGCCCCTTAGGTGAGTATTATGAAGAGATTTTTACATTCTACACTGCGGTCTGGGCTCTTATATGCAGCATG